>NW_020954590.1:16078631-16126861 GCF_900497805.2 Vombatus ursinus | reverse complement strand
TTATTTCTAAAATATATAGAGAATTAAGTCAAATTTATAAGAATACAAGCCATTCCCCAATTGATAAATGATCAAAGGATATGAACAGACAGTTCTCAGATTGAGAAATTAAAGCCATCTATAGTCACATGAAAAAATGCTCTAAATCACTCTTGATTAGAGAAATGCAAATCAAAACAATTCTGAGGTACCACATAACACCTATCAGATTGGCCAACATGACAAAACAGGAAAATGATGAATGTTGGAGCAGATGTAGGAAAATTGGAACATTAATGCATTGTTGGTAGAGTTGTGAAATGATCCAATCATCTTGGAGAGCAATTTAGAATTTATGCCCAAAGGGCTATAAAAATGTGCATACCCTTTGACCCAGCAATAGCACTTCTAGGGCTATATCCCAAAGAGATAATACAAATGGGAAAAAGACCCACATGTACAAAAATATTTATAGCAGCTCTTTTTGTGGTGGCAAAGAATTGGAAATTGAGAGGATGCCCATCAATTGGGGAATGGCTAAGCAAGTTGTGGCATATGAATGTGATGGAATACTACTGTGCTATAAGAAATGATGAACAGGCTGACTTCAGAAAAACCTGGAAAGACCTGTATAGTCTGATGCTGAGTGAAGTGAGCAGAACCAAGAGAACGTTGTACACAATAACAGCCACGTTGTGTGATGACTAATATTGATAAACTTAACTCTTCCCAGCAATACAAGGATCTAAGACATCTCCAGAGGTCTTGTGATGGAAAATGCTATCCACATCCAAAGAAAGAACTATGGAAGTTGAATTGCTATTTTTTTTTCTTTCTTCTCTTCTGTTAAGTTTTGTTTCCTCTTTCTGATGGTTCCTCGTATTGGTTCTAATTTTTACTTACAACATCACTAATGTGAAAATACGTTTAATATGAATGTAAATGTATAGCCTATATCAGATTGTGCACCGTCTTGGGGAGTGTGGTGGGGAGGAAGGGGGAGAAAAATTTTAAACTCAAAAGCATATGGAAGTAATTATTGCTAAATCAAAATAAATTAAAAAAAAAGAAATATAAAAAAAATTTACTCAATCCTTCCCTGCCCCCAATCTACTTTCTTTAACCTTTTAATGTTTTTTTGAAATTTGCATCATTTCAAAAATGTATAGAATATTTCAAAAAATATGATGCATCTTAAGTTTAATAATTTATTGTAAATTTGTGGGTTTTTTTCCTGCATTGAAATTTTGATGACACAATATTGCATCATGTAACCGAATAGTATCATATTGTAAACAAATCATTACATGCACATATTCCTGCCAATGCATGCTGGATTTCCTGATGATGAACTACACACTCGCCTGACAACACTTGCTTGTTAAGACCTGTCGGTGGACTTGATCACTGATCAGTTATAACTTGCATTTTGTGTGTTTATTTGGAAAATAATGTAATCACTATGGTTTTAACTCTGTTACACAACAGATGAAACATGTACAAATGGTTTTTCAAAATTTTCTTCTATTTTTTCCTTATGGTTTCACCATCCCCTTATTTTTATTCAGTGCTCCCCAATTGTACCTGTGGCTTCTACTGTGCCCCCCCCATCGTTACAGTGCTCCCTAGGGGGCGGTATGGCCCACTTTGGGAACGTATGTGTTAGAGCCTGAATTTAGACTAAGCTCTTTTAGAATCTAAGTTTAGAGTTCTCTCCCTTATGCCTCATTGCTAACCTATCAATCTGTGAAGCAATTAATATTACAATATTATGTAAATTTAAGGAAATCAGGATCCCTAAATTTTCCTCCATAAATAAGTTATATGAGCATGTGGACCAAAATTTTTGAATTTACCTACTCTTTTTCCTCTTTGAGCTTAAATACTAGGTTTTTGTTACATTTATGTTCCAGACAAAAATACATTTGGATCTGCGTTATTTTAGAATGAGATCCCATACATTGTTAGATTAGTTATTTTCGGTATCTATAATTGAGTAGTTATTTATAATTATGTATTATTGAATGACTGTCAAAATATGTTGAAGTGTATACTTTGTTTTAAATAATTTTGGAAATTTGGAAATGATCTTTATTAAAAATCATCTTCATTCTCTTTCCAGTCATATATTGTACTAGATTGTGAATGTCAATTTTCAAGGGCCTGAGATTGGAAAAGTCACTGAGAAAAATGTCTCTGAAGCAATTTCCAGTTCCCTGTTGTTTGCTGAGACTTATTCTTCACACAATAGATGTCACTGTAGCCTTATTAGCTTCGCAAATGAAGCTATATAGCATTTTTGTTTCTGTTCCTGGGGGAGAAACTAAATGTAGATTTGGGAAAGTACATATGTCAAGTACTAGAACTTAAAGTTTTTGAAAATCGTGAATTTTTAAACAAAAACATTTGAAATCATAGCTCAAAAATATTAGCGATCATAACTTCAATTCCCTCATTTTGTGTTTGAGAAGACTGAGGCCAACACTAGTTTACTTCATTAAAAGTTGTCTAGGATTATCTTCACTGAATTGTTTCTATAACCTATGATTTTATCACTGATGTAACGTTTGGAAGTGTGTCCCTCCTCAGAGTGTGGATTTCCCAGAAGAAGTTCCCCTAGGTTCCAGGTGCTCAGTCACTGAAACCATAGTTCATGAGCCCCCAGCAATGGACTTTCCTTTAATAATCAGTCAGAGGATACAAGATAAAGGCATTTGATGAAACATTATAGTAAGAACATTAGGAATAAAACATTTCCGACACAAACTTGGGGCATATCCTACTGCAGATATGTATACCATCAATGAGAAAAGTGGAGAGTATATGTGTTTGTGTATTTGTATACATATATACATATACATACATATATACATACACACATCCATATATACACACACAACACACATAGAAAGGCATATACATAGGAAATGTGTATAGTAACATTGCAGGATTGCTGATGCCTTTTGCTGGGGTCTTTGGACTGTTCCTCATAGGCCTGCTCTCTATTGGTTTCTCCTGGTTAGATGGAGTGTCTGCCAACTATAGTCAAGTATGGCCTCAGAAGGCACATGGCTAAGAAGTTATCCTCTGCTTTGAGTTTCTGGCTTCAGCTGAATACTCAGCTATAACACTATTTCATTTTCATGAGAAGAATGGGCATGTGGTTTCTCTGTGCTCTTTTACATCAAATCCAGAGCCACCTCTCCTTTTTAAAAAAGTAGCCCCTGAGCCATGAACCTTCAAAAGTCTTGCCTTGGAAAAACTTTTTTTTGGTCTTTTTCCCTTATGGAGTGATGTGTCTCATTCCCTTCAAAATATTAGCTATGAGGCCTCTCATCTTCAATAGCAAATTCTTTTCCTTAGGTGTCGAGCTCTTTAGAACAAAGAACACAGACACTTAAAGGTACACAGCTAGCACTCTCAGGTTCAAGTTTATCTTCTAAGCTAAACTTTCTTCTCTGATGCTTGAGTCTCTGTAGATGGCTTCAATTTTGCTTGTGATGAGCATTCTGTATACAATTTTAATCTCTGAAGGCTAGGTTTTTCCTATTCATCATCCATTTAAGGACTACTTGCTCAATAATTGCTCACCCCCTGGCTTTTTAGGTTTCATCAGGTTCCCCATTCCAAAATCCCCTTTCTCCTTTTAGCTGTGTGAAGTGAGGAGAGAAAGCACAGAGACAAAGTTAAGCATAGGATCATTGTCTTTCCTGTGTGCCTAATTATATTCCTGGACTTCTATATGGAAATACAGCTCTGCGAAAGATTTCTAGGGCTTTAAATTCAATCTTAAACTGATGAAGAAACTCTCCCTAACAATTCACTTTGACATCTCTGCAGTTTATTTCCTTAGAGAGCACCTAGACTAAAGGTGTCAAATGGGGTGCCCTGTGGGCACACAACACCCAGTGGCTGAACCATATCACAATGTACTTGGGAAATATTTAACAAAATAAATAAAAATGGAATAAAACATAGGTAATGTTAATATACTAGTTGGTGAGGGGCAGCTAGGTGTGTAGTGGATAGAACATCGGGCCTGGAGTCAAGGAGATCTGAGTTCAAACTGGCCTCAGACATTTACTAGCTATGTGACCCTGGGCAAGTCACCTAACCCCTATTTGCCTCAGTTCCTCATCTATAAAATGGGGACACACTGAAGAAGGAAATGGCAAACTACTCCAGTATCTGCCAAGAAAACTCCATGGACAAAATCCATAGGGTCACATAGAGTCAGACGTGACTGAACAACAACAAAATGTTAATATGTAGTTTTCTAAGTCAATATGTACCCAGCAGAGATCCTTATGTATGTTTTAGGGCCCTCCCTTTTTATTTGAATTTGACACCACTGGCCTAGAGCACTAAGAGGTTATCATTAGTTCAGCTAGTATTCGTCATAGGTAGAATTTGAACCCAAATCTTTCTAGCTTTGAGGACAGCTCTCTCTATTTACTACTTTGCATAGTCTGTTGTGACTTTGAGTAAATAATTTCACTTCTCTAGATCATAGTTTCCTCCTCTGTAAATTGAAGGTGTTAGATTAAATGATTTCTACAATCCCTTCTGATTCTAACTCTTAGGACAGCATGAATCTCAGTATTTTAGGTTTGGAGGAAATAGGTCTATTTGTAGATGAGGAAACTGAGTCCCAGACAGGTTAAATGACTCATTCTGGATGATTTAGAGCAATGAGATGCTGTCCTAAAGGAAAGAGGACACAAAAATGAGATGGCCCCATCTCAATACTGGCTTACTTAGGCATGGCATGTGTTCATGGCTTGGGGCCAGGTGGGAGATAGAGCAGATATCTTTTCCCTGTCATGTTCACGAGATAGTTTACAGTCAGCTTTGTGCTCTGAAGCCAGAAAGAAGAAAGAGATTGAGGGCAAGTCACTTCTTTAGTAGATCCACAGCATTTTGGCTTAGTAGCCAACTGGGGGACTCAATCTACTGATGAGTCATGTTTGACTAGAAGCTTGACCTGGAAGTTACCTTGTGGTGGACCAGAATAGTGGATACCCATTCTTGGGGGTTCAGAATGGGGAAAAGATTCTTTCTATAGGGGGAAGGCACATTTACAAATATGTGAACTAGCAGACAGAAGAAAAGGATTAAAATCCCAGCTCTACCTGGGTGACCCTGGGTGAATCACTTAACTTCTACCTTTATAGGTCTTAGGCAACTCCCAAGGATTGATCTTGCCTCTGTCAATAGCTTTGACTATAGCTTTTGAAGCAAGGCTCCCTTTCTGAATTTTATGATTTGTTAGTTGAAAAAAAAATCTTTATAGATATTAGAACTTAGGTGTTTTCTTTTGCTGGTTAAATCACAGCCCCTTCCCATAGTAGATATTTCCACCACCTAGTCTAGTGGCTCATTAACATCAGGCATGTAATAGTACTTTGTTGAATTGAACTGGTTGGAAAAATATTTGAACCAAAGGTTTTGTAGTGTTTATAATCAGTAAAAATCTAAAAATGAACAGATGACAAAGAGTTCTAACACCGTTTTACCTTATGTTTTGCTATCTCATTCACTTTGTTGCTGAGAGAAGAGATTTTCAGGTTGTAGCAGAGCTTTGCTTTGGTCTTGGATCTTTCCCATGGAAACTGGCTGGCCAGTGTTTCAGTTTCTGGCAGTCAGCTCCTTGGGCTTGTGGCAGAATGTGTATTGCTTTACCTATTGAAAGTATTTCTTGGCAGAGCTGTATGCTTTCCAGGGAACATATGTGCACCCAACAGCTGGTATACATTTTTTGGTCTTCAGTATGACTGCTGAAGTAAATATTATAAAACATATTTAGAATCTGTCTTTTTCAGACAACAAACATTTTGCTGTCATTCTTACTGCAGCTTATCATTAGGTAATATGAGAATGGAATATCCACAAAGGTCCTATTTTAAAACTTCATCATAGTGTGGAGGTGGCTCTTGGATGTTTTTTTTTTTTTTTTGGCTAGGCAGTGGGCTTAGGTGACTTGCCCAGGGTCACACAGTTAGTAAACATCAAGTGTCTGAAGTCAGATTTGAACTCAGATCCTCTTGACTCCAAGGCTGGTGCTCTATCCACTGCGCTACCTAGCTGCCCCTCTTGGAGGTTTTTGAAGGCCATGTATCTTGGCCGCAAGTATTGGCAGGTTTTATCATGCTACAAAAGACTTATACACACACACCCACACACACACATGTATAAACATATATATATATATATATATATATACAATAAAAGTGTGTTTTTTATAAAAAACTAGTTTTAAAAAAGTTAGTTTTTATATAGTTTTTTTAAAATTTGTGAAGCTCTTTATATGAGTTATCTCATTTAAGCTTTACAACAGCTCTGTAAGGTAGATGCTGCTATTATCCCCATTTTAGAGTTGAGTAAACTGAGGCTGACAGAAAGTAAGTAACTGGCCCAGGGTCACACAGACCAGATTTGAACTCAGGTCTTTCTGACTCAAGTTCAGTGCTTTACCTACTACTGCTCCATCTACCTTCTGTAAATACCAAACTAACTAAGTTGCAGAAGAGACATCAATGTAAGAATGGCCATGAGGCAAAACATTTTGGGGGGATATAGTATATATGAAACTGTTTATTAAGGTGTTACAGAAAATGTCCCAGTCTTCATTGGCACCATTCTAGCCATATTGGTCTGCTAGCTGTTTCCATCCTTGATTTTCCATCTTTTGCCTTATTTCTGTGCACAGACTTTCCCCGTGGTCTGGAATGCATTCTGTGTCTGATAGCATCTCTTGCCTTCCTAAAAGCACAGCTCAGGTGTCCCTTCTATGAGGTTTCTTCCTCTCTCCAAGCTGTTCTTATTTTTTCCCTCTTGAAAATTATTTGATGTTACATTGTATTTACTTTTTAGGGGCACATTATATATTCTTCTAGCAGAATGTGAACTCCTCAAGCATACAGACTATTTTGTTTTTGTCTTTGTAGCCCTGGTAGGTATCACAATGTCTTTCTCATAATAGACATTTAATATGTCTTTGTTGAATTGATTTGGTCGGGAGCGTGCCAACAGCAATGAAATCATGGATCCTTGAAATACTCCAGTAAGTAGAATGGAAACTTGAATTCTAAGATGCTGGAACAGCAACTTGAAGCTCATCCGTTTATCATCCAGTTACTAGAATGACTGATTCTGCCTATAACTTCAAAGACATTTTGATGCTTTTTCAACATTTGAGTTATTTCTTCGGGGTTTATGGGCCCATCTGTTACCATGAAAGATTTGGCTTTTCCTGTTCTATCCCCACTGCCTTCATCCTTCTTCCTGTACCTTAAAGACTATAGCCAGGACTTTTTTTTTTCTTGTTGTGAGTTTAATAGATTAGTAACCATCAATAGCTCTAAAATATCTTTTGAAGCAAAGTCCAATTTTATGGTTTGACTGATCATTCTTTATGAAAAAGGATTTTCTAGAAGGTTTTTCAGATGATTTCACTGCCCTTGCCAAATCTGTATCCTAGAGCTTAGGTAAACTATGAGAGCTATGAACTGTACATGTGGGTTCTTGGGCAGATCAGTTCTTTTTTTCTTTATTATTAACATTCATTTACATTTTTTTTGAGGTCCAAACTCTCTCCCTCCTGTCCTTCCCCCACCCATTGAGAAGGAAATCAATATGATAGCAATTATACATGTCATGCAAAACACATTTCCATATTAGCTGTGTTGCAAAGACAGAAACAAAAAAAAGCAAGAAAAATGAAGTGAAAAAAGTATGCTTTACTCAGGCAGTTCAATCTCAAGAGTTAAATGAAGGCAACTTGATGGTTACTATGTATCCCAAGGTACCTATCCACTTACATTTCCCTTTATTTCTACCATTTTTGCCAAGGTCATAATGATGCTAACAATTAATAGGAATAGCTAACATTTATATAGCACTAAGGTTTCCAAGTACTAATATCTTTTTATATTATCTCATCTGATCCTCACAACAGCTTTGTGAGATAGGTGCTATTATAATCCCCATTTTACAGATGAGGAAATCAAGCTTAGAGAGGTTAAGTAACTTGCCCAAGGTTACATAGCTAATATTACCTGAAGGTGGATTTGAACTCAGGGCTTTCTTAATCCAAGTTTAGTGTGTTAATCCATTTCACCACCTAGACATCACTTTGTATTCCCGGTATGTAGCCTATTAGTTGGGGTGTGTGTGTGTTTGTGTGTGTGTGTGCACGTGTGCATGCATATACATATATAGAGATATGGATATGTATATATACACACATACACATACATACATACATGGTATGTATGGGTATATATGTGTGTGTGCATGCATGTGTATATACCTATTACCTGGTACACACACACACAGACACACACACACAGACACACACACAGTAGGTACTTAATAAATGCTTGTTAGCTGATCAAGTGCTTCTCTCATTTTAAAATTAACTTTTATTTTATTTTTAGTTCCAAATTTTCTCTCTCCTCCCTCTCCGCCTATTGAGAAGGCAAAAAAAAACTCGTTACAAATATATATAGTCATACAAAACAAATTCCTGCATTAGCCATCCCTCTCTGACAGAAAGAGAGAAAGGGAGAAAAGGGTGGTTGGTCACTGTATTGATCAGAGTTACTAAGTCTTTCAAAGTTGATTATCTTTGAGTCTTTCAAAGTTGGTTCCTGATACCATATTAATTGTTTTCCTGGTTCCACTTAATTCACTTTGTATCAGTTCATATAAGTTTAACCAGATTTCTCAGAACCATCCCTTTCATAATTTCTTAGAGCATAATAGTATTCCATCACATTTGTATACCATAACTTGTTTGGCCATTTCCCTATTGATGGACATTTCCTCAGTATCCATACACACACACACACACACACACACACACACACACACACACATATGTCCTTTTCCTCTTTCTTTGGTTTCTTTGGGGTATATACCTAGTAGCAGCATTACTGGGTCAGTATATACACAATTTACTTGGATTTTTGGACATAGTTACAAATTGCTTTTTGGAATGATTAGATTACTTCACAGATCCAACAGTATATTACTGTACTTGCTTTCCCACAGACCCTCTTGCATTTGCCATATTCCTTTTTTTGTCCTTTTAGCCAATTTGATAGATATGAAGTGGTACTTCAAAGTTGTTTTAATATGAATTTCTTTAATTATTAGTGATTTAGAGTATTTTTTCATATGGCTATTGATAGCTTGGATTTCTTCCTCTGAAAGCTATCCATTCATATCTTTTGGTCATTTTTCAACTGGGGTATGGCTCATAGCCTTGTGAATTTGACTCAATTCCTTATCTTAGAAATGAAACCTTTATCAGAGCCTTTTGCTACAGAGACTTCACCTCCCACCCCCCAGTTTCCTTCTCTCCTTTTAATTTTAGCTGCATTGGTTTTGTTTGTGCAGAAATTTTATGTAAAAGACTCTAAGACCACTTATGATGATAAAGTTCTGAAGGGTTACAAATATCATCTCCCCATATAAGAACATAAACAGTTTAATCTTGTTTAGTCTCTTATGGTTTCTCATTCATATTTGCCTTTTTATGCTTCTTGAATTCTGTATTTGAATGTCAAATTTTCTACTTAGCTCTGGTCTTTTCATCAAGAATGCTTGAAAATTCTTGATTTCAGTAAAGGTCCATTTTTTCCCTGGTAGGATTATACTCAATTTTGCTGAGTAGTTTATTCTTTTTTGTTTGTTTGCTTGTTTTTTTTTTTTTTTTTGGTGAGGCAATGGGGGTTAAGTCACTTGCCCAGGGACACACAGCTAGTAAGTCTCAAGTGTCTGAGGTCAGATTTAAACTCAGGTCCTTCTGACTCCAAGGCTGGAACTCTATGCACTGCACCATCTAGCTGCCCCTGGGTAGTTTATTCTTGATTGTAATCCTAGATCTTTTGCCTTCTGGAATATTTTGTTCTAAGATCTCCATTCCTTTAGAGTGGTGGCTGCTAAATCTTGTAAGATTCTCACTGTGGCTCCATAGTACCTGAATTCTTTATTTTTGGATGTTTGCAGTGTTTTTTCCTTGACCTGGAAGTTCTAGATTTTGGATGTAATATTCCTGGAAGTTTTCATTTTGGAGTTTCTTTCAGGAGGTGACCAGTGGATTTTTCAATTTCTTCTTTCTCCTCTGGTTCCAAGATACCTATGTAGTTTTCTTTTATTATTTCTTGAAATATCATGTATAGGCTCTTAAATTTTTTCCATGTCTTTTAGGTAATCCAATGATTCTTAAATTATCTCTACTCACTTATTTTCCAGGTCACTTGTTTTTCCTGTGAGATATTTCACACTTTCTTCTATTTTTCTGTCTTTTAACTTTGTTTTAATATTTCTTGATGTCTCAAGGAGTCATTAGCTTCCATTTAGCCAATTCTAATTTTTAAGAATTTAAAGCTTTTCTTTTTCTTTTCATTTGTTCTGCCAGATTTTATAGCTTTTTTAAAAAACCAAGTTATTAATTCTTTTTTTATATCTTTCTGCATAGCTTATTTCTTTTCCCCATTTTCCCCTCAATTCTTTTCATTTGGTTTAAAAAATATTTTTGGTCTTTTTCTTAACTTTCTCCAAACTCTTCTAGGAATTCTTATTGACTTGTATCAAATCTGCATTTTTTTGTTGAAGCTTTTCCTGTAAATATTTTTAAGTCATTGTCATCCTCTGTATTTGTGTACTGAACTTCTCTATCACCATAGTATCTCTTTATGGTTGGGTTCTTTTTCTTTTGGTTATGTTAGTGATGGTTTCTTCACACTTCAGAAGGGCATGTCTGTGGTGAACTTCTGTTCTTTTAAACCGTTCTGTTGAATAGCTTAGGGTGGGAGTTTGCAAGTTTTCATGATTCCCCAAGTGATCTGATCCCAGGAAAGATTTGTTCATTGTTCTCTTGGTCTGAGTTCTGATGGTTCCCAATACATGTTTGAGTTTGTTGGCTTGTGTGTGGTTGAGTTTCAGTAGACTGAGGTAGGAATCAGTTAGCTCACTAGGAGTTTCTGCAGGTTCCAAACAACTGAACTCCTGGCTCTCCTTTGCCTGAGGACCTTTGCCCTGGGTGTTCAACTGCAGCCTTATGTGATCAGCTAAAGGACAGAACTGAGTCATTTTTATGTGTCTGTGCTCAAAATTATGTTTTTGCAATTTATTCCTTACTCAGTATTCAGCTATGCCTCCTGCTCTTCCCAGCCTTGAATCTGTGACCCAAAACTAGGTAATGGGTGACCTGTTCCTGCACCCAGTGCTAGTTCAGGGATTCCCTTATATCTCTTTTTATCCCAGTATTTCCCACCCCACTGTCCTTTCTTGGCCTCCTTTCTGTCAGTGGTTGCTTGTGAGGTCCATGCCAGCCTCTGCCCCAGTGTTAGCAGGCCTCTTTGTCTATCTACTTAAGGTGTCCTAGGCTGGAAAAATGAGTCACAGTGAATTAGAAGTTTATCTGGAACATTGTGGAGGGGAGGTGTGTTGGATAGATATGCAAAAATGTTTCCTTTAATTCTGCCATCTTGACTATACCCCCAAATGATGCTTCTCATGGCATGGGCCATTAGTAGTTTGAAAAAACAAAGTTTGCTGTGAGATCTATCTTTAACATTTATGAAAATGTTGGTTTCCTTGCAAACTTGCCGCTTCTAAGATTGGTCTAACTTTTTTATTCTTAAATACTCTGGGCTTTTATATCTAGTCATTTGTATGACTATTTACTAATTGTGAGATCCAAATGATCTTTCCCCAGCATTTTTTATGTAAGTTTGGGAAGCATAAATGGAATTTCAGTATAATGTCCTACAAATTTGAAAAATTCACAGTTGCTATTCGTAAGTGACCAGGTTGTTTTCAGATATTTCACATTTTAAAACTTGATCCATCAGGGAAATTTTTCTTCATTCAGGCTAACCTGATTTCCTTCCTTTACTTGAATATTTTTCCTTTTAGAGTAAAACTGCTTTTAAAGAGTTTTATAAAAGATACCTAATTTCAATCTAGTGATCTTGTCATAATCATATAGACATATGTCTTCTAGGCTATATGAACTACCTCTACTGTTGTAGATAATATGTGTTAATAGATTTACATAATCTGAATCTGTTTATACTATGTATATATGTCCTGGTCATTATTCAGTTCAGTTTAACAAACATTTATTACATGTCTATGATTTGTTAAGCTTTCTACTGGGTGCTGGGCATAGAGGGACAATAGTTAGAGCAGTCCCTGCCCTCAAGGATCTTTGCATTCCATTGGGGAATATGATCTATATAGAGACATGTAAACTTGTGGTAATTTGAGGTGGGAGAAAGCAGTCACAACTGGGGCACAGAAGTCGGGAAAGACTTTGTATAGAAGGTGGCACCCCAGGTTGAAGAAAGCTAAGGATTCTAAGAGGTAGAGGAAAGGAGGGAATGCATTCCAGGTATGAGGGGACAGCCTATGTGAAGTCATGGAAGAGGAGATGGAATGATAAGTTTAGAGAATATCATTTTAGTGATAATAATTAGTAAAACAGTTTATACAAAATGGGGGGTTTGGGGGGCATGGGGAATAGTCAGAAAAGACTTCTTGAGGACTTTTGGTTTGACTTATACGATAACTTTTTAAATTTTTTTTTGGGGGAGGCAAGGCAATTGGGGTTAAGTGACTCGCCCAGGGTCACACAGCTAGTAAGTGTCAAATGTCTGGTCTGAGACGGGTTTTGGAATCAGGTCCTTCTGACTCCAGGGCCAGTGCTCTATCCACTGCACCACCTAGCTGCCCCTTGTCTGACTTATTTGGAAGGGAGTAATCTATGGAGTCAAGACGGAATAGCCAGGATACTGTAGTTTTAGAAGGTAGTGATGACTTCCAAATACTGAGCAACTCAGTGAATTTTCCATTCTTATTTATAACTTCACTAGTAACATTAACAGGAAGGAGCTAATTTTGAACAAGAAGAGTAGTTGGCATTGGGCTGACCTTTACCACAGATACTTATGGTTTCCCATGGGAGGAATACTAGGCAAATGCTAAAGTCTAGAAATGTACTCTGCTCTGTTCTATTCTTTTAGAAAAATGTGCTGATATTGCACCATATTCAGTAGCTTCATATAAGAAAGATTTACTCTTAAATCAAATGAATGAACAAAATAAAAAGTATTTTCAATTGCTTAGTATATCCCAGGCATTGTGGTAAACACTGGGGAAACAAATACAAGAAGATAGACAGTCCTTGCCCTCATAGAGCAAGATAATACCTGTAGAGGGGTGATGGCCAAGGAAGTGATGTGGAGCATGGGGAGTTAGGGATGGGTGAGTATATTTGGGCAGTGAATTGGCACATTCTTCCCAGAAGCAGTGGTACTATTGATTTGTTTTCTGTACCCAGAGCAAGAGATAGAAAGAGAGAGAACTCAGAAGGAGCAGATGGCAAGATAGTCTGGTGGATGCATGGATGGATGGAGTGTGAGGCTGAAGCATGGTCTGGAGTCTGGCTCCAGCTAGTAGTAGGCTAGTTTGTGTTCAGTCACTGAGCAAGAGAGCTGGACCCTTGAGAGATCAAGGGGCTGTATAAATTTACATAAAAGTCTAATTCATGGTTCTTGCTCTCTCTTTAAAAAAAACTTATTTTAATTACTAAAACTAAGTAGATAATACATCATTTAGAACAAGATTTTCAAAAATATTTTAAAAGTGCATAAAGTTAGATAGCATTCTCTCTTTAGTTGTTTTATGATTTGTCTACCCTAAATTTCTCTTTTCTTTTCAAATTCTATTTTATTTTCAGTTCTGTGTTCTCTCCCTTCCCTTTCCCTCTCCTGTACCCATTGAAAAGATGAGAAAAACAAAACTCATAAATATATACCTAGACATGCAAAATAATTCCTGTATTAGCCATGTAAAAATACAGAAAAAGAAAGAAAAGAAAAAGAAAAGAAAATATGTTTCATTTGTATTCTGAGTTCTCTCTTTGGAGGTGGGAAGCATGTTTCATCATGAGTTTTTTGGGATTGTGGTTGCTTATTGTGTTGATCAGAGTTCCTAAGTCTTTCAGAGTTGATTATCTTTACAATATTTTTGTTGTATAAATTGTTCTTTTGTTTTCTGCTCATTTCACTTTGCATCAATTAATACAAGTCTTTCCAGGTATTTCTGAAATGGTTCTTGTTCTCAAGGAGTTCATAATCTAGTTGACCGAAAAGGTGTATAATTATATGATACTACTTGTTTAACAAATGAATGAAAAAGCATTTATTAAGCCTTTACCATGCACAGTGTACTGCATTAAGCACAGGATATAAATAGAAAAGGAATATGGTCCCTGTTTCTCAAGGAGCTCACATTCTAATGGGAAAGACAATATATATAGGAGGATTCAGCTCTAAGTCATGTGGAAAGGCCCAGTAGTCCTTAGGGTTCAGAGGATAATGAATGTTTTTTATTGTCATTTCCGTTAATAAAACCACATCGCTTTCAGATATTGAATCATTTGACAGTGCCAAAGACTTTGGTAACAGGAATTTTCTTTTCTGGGTCTTCTGAATGGTACAGATAAAAGATGCTACTGAGTTCAGATAAGAAAGAAATCTAGCTTTCAGGAAAAGACTTTATTCATGGAGGAGCCTTGAAGGATGGGTAAGATTCAGATAAGGAGAGAGGATGTCGAAGTTGAAATGCACACGGCCATATTTATCAGTGAATGAAAAAACTGTCAGGACTGGAGTGTTTGTGAAGGAAGGAATGCTAGATAGTGCCAGAAAGGTTTGAGGGCTTTGATCAAATGAGGTTCTGTTTGTAAAGGACTTAGTTCAGTGCTGGGCACATAGTAGGTGCTTGATAAATACTTATTTTCTTCCTTTGAGCGGCAAGTTATGAAATTTAGCATTTATCATGTAGATGATGAGGAGGCATTGACAGTTTTTGAATGATGAAGCATATACGTGAAAATAGTGGAGGCCAGATACATTAGGAGATTATTGTATTAATTTAGGTTATGAAGGATCACGTACTCATAGGAGTAGAATAGACAAAGATCTGGAAAGGGAAAGAGAACAAGCATTTATTAAGTGCTTAAAATATACCAGGTGCCATGCTAAGTGCTTTACAAATGTGATCTCATTTGATTTCCACAACAGTCCTAGGAGGTAGATACTATTATAATCCCCATTTTACAATTGAGGAAATTGAGGCAGATGGAGGCTAAGTGACTTGTTGAAGATCACAGAGATAGTGTCTGAGGATGGTTTTGAACTCAGATCTCCTGATGTTAGGCCCAACATTCATCTACTTTGACCCCCTAACTGCCTCTATGATTCTTTAGGGGTCATTTAGTACTCCCTCCTCACTTTAGAGATTAGGAAGCAGAAGCCTGGAGAGTCACAGAGTCTTGCTCAAGGTCACACAGGTCATAAATGGTTAAGGCAGGATTTGAACTCATATTCCCTTATTTCAGATCTAATACTATGCTGCCTCAGGAAATGAAGAAATTATAGGTTAAAATGGTGGCAATGAGTATAGATAGGAGAGGATGGACATGGAACATTAAAAAGAACTAATGTAATTTACTGATTAATGAGAAGAAATAAGACTAAGTCAAATAAGACATTGAGGTTTCACACATGAATGACTGGTAGAATTAATGGTGCTATTAGCAACTGATAGCAAAATCAAGAGAAGGAACTGTGTTGTGTGTGTGTGTGTTTGTATGTTTAGAAGATTAATTCTCAGAATGACTTTTGTCAGTGTTTCTTTGTGCTGAAATTAATGCAAGATCAGGAATGACAGATGGATTAAATGCACTGTGCTGTTGCCAGGACATTAAAAATGGTTTGGAGATAATGTCCCTGGGATTCCAAAGTGTCAAATAGATATTTTCATTTAACATTAAAAAAAAATTAGGGATTGTTAAAAGAACAGAACTATGAAAGAAGATAGGCCAGAGCTTTCTTGAATTATATTTTGTTTCCTATGTAGTTTTTTAATATGAACTTTTCTAACCATGGAAAGGTCTGTAAATAAGTTTTTCATATGATTATGTGTTCTTATTTTTTTTAGTCTCCTTATCTTTGTCCCAGATAGATAGCTTAACTTGAACATGAATTTTTGGACTTGTAATTTTAGGTAATAGATCTTAAGCTTTAGTGTGTTAGCAAAAAAAAAAAAAGTAATTTAGTTTTAGGCTATATTAATAGAAGTTTGCTGGTCAGATGCCATCCAGAGAATTGTTTTCAGTTTTGGGCACCAAATTTTAGGAAGGACACTGATAAGTTGGAGATCATCCAATATGGTCAAGTGCCTTGAATCTACAGCATATGAAAGGATCAGTCAAAGGAACTAAAGATGTTTAATCTGAAGAAAAGAAAATTGAAATGGGACATGATAACTGCATATAAGTGTTTGAAGGTTAAGTGAAGGTCAAGTTTGAAGGAAGAGTGGTTTGACTGGTTCTTTTTGGCCCCAGACGGCCAAACTAGAGGAATTGTATGGAATTTGTAGAGGCAAATTTAGGTTAAATGAAAGGAGAAATATCTTATCCATGAGAGCCATCTAAAAGTGAAATGAGTTACTTCAGGAGGTTGTCAGTTCCCTTTCGCTAGAGGTCTTCCATCAAAGGCTGGATGATCATTTGTTGTAAAGGGAATTCTTACTCATCTACTGGTTGGACTAGAAGATGACTTCGGAGATCCTTTCCATCTCTTTATGATTCTGTGGATCCTATTTACAGTGATAATATAGTCGTGTACTCCATGTGAGTTTCCATTCTTTATGTAAATGGAACTCAAGTGTCTACTACAGCTGAACTTCCAATTTCTGCTCATAGTTACCATGTGTTAGGCTCTCAGTTGGAGGGTATGAGATGTCTGGGTTAGGAAATCAGGAATAAAACTGCAGGAGACATTTATGAATATTTCACTTTAGTAGATATCAATTACAACCTGGTTGATTAGTATTTGTATAGAACCAAATCATATCCACTTAAACTTTTAAAATTTCCTATAATAAAACCGATGTAGAACTGATGTAGGTGGGTATTAATCCTGACCTCCAGAATAGACTTTATACAAGGCTCCCCATTGTACTTTTTACCAATCAATCACTAAATCTATAAACCCTGATTGGGAATCGCAGAAATGTTTGATTTATTTTTGAGTTTGGAGGATAACCTTGTGGAGTGCTGAAAAACTTTCAGGTTTACTGGCAGGATCCTTTTCAGTCCTTGGAAGACTCTGGAAAATGAACAACAGGTAGTAATTTATGCCATTTTTGCTTTGTTTTTAGGTATTATTCCCAAATTTTATAGCTTGTTACTTTTAATACTCTCTTCCTACTCCCTAGTGCCCTTCATATCAGGGACTGTTTCACAGATTTATTTGTGTTTTTTTTTTGTATTATTTTTAGTTTTTAAAATTTTGAACTTAAATACCAAAAAAGATAATTTTCATATATACTACAGAACAAGAAAGATGATTGCATCTGTAACCATGAATCTCCATTTCATTTTAAAAAAGTCAATAAAAAATCTTACCCATTATTTTCAACATGGTCCTGCTTATCTGTGCTTTGTTCTGAACTTCCTTCTGTTACATTTTTTTTATGCATTTTAAAGATATTACCATGGCTCTCTCTTTTTTCATCACTATTGCTAACTCTTCATCTCCCATAATTTCCCTCCCCTAATTAAAAATAGGGAAAAGGAAGGAAAAAAACCTTGTAGCAAATAAGCATTGTAAACCAAGATGAATCTCCAAAGATACGTGTCTCTTTCTGCACCTTGACTCCATCACCTCTCTGTCAAGGAGATGGATAATATATTTCTTCATATGTCCTCTGAAGATATTTTCGGTCATTGCATTGACCAGAGCTTTTAAGTCTTTCAAAGTTTTTTTTTTCTTTACTGTGTTGTCCATGTATAAATAGTTCTTCTGATTCTGCTCATTTTACTTCGCATCAGTTTATGCTATTCAAGATTCTCTGAAACCACCTGATCCTTTCATATGGTTCAATAATATTTCACATATTCATATATCACAATTTGTTCAGCCAGTCTCCAAGTGTATGACCCCTCTTTCTCCCTGCATGCTGCTTTCTTTCCCTATCTCCCCTACTAGTCCCTTTTCTTTGTTTTTTAACGTCCATCATTGTGAAGGTCTAAGCAAACTGGGGAAGTAGAACATTTAAGTCTTTGGCCAGTTCTAGCTTGGTTTAAAGGCAGTTAGGTGGTGCAGTGGATTCAGTGCTGGGCCTGGAGTCAGGAACACTCATCTTCCTGAGTTCAAATCCAGCCTCAAAGGCTTACTAGCTATGTGGCAAGTCACTTAATCCTGTTTGTCTCAGTTTCCTCATCTGTAAAATGAGCTGGAGAAGAAAATGTCAAACCACTCCAGTATCTTTGCCAAGAAAACCTCAAATGGGGTTGCAAAGAGCTGGACACAACTGGAAAAAAGAACGACTAGAACAAGAAAAAGTTTGGGTTAAGAAATACTACTCCAGATCTTGTTGTTCAGTCAGGTCCAACTCTTCATGAACCCATTTGGGGTTTTCTTGGCAAAGATATTGAAGTGCTTTGCCTTTTCCTTCTCCATCTCATTTTATAGATGAGGAACTGAGGCAAGTAGAATTAAGTGACTTGCCCAGGGTCACACAGCTAGTGTCTGTGGCCTAATTTAATCTCAGATCTTCCTGACTCCAGGCCAGGTACTCTATCTACTGAGCCGCCTATCTGCCCATACCCCAGCTCATACTGCCTCCCTATTTTACATCTGTGTAGTGCTTTTCATATAACAATTTATCATATCATATACATAATCTGATTTGATCTTCACAACAACCCTGGCAGGGAGACAGATTTTGGAGACTGAGAAACTGAAACTAACAGATTAAATGATTTGCCCAAGGTTACACCAAAAAACAGAGAGCAGAGAAAGGCTTCAAACCCACATCCTCTGATTCCTAGTGCAGTACTTTTCCTACCACTCTCTGCTCCCTTAACAGTAGCTTAAGTCCAAATTGTGGACCCTATTGAATGCCTGACTAAGGAGCGTAAACTTTATTGTATAGTCAGTGAGGGAGCCGCTGAAAGACTTTTGAGTGTTGGAGGCACTTGCATTTACTTTACCGAGTTACTGCTCTAATGTATTAAGTATTTTTTAGGATACTGAATCAGAGCGGAGCCCTGTGATTTTTTAAAATGTTATCCAAAAGGGTAGAGTGCCAGTCTTGGAGCTGGAAAAACCTGAATTCACGTCTTTCCACTGACACATACCGTCTGTGGGAGTTAGGGCAAATCACTTAATCTCAGGTGCTCTAGACCACTATCTAAGACTTTAAATTGCAGAGAATGTAGTGACCTGAATTTTAGAAGGAGTTTCTTCACCAAGGAGTTTCATATACTGGTGAAATAGCATGTTCAGTCCTCTATTTCTTGTATGTAAGAATTTCTGTAGTTAATAACAAAACAGACTTTCTGTTCTTGATTTGTAACAGGTAATAAAAAAGAGGTGGAAGGATTTATTGAACCAGTGCTTTGATTTGTAAAAAATTTTTTTATAAAAATGCTTACAATGACTATCAAATGCTTGCTACTTTGCTTCCACAGCCCCTTCAGCATCTGTTTAAAAATGGCAAGTGTCTAATGGCTCAGTCATGGTTGGTGCAATTAGATGTTCCTTTAAGATTCTCTCTCTTTTGAAATAGTGCAAGAAGTGAGAACAGGTGCCATGGAGCTGCCTAGCCAACTGTAGGCATGTGTAACTGGAGATTTAAGATTAGTCAACTCTTATTTAGAAGCAGATGTTTAAGAAAATGCACAGTCACTCTGCTCATATTCATTTGCCTCACTGTAGCAATAGCATTACTTACAGGAAAGAGGAAAAGTAATTTGTTTATTCAGGGATTTAAAGTCATCTTTGGTCTAGCTTGTTAGCTTTTACATCTTTTTTAGTTATCTTTGTATCTCCTCTAGTATTTAACAAAATGCTTTGCACGCAATAGATGCTTAACAATGTTTATGAATGAATGAATTCCTAATTAAGAAACACAATTCTGATCAGCATCCAGACCATATTCTAAGTTAAGAATGTTCCTAAAATGTAAAGGAGTTTTAAAAGGAAAAAAAAAGCCATGGGGATGGTGGAGGAAGAATTGATTGTCTAGGTTTCTTTGTGATCATCAAGGAATTTAATATTTTAAATCCATAAGTGAAAAAAAGGTCAAACCTGATTATAACACTTAAAGAGCATGCTAATTAAACTTTTTAAAAAAACTTGTTGATATAAAACCACTTCAACCTAAATGATGATTTAAAAAATTCTTTACTTTCTAAAAGAAGAGGATACTGTTGTTCCTTTTTCAGTAGGGCAAGGGATCTTTCCAATTGTTTTCATGTTGCGTTAATGGATTAGCACTGTTCGTAGTTCATTCTCTTTGCTGTTGCCTCAAACAAACTGAGACCTGGGAAAGACTTTAGCTTAAAAAGTCCAAGGTCTCCTACTGCATCCAGGATCATCTGTAGTCGTCCTGACCTATATCTTGTCATTGGACTCCAATGACCCTGGAGGAGAGAGTGAGGCTGATGACTTTGCACAGGTCTGGCTCACTTAAATCCAATTCACCTGCAAGTCAAGACATCACCCTCCTGATGCCATTGGTCCTCTTCAAGAAGTAAGGGCAAACAACAACAACAATATAGCCCCTTTAGGGATGTAATCTCTTTTAAGCATAATTTGATGATAAACAATTAACCAAATGTCTTATTGAGGATTTCTTTGATTTTGAAATAGCCTGTAAGGTACTAGGGGTTTTGAAGTGGAGAGAGATTTTAGGCTCTGTGTCTGACATGCTCTTCCCAATTGTCTCAACATTTGTACGGGAGGCTGTGATCACAATATATCATTTCTTTGTGACTTATTTTTCCTCTTTTTTTGTCTCTGAATGTTTCTCTTTCTCTCTATCTTTTGCTCTCTGTATGTGTTCTCTTCCCCCCCCTCTCTCTCTCTCTCTCTCTCTCTCTCTCTCTCTCTCACTCACTCTCTCTCTCTTCCTTCCCTTGTCTCTGTCTCCCTTCTTCCTTACACTTTGTCTTTGTTTCCTATCTGTTGCTTTTGAATGCTTACCTTTTACCAAATAACCTTGGAGGGTTTAGGAATAAAGTCAGGCAACCAGCTTACTCTGTGTTATACCATGTAGGAATTAGCACTGGTCACATGTTCAGCATATGCTTACATAGGTTTCACATTAAGATCTGACTAATGCCCATGAGTAAATTGTATTTATGTTGGGACTTGGGTCCTTAGCTATATACTATACTTTTCAAAATGATACTTTTTGGGTTTGGCTAAGTAGTCAATATGCCTTGTTGATGTCTTTTTTTTTTTTTTTTTGACTAATTGCTATCCCCGTCCCCACCCCATCCCCTTGATATCCTAAGGATTTCCAAGAGAACAACAGCCATTAGTTAAATAAATGGATAAGGCTTAGAATAGAAGTATTAACACCTGTCAAAGTCTTCCAGACTGCCAGTCATTGAAGGACCTTTGCTGGCTCACGGACTCTGATGGTGACATATGTCTGCTATAATTTTGGCTGACTTAGAGAAGTAGCAAAACTTTCACAAAATAAATCGCTGTAGTTCATGATTTTCCCCTTCTATTTTCTCAGCCATCATGTATGTCATGGGAGCACTTGGTCCTGCAGCAGGATATTTATTAGGTGGAGTTCTTATTGGTTTTTATGTTGATCCCAGAATGCCCGTTCATCTTGACCAGAATGACCCTCGTTTCATTGGAAACTGGTAAGAAATAATTTTTTTCCCCCCAATTCACTGTTATGCTGATAGGAGGGATTGCATGTGCTCTTGCAGCACTGCACAGGAAAACTCTCCAAATGGACAGATTGGTGATATCACTCATGGTGTGATATCTCACAAGTGATCTGTAGCATTGGGGGCTTGTCCTTAAACAGCAGAGTGGTGTGGGATCACTTGGCAGCATTTGCACCTGCATGGCTCTCTCCCACCATCTTCCTGTTGTGTCTCTTTATACTCTCTCCCACCTCCCTTAAATATCTTCTGTTCCTCTTTTATTGTTTCCCCTCTGTTACTCTCTACCAAACCTTCCCATTACCTACTTCCTTGTGACTGCTTTTCCCCAGTAACCTTTTATTCCTTCCTCCATGCTAGAGGTTGGCAGCCTACAACTGGGGAGTAGCCATTAGGACCATCACTTTGCCCAAGCCTTGTGGGACCTAAGCAAGTCTAACATTTAACACTTGACAAGTGTCCTGTGGAGGTGGTAGCTTTGCAAGGTCCTTCGAGGTTTTATAGAAAGCCTGGAGGTGAGACACAATGGTGGGTTTCACTGTTGCTTGTAACAAGTAGCATCAGAGTTTATAGCTTTATAAACTCACTTCATAGAAGCCTCTTAGATTTGGACCAGAGCTCTAATCCTGCCTTTCACACTCATTAAGTGTATAATCACAGGCAGGTCACTTAACCTCTATGAGGCTCAGTTTCCTCATCTGTAAAATGGGGGCAATAATATCTGTAGTACTAATAGGATTGTTGGGTGACTCAAGTGAGATAGTGTAAAGGACTTTGTAAATGTTAAAGCTGATGTGTCTATTATTAGTCACAAAACAGGCATTCGTCAGTTAAAAGTCATTTCATATGAAAAGTAAGAACAAAATAGAAAAATCTGTGATAAACACTATGTTAGAAACTGTGTAAAGGACAAATGCTTATTTTGTGTGGAATAATAACCTGAATGTTAACCTGACACTTGTGAAGTTATTAGAATGGTAACATTTAACACTTTCTATCTTCAAAGTACTTTACAAGTATTAATTAATTAATCTGCACAACACTTCTTATTTTCACTCTTTTTATAAGCCATGCACTTTGAAGATGAAAGAGCCTGGTAACAAAAAGCCATGCTCATTATTAAAGTCCAAGAAACATTATCTCAGTGTTTACATATGGGGAAACTCTTAGAAGTTTTGCTGGTGACTTAGCTTAAACAGGAAGTTAGAGTTAGTTCAGAGGTTAAGGCAGGAAGATGGTTTATCTTTTAAACTCACAGTAAAGCTTTTGGTTTCAGTCTTGGTCTCCCATTGCCTTTTAACTACCCAATTAGATTATTGTGAGAATTACATTGGTAAAGAATTAATCAATGAATAGGCATTTATGAAACACCTCCTATGTGCCAGTACTGTGCCATTGGGACCCAAGGGACACAAATGTAATAAATTAAAATAATCCCTGGTCTCAAGGAGTTTAGACTTTTAAGGGATATTATGTTGGGGAGGAGGGAAGTTAGGACTTCCCCTGCAGCTAAGATTTGGAGGGGAAGGGAATGGAGTTTCTTTAGGACAGGGTAAGATGTAGAAAAAAGGCTGAAGTTGGAAGGGTTGTGAGAAGGGAAGGCATTACCTTCCCCAAACCCTCCAATAGCAGGATTTAAGAATGGGGTTTGTGAAGGCTGTGTGCGAATTTCTAAGCAGACTCATCAGGCTGGTGAGTCATTTGGGGGAGAGACTCCAGAGAAGGAAGCCCAGGTCTAAGCAGAGCCAACCTGTGTCAGGCAGGATGATGGATCCTGAGGCTATGATTTGGCATGTGGGTTGGATTTAGTGATAGAAAAGTGTTCTTCACATCATAACTTTAGAAGTAATAATAATGTTGGGGCAGGAGAAGGAGGAACCTGGCCCTGTGCTAGGCATGGCCCAAAGCATAATATTGATCTGTAGCATCATTGGAGTTTTCTTGGGCTGTGTGGAACCACATCTAAACACATCTGCTGCTGCCCCAACCATCATCAGGTCATTGATTTCCTTTTTTTTTTTTAAAGATATGTATTGAAAAATGTGTCACTTGCATTGCAAACAAAGTCATACATACATAAGTGACATGATGTCTAGGTAAACCTATCAGTATCTCTCTGTATCTGTCATGTGGTTTCTGGTCTTTGTGCCACATTTATTGAATTCTATCTCTTTTTGTTGGGTTCTTCTTTAGATTTTGGATTCTGAAGTTTGTTTTAGTAGTTTTGTGTGGGATAATGTCAATTATAGTGATCTCATACCTGAGTGATGTTTGACAGATAGCAGTGCTGAGCTGGATGAGATATTGATGGATCTGACAGTTTTCTCATAGTAGAATTTTTTCGAAAGGAAGTTTAAGATTTTCTTTTGTTTTCTTTTTTTTTTTTAAGAAAAAGAGGAAAACAAAGTGGGGCAGTTGCTAGAGTGTTATATTGTCCTATTTATTTTAATGACATCTTTTTTTTTCCAGTCCTTACTTTTTAATGTCTGAGGGTTTTGGGAGACACTTGACTTATTGCTTCAAGTTCCATTAGTTTTTTATCCTATCTCTTTAGAGATTTGCTTTTGTGGGTATATTTCAGCTTAGTTTCAGAAATCTTGTAGCTTTCCTGTAAAACTCCATTTTTTTCTTCACCATCCACTAAGAGGTCATATTCCTTCCAAAATGCAAGCAAGTATTTGTTCGAGTGTGCCAAGTTCTTTTTAGTACTTGATTTAGGTGTACCAAATTTTCATTAAAGTACAATGAGTTATTATTGTCAATTAAACAAATTACTTAAATAAAACAGCAACATTTTGTTTGATTCTGTGTGTACATTAACAACTAGGGAACTGATAGGTGAATGAGGGAAGAACTATTGTCGTATTAATGAAATAATATTCTAATATGAAGGATGAAAAATATATTGATTTCAAGTGACAATGCAAAAATATTGACTGAACTTTTGTCCCGGAAATGAAATGCAAAATGGTAAAATTCAACATACTTTTGGAAATCCAATCATATTATTGTTCACTGAAGGCGGTTATGCTTCTAACAAAGTCAGAAAACTTTACCTCAAATAACCAAAAGGTTGGAGTTTGCAATGAAGCCATAATTCAATATATTAAAAAAAACTTCTGGATTTCATCAGGTAACAGTATTACATGTACTGATGTAGACAGCAGTCCCTTTATGCCACACTAGAGTGTTTTCATTAACTATTATGGCTAAAAATAATTCATCAGGTGATGGTCAGCCTTCTGGTGATGAGGTTCCTCGGGTGGCAGACACACATTCTATAACTGGGCTGCAGTCACAGTGTTGCTGGCTTGTTAGGATCTGTTAGAGTTTGCATCACATTGCCATAACCTTAGAGAACTCAAAGTCATCTTGACTGCACAATGGGGCATGAGAGATGGCTTTTAGTGAAGGAACTGGTAGCCTAATAAATTAATTTGCTAATTGGCTAGCACCACTGGTAGTCTTCAATCTTTTTTTCTTTTTTTAATTTAGGACATATTCAGAAAAAGCATTATTTACCCAGTATTACCAGGGAATGAATTTTCCAGATGGTTGACACTACTCTCTCTTGGTTTGACTTCTTTCTACTATCTGATCCTTCCTCAGTCTCCATTACACTTTCTAACTATGGATGTTCCCCAAGATTCTGTCCTCTTCTCCCTTTGCATTCTTTCTCTTGGTAACCTCATCAACTCTCATGGGTCTAATTATCATTTCTATGGAGATGACTCACAGATATTATAGACACATGTACATGCACCTGTACACGTACACGCACATGCACATAGCCCCAGTCTTTCCCTTGAGCTTTAGTCCCTGACATTACCTATTTCCTATTGAATATCTTAAACTAGATGTAGTCATATACATATGTGAGTAAATTTTGCATGAGTAAAGAGTTTATTTATTCTTTAAAATTCTATGTACAATATAGTTACTTGTAAGGTGGCTGCCTTGGAAGGAGAATGGACTAGGAGTCATAAGGTCTGGGTTATATTTCTGACTACCATTTGCTGTGTCTTGGGTCAAGTTACTTATCTTTCCTGAGTCTCAGTTTCCTCATATGTAAAATAGGAAGAACCATTCCTGCTTTGCTTACTTCATAGGGTTGTTATGAGGATCAAATGAGTTAAATGAAAAAATACTTAAAAATATAGAGAGCTATAAAATGTAAAATTTTAAATCATCATTATCATCATCATCATCATTTAGTGGAAATTTAGTGCAAACCTTTGGATAGAGGGGAAGACTAGGCATTTATCATCTTGAAGCTTCAAGGGCAGAGGATAGAATTTAACATGGTACCCAAGAGCCTGGAGGTGTAGAATGAAGAGGTATAAGAGCTTATTATAAGATGTAACTTTAGTTTGGAAAGAGATTGTGTTAAAAAAATAAAAAAAGTATTAGTCACAGAATCATAGCATAAAAATGGACCTCAGCAATTTAGTCCTACCTCTTCCTGACCAGTAATATACAAGGAGAATTATGCAGTTTGACAGTTTACTCTTCTACATACATCCTAAATCTTAGGCTTCCTTCAAGGTTCACATCAAGACTAGTTCAAAGGTCAGATCCCAAAAGAGAAAATCAAAAAAAAATTTTTGGAGTAGTAGTTATATCATTGGAATAAGTGTATTCTTCTAAAGTCACTACTTTGAAGATTACAATACTCTTGTGGATGTGTATAAATTCTTTTATTTTAAAGTTAGTTCCTTTACTGTACATAATGTAAACCTTATACAATGTAGATCACACCATTACACTATTTCTTATACTATACTGTTTGTTCCAAAAGTCTTAGTGCAATTTTAAGCTACTACAGCTTAAAATTAGATAACCTCTGTATTGCTCTAGAGTTGTTTTCTAGCAGTTTCATGTATTTATTCATTCTTTTTCCAGCTTGAAAAATTTACTTTCTTTGTGTTCTTCCTAACATCTAGCAAAGGGATATAGACATAGGAGGTATTGTTCAGTCATTTCACTTGTGTCTGACTCTTTATGACCCCATTTGGGGTTTTCTTGGCAAAGATACTGGAATGGTCTACTGTTTCCTTTTCCAGCTCATTTTACAGATGAGGAAACTGAGGCAAACAGGATTAAGTGACTTGCCTAGGGTTTTGCAGCCACTATGTGTCTGGCGCCAGATTTGAACTCATGAAGATGATGAGTCTTCCTGATTCCAAGCTCAGTGCTCTATCCACTTTACCACCTAGCTGCTCCATAGACATAGTTAGTGCTTACTTAATAAAATGTTTTTTTTTTTTTTTGGTGAGGCAATCGGGGTTAAGTGACTTGTGCAGGGTAACACAGCTAGTAAGTTTCAAGTATCTGAGGCTGGATTTGACCTCAGGTTCTCCTGACTCCAAGACCAGAGCTCTATCTACTCTGCCACCTAGCTGCCCCAATAAAATGTTCTTGAATGAGTGACTCAATGTATATATTTTTCAAATGGATAAAATTAAAAATTTTTTTTTGCAGAAAATGTAAAAAAAGAACAGTGATGATAAAATTGAGGATGAGAGAGTAGACTAAGTATATTTGGGAGTGGTTCTGGAATTTTCTGAATAATTTGAAGTAGATTAGCCTTTTGTTTCTAGAATTTTAGGTCAGTTTGGTACTGTGTACATCTCAGTACACTTTATTGAGAATCAGAAACTTATGTACTAGGATTTGATCATAATCAATAACATTGTTGTGCCCATCTTCACAAGGGCTATTATGGGCATTTTTCAAAGAATTTAAGGGAAGATTACATCCCCATGCAATGCTAATCTAAAATGGATAACACTGACCAGTCACCAGTGAACAAAGGATATGAAGTATTTGGCAGGAACTAGATAGTGACATATTGGATTTTCAAAATAGAAAGTTAAATATTTTTGTTATTTAAGTGTCTCATTGGCATGCAGTATGAGCCTGTGTTTGGAGGTGGGTGGGATGGATGTCCTCACATCAATTTAAGTGAGGCCCGGAAGAGGAATAAAGCTTTTGAGGTGTAGGAGGTATCATTGAATGAATCTTTCTGAGGGAAAAACAAACAAATCAATGGCACCTATTTTTGCAAGTTATTTGAAGTAAATCTGTAGTAGAAAAGGGGGAAGGAAATACATACTTACCTTCTGACTTGGTTTTTGAAAAGCTGAAACCAGATTTGGAATTCTAGCAAATCCTCCTTTTTGGGGATGGGAGTGGGGAAAAATGAAAGAAGAAAAAAATTCATTAAAATTCTAAAGAAAATCTACCCATTTAAAAATAGTAACCTTATCTCTGTCTTTTTTTTTTCCTACCACCCCACTCCAAACTGAGAGGCAGCATGGTACAGTGGGAGGAACACCAGCTTTGTTCTTAGAGGCCCTGGTTTTAAATCCATCCTTCCATTCGCTATCTTTGTGACCTCAAGCAAATCACTTAACCACTCTAGGCTATGGTTTCCTTAACAATAAAATCACGGGATTGGAATAGATAACCTGCAAGGTCCCTTCCGCCCCTAAATCTATATGATTCTAGCTCCTGGATGCCATAGTTCCTTTTCTTCTCCCCTCACCTTCTGATGCCTCAGTTGTTCCATGTAGAATCCAGGACCAAGTAAACCAGTTGAAAGAAGATTCAACAGGCTTATTGGACTAGAGATGCTCCATTGATGGCACACTTTGCTTTATGGCTAAGACGGTGCTCTTGTTACTATATAGGTCAAGTGATTTCAGTTCTAGACTTCCTTCACCAATCATTTATTATTTGACTAGTCTGTGCAAAGCACTGTTTTGCATCTGGGGAGATGGAAATACAGTGAATACATGATTCTTGTCCTTGTGGAATTGTGTATGGGACAGAGAACTATGCAATGACTATAGAATATACATGCAATTACTATAACACAATGCTTACTATACAATTTATAAGTTCACTAGAAAGGTACAAAACACTATGCAACATCTAAGGGAAAAAAGGCTATTTATGAGCATGAGGAGAATTGAGAAGGCTTCATGGAAGT
Organism: Vombatus ursinus; assembly: GCF_900497805.2. Taxonomy (NCBI): domain Eukaryota; kingdom Metazoa; phylum Chordata; class Mammalia; order Diprotodontia; family Vombatidae; genus Vombatus; species Vombatus ursinus. The sequence goes on along the minus strand of NW_020954590.1, from coordinate 16,098,107 downwards.
TAGAGATTTGAGCTGGCCCTTGAAGAATGGTGTATATTTCAACAGATTAGGGGATAGACTATCCATGTATAGGGGACAGTATAAGCAAAGGTTTAAAGAAGGAAAATGTTGAACATATATGAGGGAGGGGGTGATTTGGCTGGAGAATTGAAAGGATGACTATCAGGTGATGCAATAAAGTAGGAAGGTACTAGTTGGTGGAGAACTCAGAAAGAGAGAGTAGTATGATTGAGGAGTGTTGTAGGTTCATGGGGCTAATTCCAAGGATTGGGGGTGGGGAATGAGCAAGTCCTCCTCTCCATTTCCTGACATTTAATAGCTACTTGTTTTTAAGTGAATAGTTAATCAATAAGAATATTTAAGCATGGAATAATAGAAGCTAAGATTTATAGAGCATTTTGAGGTATACAAAATACTTTATATTATATTATCTGAGTTATGTGGTAAATCTTACTTTGTGTCACTAAAAGGTGAAGGCAAAATTCAACACAAAATTCACATATATTCCACTGAAATTTATTGAAGAATATGATTTGTGATAGAGCTGAATTATAGTTGGCTTGGGTCTTAGATGCATAGCTAGTGTTAGGGGATATGAAGGCTATTCATAACCTCTCTGGTACTTCCAGGTGAAGGGCATACTTCTCTGGGTGTGTAGAGTTTCTTTTTGTCCTACACCAGCTTTTTCAGTGCCGAAACAAGTACTAATATCCATGTGAGGGTCACATGGCAGAATGTGATTTGAAGCCAGATTATTTCTGCTCCTATTGCAAAAAAGTTCTGATTCTGAAATACCTCATTATTGATAAGGTTGCTACTCTTCAAATGTTCCTGAAGATTTAAGAACACTAATTGGTTTGGTGACATATGCCTGAGCTTATGGATAGTCTTCTAGGTATCCAGGGTACATGAACCTAGCTCGTGGTACATGGTATCATGAGCCTACCTTTTCCACACTCATGATTAGCCTTTGGCCTTGGCATATATTCCAAATTCTTAGCAGCCATAGACATAGGCACTTGTTATCCGAGGGGAAACTGATGGGTTAGTTCATATATTTCATTGGATCACAGATTAAGAGTTGGAAAGGAAGTTATTTAATCTAATCCTCTCATTTTACAGATTGAGGAAAACCGAGACTCAGAGACATTAAGTGATATATCCAAGATCACACAAGTAGTAAGTGGTTGAGCTGGGATTTGAACCCAAGTCCTCTGGTTTCAAATTGAGTGCTATTTCTACTATTCCATGCTTCCTTCTTCTTTGGTTAACCTAAAAATGTTGTGTAGTCATTGACTTTGGGAAGTAGTGGTTATCTCAACATGGTCCATTTGTTCAGCTTAGATGCTAAGAAATATCCTGAGTATGACCTTGACTGAAACTTCTGTTATCTTAGAGTAAGAAAGCAAGACCAATGACAGAAATTAGAAGAAAAAAAAACCAGTTGCATTTCTGGGAAGTAGATTCATAAGGCTATAAGCAACTATGCATCAAAGGGAACTCAACTCTATTAACATGCCAATTACAATAAAATTCTTCTTCTTCCTCATCCTCCTCCTCCTTTTTCTTCACATAATTTTTAATAGAAAAGTTTCTTTTGCGTAAAAGTCTCTCAATATGGGAGACACATTTGCAGTCTCAGCATATATTAAGTAATAATAATATAATAGTAATACAGGCTTGTTCCATCTACTACTTAGCCTCATCTCTACTATCAGTCAAGCCTATCAAGGCTTTTATTAAATGCCTACTATGTGTCAGATGCTATTATAGGCACAGGGGATACAAATCCAAAGGATTAAACAATCTTTATTTTAAAAGAGCTTATAGTCTAATGGTAGACAAAAAGTATATATATTTATGTATATATACACACTTACATGCACATACACATATATTTGTGCATATATGTATGTGTGTATATATGTGTATATATATATGGTTATATATGTATGTATTGTTCAGCTTTTAATACCTATATGTTTAGCTTCTGGAACATCACTTCGCTGGTACTCCTTTGATTAGACCATTCCTTCTCTTTCATTTAGTCCTGGGTGATCTTTTTTTCAACAACCAATGATTTGCTTTGACTACCATTGACCTCACAGGTTCAAATGCTACTGATATATGAATTTTAAAAAATAGATTCTATTGATATCTTTTGTTTTTATATCATCCAGATTCCCATCCCCTTTCTAGAAAGCCATGACAAAGATTTTTCCAAAAAAAAAGAAAAGAAAAAGAGGAATAAAAGAAAAAATACATATAAAAATTAGCATTATAGTCAATGTTCCCCACCTGTGGACCCTGCCACCCCTGTAAAAGAGTAGGGGGAGATGCTTTCTCCTAGGTCTTCTTTGGAGTGATATAAGTATATATGTATATATAGAATAAATACAAAGAGTTAAATACAAGATAGTTTGGGAAAGGAAGCACTAGCAGTTGGGGAAGGGGGGTAGGAAAAGCTTACTTGAGAAGGTAAGATAGTTTTAGAGGTAAGCATGGTGGTGCATGCCTGTAATCCCTTGCTACTAGGGGAGGTTGAGGCTGATGAAGTACTTGAGTTTGAGAGTTCTTAAAATAAGAGAATGATTCTATGAGGTAGAGGTGAGGAGGGAGTGCATTTGAGGAATTTGTTGTTCAGTCATGTTCAATTCTTTGTGATCCCATTTGGGGTCTTCTTGGCAAAGATACTGGAGTAGTTTGCCATTTCCTTCTCCATCTCATTTTACAGATGAGGAAACTGAGGCAAACAGGGTTGAATGACCTGCCCCGCTTACACAGCTACTAAATGTCTGAGGCTGGATTTGCACTCAGGTCTTCCTGACCCCAGGTCCAGCACTCCATCCATTATTGCTACCAACCTACCCGTTTGCATTTGAGGTATGGGGAATAGCTATTGTCAAGGCACAGAGAAAGGGGATAGAATGTGATGTAAGTAATGGGAAGGCAGTTTGACTCTATCATAGAGTGCTGGAGGGGTAGTAATTTAAAATGAAATGGCAATTAGGTAGTGAAGGGTTTTGAGAGCAAAATAAATCACATTTTATCCTAGAGGCAATAAGAAGCCGCTGAAGTTGACTGAGTAGGGGTGTAACATGGTGAGATAAACACTGAAGGAAAATTACTTCGGCAATTGTGCAAAGGATGGACTGGAGTGAGAAGAGACATGAGGCAGGGAGATTGGAAGGGTGGTGGTGACTTCAGCAGAACGAGGAAAGTTTAGAATAGGGGAGGATTTTTGTGGGGAGGAAGATAATGAGAGCTCTTTGGAGAAGTGGGAGTATTTTGAATTTGAGATGTCTCCAGGACATTCCATTTGAGATGTTCAACGGCACATAAACTGGGGATACCAGGCAATGAAATTCAGAAAGGAGTCTGGGGCTGGATATATAGATCTGTGAGTCATCTGCATAGAGATGATAATTAAGCCCACGGTTGTGGATGAGGTCACCAAGTGAGAAAATTGAGACAGAAGGCACAGGCGGAGCCTTGGGGATCCCACAGTTAAAGATCATGATTCTTATTGAACCAGCAAAGGAAAGTAAGAAATGATTGGAAAAATAGAAGAAGGGTGGGCAACAGTGTCAAATGTAGGAGAGAAAGATCAGGACTGAGAAAAGATCACCAACTTTGGCAGTTCAGTGATCATTAGTAACTTTGAAGACAACAGTTTCAGATGAATGGTGAAGTCAAAAGCCAAATTGCCAAGTGTTGAGGAGTGGGAGGACAGAAAGTGGAGGCAATCAATGTAGACAGCTTTTTTTCTGGAAGGTTGGTTGAGAGGGAGGAGAGCTTTAGGAGATAACTTAATGATGTAGTGAAGTTTCTTTAAGGAGGGGAGAGACTTGGGCGTGTTTGAAGACAGTTGGGAAGGAACCACTAGTGAGAAAAAGAAGTTGAAGGTTCAAGAGAAGAGAGGACAATTGAGGTTGCCTTTATTGAGGTTGGAGTTGGCCTTGGCAAGGAGAAGGAATGACTTATTTTCAGAGACTGAAGGAAAGGAGAAGAGAGAGTGTGTGGGGGGATAATGTCAAGAAGTTTTGAGATGAAGAGAATGATAGATTAGGGAGCTTATGTAGAATGTCCTCAATTTCCTGAGTAATGTAAGAAGACTAGTTATAAGTAATTTCTATTGGTAAAAATTAATACATCACTCCAAAGAAAATATATGTGAAGATGTCCATCTCTATAACTTTGCTGAGGTGACAGGGTCTATAGGTAGGGAACATTGCATAGAAGGCTAGATTCTTTTTTTTTGGATGTATTTTTTTCTCTTATTCCATTTTTCTTTTCTTGAAAAATCTTTGTTTTGGATCTTTAGGAAGAGGGAGGGGAGATTAGAGGAAATCTAGGTGATATAAAAACAAATGGCAATAAAATCTGTTAAAAATAAATTCATATATCCATAATACCTGGACCTGTGAGGTCAATCACAGTCAAAATAAATCACTACTTAGTGAAAATGGAACACCTGGGACAAGTTAAAGAAAAAAGGAAAGCTCAGGTATATAGGAGGACCAGGAAAGTAGTGTTACAGAAGCCAAACATAAGGGAATTAGTGAAGACTATGCTTAATCCTTGAAGAATCTGGGGAAAGAGGAGGTTGGGGTGGACAAATATAGTTCTTTGCTAGCTTTTGATGATGGAAGGAGTGAAATATGAGAGAGAAGGCCAGGCATAGGTTACATGAGAGAACTGGAGGGAGGAAAATTCCCAAGGGAGCAGCAGAGGTAAATGTTTTTTGCTTTTACTACTGCTATCATTGTTAGTACTGGACTTGATTGTAATGAGTACAAATGAATGGGATAAATTGCTCAGCAAATGTAGGTAGGGGACTGACTGATCCTTGCTATGACTGCTCCTTAATATATTGGGCTGGGAGGAAGTTGATTTGGCTCATCGTTATTTTGTTACTTTTTATCAAAATATTAGGTGATGAATCATAACGCAGATGAACACAGTGAGCTTCCCAAGTGGGAAGCTGAGGATATTACTGTTAAAATTGAATAAGTTCCTTTATTTGGTTTAGAAATTAGAATTCCCATTTGGAATCTCTATTTTCTTTTTTGTATACTATGATTACACATATGCACACACACATTCCTGCTCCAGTGTTATAGATGTTTAACAGATGTCACGTTTGAATCTTACTTCCTTTTTTCCCCTGGTTTCTAGAAAGTGAATACTGCTATATTTCTACTTAGAATTTTCTGGTCTTCATAATAGATCATTTTAAGCCTTTCAAAGGCTTCTTTCTAATACAAATCTCTGATATTATTTTATCAGCTGAAATGAGAGAAGGGAAAATTTTCTCCATTGTAAAATATTAAAAAAATTTTGTGTTTTTATCTTAATTTGATTACATGAAATAAAAACACCTTCAATTCATTTTTTTTTGGCCAAAAATTATATTTCCATAATGAGCCTTCTTTGGATTATGTGAGAATCATTTCATGAACACATAGTATGTTTTTTATGTTAAAATTAGCCACATGTGCCTGCGTCTTATGAGTGTGTAACTGTTTCCTGTATTCTTTTTTTGGGGTCATATGATTAGCTTATATAACTTAGAGGGGAAAGAAAGAAGATATAGTGAAGCCTCCTCATACCAAAGCAAAACAGGACACTTTTCCCCTCCCACTCTTTAAAGTGTTTGTGTCTCTTGGCTCATTTTAGCCTTGTTAAATCTATGACTATAGAGCCCGATCACAACATGAAAAATGTCAGCAATTTAACTTAACTATCAACAGTGTTGTTTTAATGACATAGTTTTGGAGCTGGGCATGGTGGTGCATGCCTGTAATCTCTGCTTCTAGGGGAGGTTAAGGTTGTTGGATTGCTTGAGTTTGAGAGTTTTGAGCTACAATAGGTCTGGAGCTGACTATTGGAGATCCATAGTATGTCACGGTTACGATGATCCTCCAGGAAGGGGTAACCAGGCTGCATAAGGGGCAAACCAGCTCAGGGCAGAAATGGAGCAGGTCAAAGTTCCTATGTTGACATCAGCGATGTTGGGCCCATGAATGGTTTTGATTCCCAGTTGTCCAAGAAGTTCTAGTAGTCTTAGACTTAATTTTAAACCTCCAGTCAATTAACAAGCATTTATTAGGTGCCTACTATGTGCCAGACACTGTATTAAGCACTGAGAATACGAAGACAAAAACAAATTAGTCCCTGCCTTCAAGGAGCTCACTTCTATGGTGGAAATAACACATTCACATATAAAGCAATGCAAAATATATACAAGTATCAACTTTGAAAGAGTGTGACATTTTGAAAATACAATCTCATAATTCAGCTATGAAACTTCAAATATCAGCAACTTTTCTAGGAATAGTTTTTTACAATTACATATTTTTTTCGAGACGCCTTATTATGTTGTACAAGGAACGCTAGGTTCTTGAAGATTTTATGAAGGGACCATAGGCTCTAGGATGTTCTACCTTGTTGGAAAGACTTGAAGTATTGTCCTGGTGACTGATTAAAACAACTGAGAACTAGTCTAGCTAAATAATGAGAGTCTCATTACTAGTTTGCCACTAGGCGATGGATTCTTTGACATGATAACCCATAAAGCAAAGAAAAATTTAAAAATATTCTTCCTTCTCTGTGACCTCTTTCTACTTCCAGTCACAGTGGTACCAGGAGGAGCGTTGAAAGGAAGCAAAGAGTACTAAGAATCACAGTTTTTAGACCTTTCGAAAGGTTAGATGGCTCTTTCTATGGAGGATCTTGGGAGAGATGAATGAGAATCATACAGACAAGGAGATGTGGGTGGGTTGTGAATTTCATCAGTGGAGGAAGTGCCCATAATAGATGAGACCAGAGACTTACTGAAGCATTTTTGAAGTAGCTGGTAGAATCCTAGAACTGAGAGTGACTGACAGAGAAGGAGTTTATGATAGAGATAAGGTGAGAGGTGATTAGGTTTCTAAATTTGCCTAAGTGTTTCTTCTAGCTAATCCACACTCATGATTAGAATGTATCTTCAGATACATTAAAGCAAATTAAAGATAAAATGACTGCTCATAGTGTCTGGGACTGATCTAAGACTAGTATTTTTTTTTCTTTTCTTTTGAGAGCAAGTGTGGCATCATTAATAGAATGTGAAAGGCTTGGGTTTGAATTTTACAGACACTGACTGTGTACTAATGGCTAAAACATCTTTTCTGTTCTTCAGATTCCTCATTAATATAGGGGACAGGGAGTAGACTTGGACCTGGGATTTCACTGGTATAGGGATCCTCCTGGATGATAAAAATCTCTCTACCAATTCAGGTTGGCACCTTCTATGGAATTTAAATTCTTAAGAAAGTTACCAGGAGGGGCAGCTAGGTGGCACGGTGGATAGAGCACCGGCCCTGAAGTCAGGAGCACCTGAGTTCAAATCCAGCCTCAGACCAAACACTTGGCACTTACTAGATGTGTGACCCTGGGCAAGTCACTTAATCGCAATTGCCTAAAAACAAAACAAAACAAAACAAAAACCAAGAAAGTGCCTGGAGCATGAGGGGTTAAGTGACTTACCCAGAGTCACATAGCTAGTATGTGTCAGAGTCAGGACTTGAACCCAGATCTTTCTGACTTCAAGGCTGGTCTCTATCCACTGTGCCATGCTAATAGTATACTCCTTATTTCATAGGGTTGTTGATAGTAAAGCACTTTTGCAAACTTTAAAGCAGTATATAAATGTGAATTATTGTTATGTGAAATAGGGAGATAATGAGATATCAGTTAATGAACAAGTATTTCGCAAATGCCTACTATATGCCAGGCACCATGCTAGAAGTTGGAGCTACAGAAAGAAATGAAAGAGTCTCTCTTTCAAAGATTTTACATTCTATCAGGGGAGAAAATAGGTACACATATAAATATTTGCAAAATAAGTATATATGAAAACAAGTTGTTTTTTGTTTGTTTTTTCAGTGTGTGGGAGGAAGTTATTAGCAACTGGGGGAGAGATAAACACAGAAACCTGGAATTTTCTCTTTCCTTTATAGTAAGAGACAGAGTTATGAGTTTGGTTTTGAAGTTAGGACAAGCACTTTCAAATCCAGGCTCTGACACTTTGCTTAGTAACCATGACCAGGATTACCTCTCTAAGCCTCAGTTTTCTCATATTTTAAATGTCTAAGAATGTTTGTATTCCTTATCCCCAGGGCTGTGATGAGGATTAAAAGAGACAATAACCGTAACGTGCCTTGCAAACCTTAAATTTAATCCTATGTAACTGTGAGTTGTTGTGAGAGCATCTGTGTTCATCTTTGTCTTCCCTATACAGAGTCTACTGAAGGGAAGAAAGGGGGTTAGGAGATGGCACTTTGGATGGCATTTTCCTTATTGAAGGAGTATGATCCAGGGATAACAGCCCTATTAACAATTTATATATATGAATAATAATTAATAGACAAAGAGTCTGAGAATGACTGGCTCTTGGGGGACATGAATGAGGAGTTCATGAAGGAGCTGAGATCAGACCTTATGTATTTGCACTCCATTGAATACCTGAGATAACTTTTATTATGAAAGCTTTATGACCTTTTATAGCTATGTAACTTCCTCATGTTTGTTATTTTTATCTCCCAAGTTTCTCTGTAGTTACTTAAAGCAAAATCCCTTAGGAAATCTCAGAAGGGCTGCAGGGCTTTCACAGGAGCAAGAAAATAGGAGAGAAGTTGGGGATCATATTTCACTTCTGCACAAGTGGGCCAGGGAGGAGTAAAGCTTTAGTCAGAGGGAAGAGATGTAATGATAATCAGAAGAGAGCAGACAGGCCAGTTCTTAAGACCTGGCAGAGAGAAGAAGGCGGGGGTGGGAGTGGTGATGGTGGTGAAAGAAATCTTGGCCCAGAGACAAGAGGCTGCAGGAGCAAATGGAAGGCGAATGAGTTTCACTGGTAGGAACCCCATTCCCATATATGATTATGGCATTATGTTTGATTTTTAGGGTCCTGTGACCATACTTATGATATCAGTAGAATATAAACTTATTGAGGGCAAAGACTATCGCACTTTTATATTTGTATACTTAGCACAGTGCCTGGCACATAGTAGGTGATGGATTGAAAGAGGAACTTATGGGCAGCTAGGTGGTGCAATGGATAGAGTACTGGCTCTGGAGTCAGGAGGACTTGAGTTCAAATCTAGCCTCAGACACTTGACACTTAACTAGCTGTGTGACCCTGGGCAAGTCACTTAACCCCATTGCCCCTCCAAACCCTCCCCCCCCCCAAAAAGAAATAGGAACTTACTAGGGGGATTTTGAGTATTAAAAAAAAACCAACTGCTTCTCAATGAATATAAGAATTAGTGGCTGTTGCATGGTGATATTCAGTTTATACATAGACAGAATCTAAATCCTAGCCAGTCTTTGAGGCCACTAGGCCTCAACTCCTTTGCCATGAAACTTTTCATTATACTGCAGTTTGCGCTAATTCCTCCTTTGCTGAGGTCCATAAGCATTTATAACACCAGGTGGCAGAGTGGATAGAAGATTGGACTTGGGGTCAGGAAGACCTGAGTTTAAATTCTGCCCCAGATTCTTGTTAGCTAGGTGACCCTGGGAAAACTTATTTATTTTCTCTTAAGCCTCTTTTTCCTCAACTGTAAAATGGAAATGACAACAGTGCTGTTGTAAGGATCAGATAAGATATCATTATATAAGATTATTTTTGGAAACCTTAAAGCATTATAGAAATACTAGTCGTGATTATTGTTTTTTCTCCCACATTCTAACACTTCACTTCATCATAGTCTATACTCTTCTCACTGTTTTACGTGAATTGCTTTTTTTTTTTTTAACTGTATGTTAAATTCCTTTGAGGGAAAGGCCCATACCCCACCTTTTTTTTTGTATTCTCCAAAGTACAGGCTACATAGGAGGTGCATAACAGATTCTTCTTAATCAAAATTAAAAAAAAAAACTTAAACATCAGCAGGCAGGTTAAAAAGTGCCTTTTGTTAATATCTGAAATGGTTTTATTCCCCCCATTTGATGAAAGACTCATGTTTGCAGTAGCCCATATGTTGGGAGATGAGATTTTTAAAAATTTTCTTTAGTAGTTTCCCCACTATCTCCTAGTTCTTAAAAAGAGACCAGCAAGGGCAGCTAGGTGGCTCAGTGGATAGAGCTTCAGCCTTGGAGTCAGGAGGACCTGAGTTCAAATGTGACTTCAGACACTTGATACTTACTAGCTGTGTGACCCTGGGCAAGTCACTTAACCCTGATTGCCTCACCAATAAAATTAAAAAAAAAGAGAGACCAACAATTGCATTGGTGAAAACATGCCTGCTGATGCAGCTTGCAACATTGCCGTGCCTTCACAGGCATGAGAATCTGAGGACCTTCAGGGGAAAAGATCTGAGCTAAATTCTGATATTCCCAGGAGAAACTCTAGATACTGATGTTCCTAAGGGAGACATTGGCAGTGGGGAAAAGGAGTCAAGGGGGTTTTAGAAAAACAAAACCAAACCTCCCGAGAGCTATGGGTATGGGCCCCTATACTATGTTGTTTTCACTCTGCTGTCATAGCTTTGAGAACCCAGAGTCACCTCCACGTCTTGTTGTAGAGCTGAAATAGGATTGGAGTGGAAGATTACTTTTGTTTGAGGATGTACCATTGAACTTTCATTAAGGAGATGACAGCACAGTGAAAAACACATTAATTAGGTTTTTTAGAAATATTATTGAATAGAATAAAATTTCAATAGGACTACTAGAGTGTTTAACTGTTGACGTTATGGGTAGGCTTGCCATTTATGGTGCTGCAGAACAAGAGAAGCCTTTTTAGTTATTTAGCTTAGCTGTTTTTTTCCTCTTAGCTATTGATCTGTGAAGATAAATTGTTTCTTATCTCTTTAAAGTTTTATCACTTCTGCTCTGTCTTCTTATTTGGTTCACCCTTCATGCCACCTAAGGCATAAATGGCTCTTCATGTTTCTTGATTTTTAGGTGGAGTGGATTCCTCCTTTGTGCCATTGCAATGCTTCTCGTGATATTCCCAATGTTTACTTTCCCAAAGAAGCTTCCACCTCGACGTAAGAAAAAGAAAAAGTCCTCTGATGATGCTTCCAATGAGGAAGATGAGATTATGAAGGAGAAATCAAACAGCAGAGAGCAAGAAGGAGTTGGCTCTTCTATGGCATTTGGAAAGAATGTAAAAGGTAAAGTCTTCTTTTTAGAGAAACAGAGGCTTAGCAATTGAAAGTATTTGCATTGGAGACCTCTGATTGTTTATTTTGACTATATCATACCTAACTTCAGAGAAATATTAAAAATACACATTTGTCAGTTGTGACTTTTTGTCTATTCGAATGTAAAATTGGTTAAAAATTATATCTCCCAGTAATTACTATTAAAATCCTATAGTCCTGCTTTAACATACAGAAATAGCTAATGTATTTAGTCTTCAAACATGAATATTTTTGAATATGAGTTGAGATTATTTCAGAGATCTTAAATAACTTATTTGTTATAATCTAGTTCTTTTATATTTTTTAAAGATATAGACTAAATAGAAGAAAATATGAAGGCTCAGAAATTTTAAAAATTTAATATGTCAGAATTCTGCTCTTAGTATCCAGCAGTTTGAGGTTAATAAAATATCTGTTAATCCAAGTGACTTGTAAATTAATTATTTGCTACCCCTTCATGAGCCTTTGTCCTACTCCATAATTAATTTTGTTTTAAGAGAATCAAGCAACATTTGATTGATAGCTAATACATCAAATATTTATATGATATAGGAATATTAATTGTGGTTGACTCAGCGATGACATTTAAAAACATTTAAATGACAAAATTTGTATCAAAGAACTAGAATTTAAAAAGTCATGGCAGTTAAAATGAATAAAACAGATTTGTTAGTCATTATGGTTTTGATGTTTTTAATTCCCACATCCACTCTTTCCCCTATTAGTCTGGAACAAAAGCTTTTTGGATTTCCCTTTTCTGGTTTCTAATGAAGGGAACAGTGCTGTCCGCCTCACAGTGGCATAAGAGAGGTGGACATCAGAATATTTTACTTAATATTTTTCATGTTTGTATCCCCAGGCTTTAGCACAGTACCATGTACGTTTTAAGTTCAATTATTCTATGACAGCCATGGATGTGGATTATCAGTGATGTGGGTATTAAGTTCCTGGTACAGATTACAATTTATCCACGGCTTCTCATCATATGCCATTCTTTTTTTTTTTAAGTGAGGCAATTGGGGTTAAGTGACTTGCCCAGAGTCACACAGGTAGGAAGTATTATATGTCTGAGGCTGGATTTGAACTCAGGTCCTCCTGACTTCAGGGCCGGTGCTCTAACCACTGTGCCACCTAGCTGCCCCCATCATTTGCCATTCTTGTGCGTGTTCTTTCTTACACATGACATGGAATCTCCCCAACAGGTCCTTTTACATTTTGGATACTACTTGAGCTGTACATTTGTTATTATTCATTCTAAATACTTAACTAGCCCATCTCTTTTTCCACTCATACATTTCTCGGATATTCTTAATATACCAGTTATATTCAAGTAATCATTGTTAATATTGTAATAAAATTGTTTATACCTACAATGAGTCTCTTTTTAAAAAAAATTTATCTTTAGCATTTAAAAAACTTGAGTTCTAAATTCTTTTCCTCTCTCCAGCCCCTTTCCCACCCATCAAGAAGGCAAGCAATATGATATCAATTATATATGTGAAATAATGTAAAACATATTTCCATATTAACCATGTCACAAAAAAGCAAGAAAAATCAAGAATGTAAAAAACAAACAAACTTCAATTTGCACTTAGAGTTCATCAGTTCTCTCTCTGGAGGTGGAGAGCATTTTTTCATCATGAGTCCTTTGGAATTGTCTTGGATCGTTGTATTGATCTGAGTAACCAAGTCTTTCACAATTGATAATTTTAACAGCATTGCTGTTACTGTTTACAATGATCTCCTGGTTCTACTCACTTCACTCTGCAGTAATTCATATAAGTCATACGAGTTTTTTTTTTTCTGAAACCATTCTGTTCATCATTTTTTATAGCACAATAGTGTTCTATCATAATCATCTACCACAACTTGTTTAGCCATTCTCCAATTGATAGGTATCCCCTGATTTCCAATTCTTTGCCACCACAGAAAGAGCAGCTATAAATATTTTTGTACATGTGGGTCCTTTTCCTTTGATATTTTTGGGATAGAGACCTAGTAGTGGTATTTCTGGGGCAAAGGGTATGCACAGTTTGATAGCCTTTTGGGCATAGTTCCAAATTGTTCTCCAAAATGACTGGATCAGTTTACAGTGCCACCAACAGTGCATTCATGTCCCTATTTTTCTACATCCCCCCCAACATTTGTTGTTTTTCTTTTCCGTCATGTTAGTCAATGTGATAGGTGTGAGGTGGTATCTCAAGCTTGTTTTAATTTGCATTTCTTTAATCAATAATGACCTAAAACATGTTAAAATATAATTGTAGATAGGTTTGATTTCTTCTGAAAACTGCCTGTTCATATCCTTTGACCATTTATTAATTAGAGAATGATTCTTATTTTTACAAATTTGACTCAGTTCCCTATATATTTTGAGGAATGAGGCTTTTATCAGAGATACTTACTGTAAAAATTTTTGATGTTGCTTCATTTTCTTTTGTACCTTTTAGCAAAATCTAGTTTCCTTGATTATCTCTTAATTAGGGCTGTTTTTGCTTTTGCTGTATCTGAGATCATGATTGCTATACCTGACTTTTTTTTAAACCTCATCCAAAACATAATAGAGTCTTCTCCAAGCCCTTATTTTAACTCTGTGTGTTTTTCTTTCTGTTTCAAGTGGGTTTCTTTCAAACAATATATTGTTGGATTCTAGTTTCTAATCCATTCTGCCATCTGCTTCCATTTTATGGGTGATTTCATCCCATTTACATTCTGTTCATCAGAATTATGATTACTAATTGTGTATTTCCCTCCATCCTATTTTCTTCTGTTTTTCCTCCTCTGTCTCTCTTTTTACTCTATCCTGCTGCCTTCTTTAATCCATTCTACCTTTTATCACATTTACTCTTTATCTTATCCTTTTCCCCTCCTCCTTCCATGTTGGGTAAGATAGATTCTATACCCAACTGAGCATGTATACATATATTACCCTTTTTGAACCAATTCCAATGAGAGTGAGGTTAAAGAATTTCCTGTCACTCCCTCATTTTCCCCTCCACTTAACAACTCTTCCTTATGTACCTTTTTAATGTGAGATAGTTTCCCCCATTCTTCTTCTCCCTTCCCTCTTCTCCCAGTGCATCCCTCTTTATCACCCCTTCTTTTTTTTGAGATTATCCCAACATAATCAACTCATACCCATGCTCACTGCATGTTCTCTATCTATGCAAACTGCCCTAATAATGAAAAAGTTCTTAAGAGTTACATGTATCATTTTCCCATATAAGAATGTAAACAGTTTAACCTTATTAGGTCCCTTATGATTTCTCTTTCTTGTTTACCTTTTTATGCTTTTCTTGAGTCTTGTGGTTGAATGTCAGATTTTTTTAATTCAACTGTGGTCTTTTCATCAGTGATGCTTGAACATCCTTTACTTCATTGAATATCCATTTTCCCCCTGAAGCATTGTGCTTGGTTTTGCTGGGTAGACTGTTCTTGGTTGTAATCCTAGCTCCTTTGCCTTCCAGTATCATATTCCAAGTTTTCTGTTTCTTTAATACAGAAGCTGCTAAATCTTGTGTGATCCTGATTGTGGTTCCATGATATTTGAATAATTTTTTCTGGCTGTTTGCAATATTTTCTTCTTGACTTGGGAGCTCTGGAACTTGGCTAAAATATTCCTAGACATTTTCATTTGGGGATCTCTTTTAAGAGGTGATTGATGGATTCTTTCAATTTCTATTTTACTCCTTGGATCTAAGACATCAAGGCAGTTTTCCTTGATAATGTCTTGAAATATGATGTCTTGGCTCTTTTCTTTTTGATCATGATTTTCAGGTAGTCCAAGAATTCTTAAATTATCTTTCCTCAAATTATTTTCTAGGTCAGTTGTTTTTCTGAGGAGATATTTCACATTTTCTTCTATTTTTTTAGGCCATTGATTTTGTTTTATTGTTTCTTGATGTCTTATGGAGTCATTAGTGTTTCCTTGCCCAATTCTAATTTTTTAAATTAATTTATTTTGATTTATCAACAATCACTTCCATAAGCTTTTGAGTTTTAAATTTTTCTCTCCCTCTCTCTCCACCTCCCTCCCCAAGATGGTGTGCAATCTGATATAGGCTATACATATACATTCCTATTAAACATATTTTCACATTAGTGAAGTTGTAAGTAAGAATTAGAACCAATAGGAAGAACCACCAGAAAGAGAAAACAAAACATAGCAGAAGAAAAAAAAAAAGCAAATAATATGCTTCTATCTGCATTCATACTCCATAGTTATTTTTTTGTATATAGATAGCATTTTCCATCATGAGGCCTTTGGAGATGTCTTAGATCCTTGTATTGCTGAAAAGGGTAAGGCTATCAATATTAGTCACTGCACAACGTGGCTGTTACTGTGTACAACGTTCTCTTGGTTCTGCTCCCTTCACTCAGCATCAGACCATACAAGTCTTTCCAGGTTTTTCTGAAGTCTGCCTGTTCATCATTTTTTATAGCACAATAGTATTCCATTACATTCATATACCACAGCTTGTTTAGCCATTCCCCAATTGATGGGTATCCTCTCAATTTCCAATTCTTTGCTGCCACAAGAAGAGCTGCTGTAAATATTTTTGTACATGTGGGTCCTTTTCCCATTTGTATGATCTCTTTGGGATATAGCCCTAGAAGTGCTATTGCTGGGTGAAAGGGTACGCACATTTTTATAGCCCTTCAGGCATAGTTCCAAATTGCTCTCCAAAATGGTTGGATCATATTACAACTCCACTAACAATGCAGCCTAGAGCTGCACATGGGTAATTGAGTTGCCAAATAGCAACTGGTTCTGTGCCTAGTGTCAGCTCAGGGTCCACTGTAATCTTTTTCTGACTGTAGTATTGTCCAATACTCTTACTGCCTCTGGCCTAAGAGCTCCCATGACTGCTGCTGCTGCCACAACACAGCCCATTACTGTTGTTATTGCATCATGTGCTTTTGTGGGCTGGGGGCCAGTCTAGTGTCATAGACCTCTCATGCTGACTTCCTACATTGTCTTGGGCTGGAAAAATGCCTCATCCTGACCTTTTGTTGGTTGTGCTTCTCCAGAATTTAATTGAACACATTATTTTAAAGTTGTTTAGAGGATAATTTTAAGAGAGTTTGGCTGGGTTGCTGCCTGTATTCTGCTATCTTGGCTCTGCCCTCCACTGTGAGGTTCTTCATTGCTCTTTTTATCACCCACACTTTTGTTTTTTTTTTGGAGAATGTGGTGTCCTGTGATTGATGTTATAAAAGGTTTTTTCGCCCAGGGGCAGATTGGGATTGTTGTACAGTGCCCCAGATGTAATCTAACTTGTTTTTTTTCCTTTTGTTCAATTTTGAATCTGTATTATGTCCAAGATATGTACTAATGGACTAACCCAATGGGATGTCCATCCAACTGAATGTCATAGTCTGGGCAAAGACATCTTTCATCTATTTAGTTTTTTTCATTGTGAATTGTTAGACTGAACCTTTTTTGAAGTGGTATTAATGGTTATGAATCTCATTGAGGAACCCCTGTAGTATTTTGGCAGCTCAATGTAATCATCATAATATAATCTGCAAACACAAACTTCTGGAGAATCTCACAATCTCTTGGGAATTTTTCTTCTATTTCTACTCTAGGCAAGACATCTTTTTTGATATTGGCACACACCTTTGGTGAGTATCTATCTCCCTGTTTTATATCTCAATTGACAGTGGTAATCAAAGGATCACTGAATAGTTTTCTCTTTGGTTGCATCTATCTAGGAAGCTTGTAAGATCTTAAATCCAATTCACTTGCAAGTCAAGATATCACCTTTCTGATGTCATTCATCTTCTTTGAGAATGAAGATGAGAACAATCTGTGAGTAGTAGTAGCTGCCTCATTGGGGACCCAACTGACCAGTTCCATTTGGCAATGCTGCTGGTTCCTTCCTTCTTTCTTTCTTTCCCTCCTTCCTTTTTTCCTTCCTTCCTCTCCCTCCCTCCATCTCTCTCTCCTCTTCCTTAGTCTACATAGCGAATCATACTCTTATCTGTGGGTGCTCTGCCCAAAGGAATACAAATTTTAATTGCTGAAACGTCACAACATATCTTGAGGTTTATGGGCTAGATTTCTTTTTTATCTTTCCTACTTATTTATTCTACCATAAAAAGAAACAAACAAACAAACTGGGACAATTAACTCTTTTGCCCCATGTAGTTTCATATATGATTTCTTGAAATACAGCATTGGAAAACCAGACTTTGATAAAACTCATTGGGATTCAAATCAAGCTACTTGACCATGCCTTAAATTCAGATCACTCTGGCTCTCACTGATTGGCCAACAATAGGTCCCAGTCCAAGACTCACCTGGCTCTGAGTGAGTATATATAGCAATTGTTTGTGTTTTGGCCAGAAACTCTGAGGATCCTCCCCTCCCAAACTGATTTCTTTTTTCTGCCTAGGTAAAAGGGGCCATTTTTGCCTCATTTCTTAGCTAGCCTTAATCACTGAATGTGGGTGTTGCCTCAGACAAACTGAGATCTGGGAAAGACCTTAACTTAAAGAGGCCAAGGTCTCCCACTGTATCGGGGCCATCTCCAGTCATCTGAACTACATCTTGCCACTGGACCCAGATGACTCTGGAGGAGAGAGTGAGGTTGGTGACTTTGCACAGTCCTGCCTCACTTAAATCCAATTCACTTACAAGTCAAGACATCACCTTCTGATGTCATTGGTCCTCTTTGAGAATGAAGGACAAACAATAACAGCAGCAGCTATGATCTTAATATATTTTTGGGATACACCTTGTTATAGGAGAGTCATTAAGATTTCATTTGGTTTTACTGAATCACCTTTTTTCTTTATTCAACAGTAAACATATTGGGATGTTGTAATATCTGCAGTTTTTTTTGCATTTATTTTATGATTCATACACACACTGGGAAAGTATTGGTGTTAAAAGGATAATGTTGAAAGTACTGTGCTATTTCCCAAATTCTCAAATGCTTTTCAGTCAATTATGCAACTCTAAAGATGTAGTGTACTGTAGAAAATCATTTGCAAAAGTTTGATTCCTTCTCATATTTTAATTAAGGAAAGATATCCTAAATACACTTATATATTCTTCTCATCAAGATTTTATACAGGTGAGAAAGAAAAATGCAAGTCAGTTGCTGATTGTCTCTAAATTTCCTTTATTTTTTAAAGTGACTTTATAATTTTTTAAAGCACATAGACTCTTTCCTTGCTTTGGGATATCTTGAATTGGGCCCTTAATGCCTTCCTTTGTTCTATTTCCTCTGGCATTGGTTTCCTTAGTGCATACTTGCTTTAGTCCAGTTGCTCTTCCCAGCTTCATCTTTTTGAGTATCATTTCCATTTCCACTTATAGTCCTTGTGGTCTTGAAAGGTTAGAGCCCAAGTGTGGGGGTTCCACTGTCATCAATAATGAGAATAGACAGCCATAGAAGTACTGAGAAATTAATTTCATTTTCCATCTCTTTGTTGTCCTCCCTTTAGTTTCATCTATGAATACTCTTAGGATGACCTGCCTTAGTTGTGTTTTATATCAGACTTTCTTCACACTTGTTTCCTAGTTTTTAACTCTTTATTGTAGTGCTTTTTAAAGAAATGATGATATGACTAATGTGGAAATATGTTTAATATGGTTGTACATGTATAGCCTATTTCAGATTGCATGCCATCTTGGGGAGGAGGGAAAATTTAGAATTCAAAATCTTATAAAAGTGAATTCTGAAAATTAAAAATAAGTAAATTAATTAATAAAAAAGAACTAGAATTTAAAAAAATGATGATAATCAGGATGACTGTCTTTACTATCTTTCTTTTATTCAAAAAATTTTTTTGAATGGGTCAAGTTGGAGTTTTGGAGATGCATATTAGTTTTCATTGCTGCATTCTTGTTGGATTTAGATTTTGACCTTTGTCTGTAAAAAGGCAACCAATTCTAAAATGAACCTCCACATCAGAAATCAGTTATTTCCTGTCTATTTAGAGTCAGTTTTATTTTATTTTGTTGTTGTGTTCTTTGGGACTCACGGCATCTAGTACATTTTAACTTTCTTGTAGAATTCATTGTGTCCAAGAACAAGTCTGCTGGGTAATGTGGACCCTTTTGGCCTTTTAAATTTCTTAATCCTGGGGCATCTAGGTGGTGCAGTAGATAGAGCACCATCCCTGGATTCAGGAGGACCTGAATTCAAATCCAGCCTCAGACACTTAACGTTTACTAGCTATGTGACCCTGGGCAAGTCACTTAACCCCATTGCCTAGCCAATAAATAAATAAATAAATAAATAAATAAATAAATAAATAAATAAAT
>NW_020954590.1:16065907-16078621 GCF_900497805.2 Vombatus ursinus | reverse complement strand
AAATAAATAAATAAATAAATAAATAAATAAATAAATAAATAAATAAAATAAAATAAAATAAAATGAAAAAAATAAATTCCTTAATCCTAAATATTTTCTTCTCTCCTTGTGGCCATATTGTCATTAAAGTTATTGAGTATCAAGAGATATTTAAACTTATTTCAAGAATCTTGGTCAGTTCTTTGTAGAAGTTCCTTATAGTGCAATAACACTTTAATACCTACATAGGTAATAGTTTGTTGCCATTATTGGACATGTGTTTTGTTTCTAGCTTTTGTTATCTCAAATAATGCTGCCAAGAATATTTTTGGACATATGAGTCTTTTCTTTCTGTTAATAACCTCCTTGGGGTATAACTAATTTTGGTAGTAGAATTTTGGGACCAAAAAATACAAACAATTCAGTAACCTTTATTGCATAATTTCAAACTGTTTTCTTAAGCCAATTTATAACTTCCACAGCAGTGAATTTGTGTGCCTGTATTTTTACAACCCTTCCTACAGTGAGTTTTCCCAAGTTAACTTCAAAAATAACACAATTTGATGTACATAGTACTAAATGTGCTACCTTAAAAAAGATCACAAACAATTGTATTATCTAATATAATTTAGTTTCTGTTTAGAGTTACTGATAAAGAAATATCAATGAATGAAAAATCAACTGCTGCTGAGTTTTTTATTTACCTTTGGAAGCTGCAAAGACTCTTTTTGGCCACTAGAGCTGACATAGAGAGTGAAACACATGATCAAATTGATATGATCAATTCTTCTAGCTACACCTTGCAAATTATGCAACACATAAGCTGTTTTAAATGTAGTGTAAAAGGGAGGTTTGATTCTGAGTGTTCTTGCTTCAGCTACATGTAGGAAGGTTAAAGCTTTCACAAGATGTTGATTGCTTTAATAGCTTATGAACTAAAAGTACCACTTAAAACATTAAGGATGCCTGATCAATTTTCTGAGAGCTGAGCTCATATCTTTGAAGCCATCACATTTTGACAGTACAGCTACCTAGAAATTCTCTAAGTTATTGCTTTTGATGACTAGAAAACTTTAGAAAATGTCCTGTCTTTATCTGTATGTGATCTTTTATGTTTACATATATTTATAATTTGAACAAAACTTTATACGCTCTTTTCTCTCTTAGACCTCTATCTCCATTTTGATTGCAGTGTAATTTAAAATCCATAGTGTTTAGTAGTGCAGGAATTTTGTAGGTCCTGGCTAAATTGAGTTAGCTACACTGAATCTGGGAGCCACATGTAAAGTGGCCATTGGAAACCCTGTGAATATGTTTGAGTAAAGGAGTTCAACCACCATCCTTTATATCTTCATCAGAAAGTATTACATGTGGCATATGTTTGACAGGAAGTATTACGTATACCTGTCCTTTACACATTTGCATCTTAAGAGAGCCCCACTGATGTAGAAAATATATCTTGTGAAGTAAGTAGGTAGAGAGTGAATATTAACAGTCTACAAGATATGATTTGAGCAACATATGGAGGATGCTTTCTTCATATTCTAAGTGTGGAGAGAACATTCAAGTTTATATCCATACTTGGACAGATGAAAAGTAACCTTGTTCAGTGTCAATTTCAAATAAACAAGCTGGTTTTGTGGCCAGGGATTGTGAAGGGTTCATTTCATAACTAAGATTGTTACTTCTATTCACTGAAGTGTGTGGGTGAGTGGCTTACGATTTTTTGGGGGGGAAAAGGTGAATATGCCCTTGTGATTGTGGGACTAAAAAATTGTCAATATGATTGTTATTATTAGTATTTCACAAATTGAGAGGTGGTATGACCTTGTAAAGAGCTGGCCTTGGAGCCAGGAAGACCTGGGTTCAAGTCTTGTCTCTGTCACATACTAGCTGTGGGCAAATCACTTAATTTTTCAGTGCAGTTCACTAATATCATGTAAGTTCCAGAGAAGGTGCTAACCTGCACTGGTAAATAAGTTCTTTACACTAATGAGGTAACTGGTCCAGTTCCAATTCCTAAGATATTATTAATACTAGTAATACTCTTTAGAAAAGCAGGGCGTGCTTGTGTCCGTATGTGTAGGAGGGTGAGGGGAGAGAAGGGCAGGAGCAGTGGCGATATTGAGCTTAAAAATCAGTGATCCTACATAATTGTCATCTTCCAAGGAGAAGAGAAGGATGGGGCTGTTAAGTGTTGGTGACCTTTGGGTGGTCCTTTATAAGAGTTTTCTTTTGTTTATTTATAACACACAGATGGAACTAGACAAAGAGAGCTACATTTAGTAAAAGGCAAAGAGATTAAATATCAACATGTTCAAAGAAATACACATCTTCACCCATATAAAGTTCATTAGACTTAGACTATAGAATAAGTGATGTATACATCTAGGTAGCTAGGTGGCACAGTGGATGGAGTGCTGAATTTGAAGTCAGATGTCCTGCATTCAAATCTAGCCTTAGCCATTTACCAGCTTTGTGACCCTGGACAAGTCACTTAACTACTTTGAGCCTTAGTTTCCTCATCTGCAAAATCTGGATAATAATAGCATCGCTTCACAGGATCGTCGTGAGGATCAAGTGAGATAATATTTATAAAGTACTTTGCATACTCTAAAGTGATATGTTTACTATAAATACTTACAGTTAGCATGTGCTTACTTTCCCCATCCTTTTAAAATATCAGAAGACTTTAAAGTTTTTAAAAATTGTTTGACCTCAAGAATCAACTATGAGATAAATAAATGAATAAATAAATGAACCTTACAATAGGAAGCCCAAGAACTTCTTTTATGCCATGTCAGATTCTGTTTTCATTCAGCTACAGTTTAGAAACAGGTACAATGCCATGTGGCCAGTTTGCACTGACTAAATATTTATGGTCTGTTATGAAATTATTGTATTACTAAAATAAAATTACTAAAATATTTTAATCCCAAATTGTTCTTAGGAATGGTAAGTTAAGAAAGGTCGAGATTTTGTCGCTTTGAAGCTACTGTTGCAGAACAAATATGCTATCTTAAATTTTTTATTGCTTTTGTTTTTACAACACCTTCATTTCAAAATATATCCTACCCTCTCCCCTCCCCAGAGAGTTATTCCTTTCAATAAAGAATAAAAAAGGAGGGAAAAAAAGCAGCTCAGCAAAATTAACCAACAAAAATCAGCTGAATCCAACAATATATGCAACGTTCTACCCCCATAACCCCTCACCTCTGAAAAGAAGGGAAAGAGATGCATTTTTCCCCTCTCTTCTTTGGGGCCAGATTGCGCTAACTTTTTACTGCTGCTTCTTCTGCTGCTACCTACTCTTTCTTCTCATTTTCCCCTCTCCTTTCTTACTCATTCCCTCTTTTTCCTTTTCTCTCCTCCCCCAACTAGCAGGTTTAATATGATTTAATAAACTAAAATAACTACACAATGGCAGAAAACATCAGTACTTCAATAGATCCCTCATTTCCTTAGAGGGGATATTGCCTCTACCAAAACAGATCATAGCTGAACTGTGCTATAATATAGTGATATTTTATCTGAGTTTCTGTGACTAAAATTTTTTATTTTCCTGGTGGCCAATCTTCTGGTGATGTCTCTTTCTACTTAGCTGAGCTGGTCTTTGGCTAGATTGTAACTCAGTGTTCAGAGCCTTTCCAGTTTGTCAGGACCTGCCAGAGATTGAATTCCACTAGGATAGCCCTCAGAAACAAGGATCACTTTTAAACCATCATGAATCATCAGAATAATAAGAAGTTGATGGAGGTATGAAAGAATAGGAGAAAGTTGTTAGAAATTAGGAAAATATTTATGGCTAATAGAATTTCCATATGATCAAGAACAAATGTATGAGCAGAAGATATATATGTATTCTATGTAGAGGCACATATCTGCCATTAGTGCATGCTCCCATCTCTTGATTTACTATTTCATTATTTTAAGTAGATAATAGTAGAATTAGAGTCATAAATAATGGGATTTCTCTCATTTCCCACCTAACGACCATCCACTCTTCTGTCATATTGCAGTACCTAAAGCATAAATCTATACTTCCCATCTCTCATCATGTTACTTCTCTTCAGTCTCATTCACATCTACTTGTTCCTTTGGTCTCCTCCTTTTGCAGTCTGCTTTTTTCTATCCATCAAACCACTCTTCTCTGCTCACTCTACTAGTCCATTCCCAGTTTCACCCCCTTCATGAAGCTTTTCCCCCCTGCTGGAAATGACCTTTCCCTCTTCTGATTTCTGATAAAACATTGTTCCTCTACTATGCATTCATTTTTTATCATATTTGTATTATAGTATTTGTGTACATGTCTTATCTTCCCTACCAGATTATAAATTCTTTGAGGGCAGGGGCCCTGTTCTTTTCATCTTTCTATCTCCCAATACCTTGCACATGGGTAGGTGCTTTAAAATGTTTGTTGATTGAATTGAAGACTTTCTCCAAATCTCACTTCAAAGAAGAATCATCTTCTAGAAGGCTTAGGTAAGGCTTTTTCCTCTCTCTCAAACTGCTTCTAGTGATGACTGTACAGTTGCTTAAGATAATTCTCCTTAACTAGATACACTCAAGAATTTCCAACTAGGAAATAAAATAGAAGGCAAAAATAGAAAGCAAAAACGAAGCATAAGGCGTAAGCAGTGGGTTCCTATTGTACCTGCATGTGTGATGTGGTCAGTGTGCCTGAAATTAGAACATGAGCACCTCAAAGGCCATGTTTTGTTACCATAT
This sequence comes from Vombatus ursinus, assembly GCF_900497805.2. Lineage (NCBI taxonomy): Eukaryota > Metazoa > Chordata > Mammalia > Diprotodontia > Vombatidae > Vombatus > Vombatus ursinus. Next base: position 16,073,914 of record NW_020954590.1, on the reverse strand, counting down.
ATCGTTTGTATGGTACTTGGCACATTGAGGACACTAGGTAAATGTTAGCAATGATAACAACATTATGGCTTTCTTTGGGATTGTTTCTTATTGAATGTCTGTTTGCAGCCATAGGAAACTTGTTTCTCACTGTAGAAAACCTTGGCTGCTCAGAGGTTCAACTAGACCTCTTTGTGAAGGTAACTAGGATGTTTTTTTTTTTAAATCCTGAAGAATTCTCTTATTGCTTGGATGAGTTCATTACTAGAGCAAGAATTCTTACCCGTTTTTAGAGCCATGGACACCTCTGGTCGCTTGGTGAAGCTTATGGACCCCTTTTTCAGAATCGTGTTTTTAAATGCATAATATAAAATTCATAAGATTACAAATTGAAGTAATTATGTTGAAATATAGTTATTAAATATATCTATGTAAAACAAATTCCTGGACCCCTGGATAGGAACAACTGCTAGAACTTCCAAAGGCGACTGATGTATGTCCTGGGAATAACTTGGGAGAATCTGTTTTCTGCACAACACTTCCTTTTTGCTGTCTGATCGATCCTTTCCAGGGTAGAATTTATTCTGGGGCATTGTGTAGAACCATAACAAAATAGTCATCTTATTTTTTTTTCAAGCGCATTAGATCATATTTTTGTACCATAGTAGAGCCAGCAAGGAGCAGCTAGGTGGCACAGTGTCTAAAGCACTGCGTTCAAATTTGGCCTCGGACACTTACTAACTGTATGACCCTGGCAAGTCACTTAAACCCCATTTGCCTCAGTTTCCTCATTTGTAAAATGAGTTGGAGAAAGAAAGGGCAAACTACTCCAGTATCTTTGCCAAGAAAGCCCCAAATGGGGTCACAAAGAGTAGGACATGACTAATTGCCACCCCCCCCCCGCCAAGAGGCAGCATATTAGAAGTGGTTGGCAGCAGCTGGGGAGATGAGCATTAAGGAGTGAACACTGACAAACTGTGAGAGAGGAGATAGAAAGATTGTACCAAGAAGATAGGTGGCACAGTGGATAGGGTACCAGGCCTACAGTCAGAAAGACTCATCTTCCTGAGTTCAAATCTGGCCTCAGACACTGACTAGCTGTGTGACCCTGGGCAAGTCACTTAACTCTGTTTGCCTCAGTTTCCTCATCTGTAAAATGAGCCGGAGAAGAAAATGACAAACCACTCCAATATTTTTGCCAAGAAAACCCCAAATGGGGTCTTGAAGAGTCAGACACAACTGAAAATGACTGAATAATGAAAGATGCAGACTCAAAAAGCATAGCACTCTGGGGCCATTTAGTGGAGGGGAAAAGAGTTCAGTGCAGTTCAATGAGAGGCAGCTTGGTGGAGTAAAAAGAGGATTAATTGGGAATCAGAGGCCTTAGATTTGTATACTGGGACTACTAATAATTAACACTGACTTGCCTTTAGAGATAAAGCTATAATATTTGCTAAGAATTTTAAATACATGGTTTCATTTGCCCCTCTTGAGGGTGATATCACTCCTATTTTATATGTGAAGAAATTGAGGCTGAGAGATTTGCCCAATGTCATATAACTAATTGCTATCAAAAGCAGGATTTGGATTCAGCTCTTCCTGACTCCAAGCCCAGCACTCTGCCATTCAGTCTGTCATCATGCCCCTTTTGTTACTATGTGATATGGGAAAAATAATTTCTTTACTCTGGGCCTCAGTTTCTCTTACTGTTAAGTGAGGGGATTGGACCGATGGTTTCTAAGGTTTCCTCCAGGTCCAAGTTCAGTATGGCCTAGTTCAAAATTTTACTACTTCAAAGGAAAACTTGAAGCTAAATGTAAATTTGTAGACATTAAAAATGATCTTTAGCCATTCTGTTAGTGTACTTTCCTGGACATCATCTGTAAAGGATTAAATGATCTTGTTTAGATACTTTTTTAAAGAAGTGTCTGGAGCAATTGATACATACAATAAATGGTTTTTTTGTTTCCTTGAATTTTATTATATTGTTTTTGACACTATTCCTATTTTTATCCTGTAGTAAAATTTGCCTTTGTTCAGCGAATTAGATTTTAAGAATTTTTAAAAATTATTTGCATGTATTACAAAACTGGATTTTAGCATTTCAACTTAATATTAATAGCATTGTATTTTGTGTTATTTTGGTATGTTACTTCTTCACTGAGCTTTATGCCAGTGTTCTAAGTGATGCTAATATGCTTTATTCCCCGATGCAAAAAGGATATCTCTTTATAATTTATCAATTCAGATACCTTTATTCCATAAATTTATATTTAAAATATATTTTTTTCTTTGAACTTGACAAAAGAGATTGAAATTTTGTTAAGTAATTATTAATCCCCTCCCATCCCCCCACCAAAAAAACCCCTCTTATTATGAGCTAAATGGTTTCTTTATGGCCAAGAGAAAAGAGAAGGAATCATTTACCTTTGAGGCAACTTGGTCAGTTTTGAAATGAGTAGAATTTCTTCTTAAACTCAATTTATTAGTTTAGAAAGAAATTGTTCAACTGTACCTATTATCTGTAGGATATTTACATTGTAAATGTATTATCTTCTTTGAATTTTATAATAAAACTTTTATTTTTGTTGACTTCCTTTACTATGCCAAATAACTTTAATATTAATTTTAAAATGATACGTAGAAGCAAGGAGCAGCGTGGTGTAGTGGATAGAAGACCAGCCTTGGAGCAGGTGGTCTGATGGTTGGGAAGACCAAGGTACCAGTCCAACCTTCCACAGATGCCAGCCCAGTGACCTGTACAAGTCACAACCTCTCAGTATCTTAGTCAACTAATTATCTAAGACTCAAATTGCAGACTAGTTGCTGATCTGAGTCAGGAAAGGGAGTTTCTACACCAGGGAGTTCTGATGAAATTGCAAGTCTGGCCTCCCTAAAAATATATATGTTGTCTTCCTGACTTTTTAATCCTGGTGCTCTGCGAAAGAAGTTTTAAATTACGTACTTTCAAAGAGATTTATTTTTTATTAAGGACCTTGATTGCATTTATTGCATAAGATATCAAACCATCATTGACATGATTGTATATGTAAAAAATAATCCATCACAGTGTCTTATCATTGGAAGTATGAGAGACATGAGAAAAGCCATGATTGGGAAAACAAAAACACAGGCATTACCCAGTTATCTTTGACCCAGATAGGTGAACAGGTAGTAGGGAAGCATCCCCAAGCGCCAAATTCTTTCCTCCTTTCTCCATGGGGGAAACTGCCCCCCTTTAATTCAGAGCACTTGGAAAGTGATTGACTTAGAGTGCTGCCTTTCCTTATCCACATGCATAGTTGCCCTAAGATCTTTCCTCAGGATACCACTATTGAAGGAAGCTATATTCCCTAAGGAGGGGAAGCAAAAAAAGAAAAGAAGAGGGAAAGAGGTATGATCTTGCTATCTGGGGTTGGAACTCAATGAATTTTCCAAATGATGGAACAATATAGTTGGAGTAATAATACTATTATTATCCTACATTAGGCATGTTGTTGGTTGAATAGGTTTTTGTGGGCTAGCCTGGGAACTAACCACCATTTATCACATTCTTCCTATGGAAAAATGTATTTTGAATTTAGAATAATCAGCTTAGAAATACACTTTTGGAAAATAACCTGTTTGTTCATTGGAATCTTTTATGGTGATTATGGATATTTTTGAAACATTTTGTAACATTTTATTAGTCTTCTTTATCCTATTTGAGAAAAAATATCCCGCAAAGATATACCTAAAAGAAACAGTTTCCAATCAGGCATCATTTTTTTTTCTATTTTTATAAAAGCTCAGAGGTTATTGACAATTCATTTAGAAGATGATTCAAATTAGGTTAGATTTCCCATCCCTTCTTGATAACATTCATTTGTCATTTTTTTCCCTCATTTTGTAGACCTACCAAGAGCAGCTGTCAGGATCTTAAGCAACATGACATTCCTTTTTGTGAGTTTGTCATACACAGCTGAGAGTGCCATTGTCACCGCCTTTATCACCTTCATTCCCAAGTTCATCGAATCACAGTTTGGCATCCCAGCTTCCAGTGCCAGCATCTACACTGGTAAGACATTGCCATTTGGGACACCTGAAAGCATTGTCATGTTTGGTCATCAGAGAGGAGTGAGGTCAGAGGAAGTTTAGCCCAAGTTCAAAGCAATGACCTCTATCATCTTATCACCATTAAACTAAGGAGGGAGAAAGTCTGGGAACACCAGCTTGTTTCAGAAAAAAAAGAGTTGGCTTCTATGATTTTAAATGATCATTTTTTTTTTCTGCTTGAATTGAAGAATTGTCTGTTCCTCTATGTTTAAGGCTTTGTTCTTTAAAGAAAAAAAGGAGAGGGAGAGGCAGTGGCAGTGGAAAGGGGGCAAAAGACGCAGCTAGGTGATCTTCTTGTTGTTCCTCTGGGCCTGGAGTCAGGAATATTTGAGTTTGAATTTGGCCTTAGACATTTTCGAGTGGTGTGATCTTGGACAAGTCACGTAACCTCTGTTTGCCTCAGTTTCCTCATCTGTAAAATGGGGATAATAATAGCACTTGCCTCGCAGGGTTGTTTTGAGGATCAAAGGAGATGATATTTTGTAAAGTGCTTAGCACAGGGCCTGACACATGGTAAGTCCTATATAAATGTGAACTATTATTATTATTATTAGAGAGCTGCTCTCAGTGTCTGGAAGACTTGGGTTCAAGTGCTGCCTCTGCCACATATTGGCTATGTGACCTAGAGCAATTCACTTAAAGCTTTCAGTGTTCCAGGCAACTCTCTAAAATTATAAGTTATAGACAATTTGTTGTTGTTTATTTGTTTTAGTTATGTCCAACTCTTTGTCACATCATTTGGGGGTTTTCTTGGCAAAGAAAGGTTTGTCATTTCCTTTTCCAGCTCATTTTACAGATGAGGAAACTGAGGTACGTGAGATTAAGTGACTTGCCCAGTTCACACAGCTAGTAAGTGTCTGAGGTCAGATTTGAACTCAGGAAGATGAGGTTCCCCGACTCTAGGCCCAGCGCTCTGTGCACTATGGGGCCACCTAGCTGCCCACATTAGTAGAGGAAGTTTCTTCCTGGGAGTTTCCTACCACAATTAAACCATAAGATCCAATCTAAACGCCGAGGAAAGGGGATGGAACTGAAATCTTACGTAGGCCTTTTATGTAGGTTGGCATGAAACTTTAGTGTTCATGTTACAAACAACAAAATAAACTTAAGTATTTGCTTATTATGATATCAGCATTTTTCCTCATTTATTTATCATAGCATCATTAGTGTTGTCAGGGACTTCTAGGTCGTAGACTCCATCTCTTTATGTCTCAGAGGAGAAAACTGAATCATTTCTCAGTGTTAAATGACTTGTCTAAGGTCATATAGTTAGACGTCACAGAGAAGTTTGTTTTGAATCTCCGTAATAAGATATCATGTCCAGGGGCAGCTAGGTGGCACAGTGGATAGAGCACAGGCCCTGGAGTCAGGAGGACCTGAGTTCAAATCTAGCTTCAGACACTTACTAGCTGTGTAATCCTGGGCAAGTCACTTAACCCTGCTTGCCTCAGTTTCCATATCTGTAAACTGAGCTTGAGTAGGAAATGGTAAACTACTCCAGTATCTTTGCCAAGAAAACCCCCAAAAGGGGTCAACAACTAAACAATAGCAACGGCAACTTCCTGACTGCCAGGCACAGTGCTTTATCTACTGTGCCATATCTAAATGCTCTAGCAAACTCTCTAAGACTTTAAGTTTCACAGAAAAGTTCTGACCTGTAACAAAAAATAAAGAGAAGAAAAAAAAGCAATTAGGTAAAACTAATGAACATATCAACCAATCTGATGGCATGTGGAATATTTTCCACCCTGAACTCTCACCTTTATGAAGAAAGGAGGGAGATGCTTTCCAGATTGTAGAAACTATTTTTTCTCTTTTAAGCATTGCCACCCAGGGCGTCCCACTCCCTCCAATGCTATTCCCTTCCCTCCCATGCTATGCCCTTTGCTCCCACAGTGATGTTGGGTTTGCCTTCTCTCTGGCCCCAAGCTCACTGTGGAGCTGAGGCTGAATTTACACTCTCCAGCTCTGTCTCATCACAGCAATCTGCAGAGAGAGTGGCTGGAGGTAGACCTCAGTGTTGGAGGAAAATAGAAATGAAAGTTTCTACTAGGTTGGGCTTTTTTGTTGGGTGTAACTGTGGTGGTGACATGGGATATGGAGTGAGAAGAGGCCCTGTGTAGTGAGATCTGGGATACAAGGGTTGAATGATAACTTGCCTGTTGAATGCATATATCTCATTTGTCAGTGCCATGATTATGAAAGCAACAACATGCCATTCTCCAGAAATAGCTGTCTGCATTTGATTCTTGTCATGAGCTTTTTTCCATGGCTTTCCCTTCTTGCATTCATGGTATCTCCATTGCAATCTCAGCTGTATATGGCCTTCTGTTGGTACCAGTGTGCTCAAAAAAGACTGCATTTCCTTTTCCATCCCATTTATGATTTCCTTCCACAACAAAGTACAAGTGGTAATAGTCAGGGGTTATGAGATACAGTGGAAGGGGCACAGATTTGGAACCAGAGGACATGGGTTCGAATCTCTATGCCATCACTTACTGCCTGTGTGACTTCTGGGAAGTGTTTAGCCTCACTGAACTAGACTTTCCTCATTGTCAAATGAGGAAAGTGTGCTAGATGATCTATAAAGACCTTGTCAGCTCTATATCATTGACCTAGTAGTATACTGATCTGTCTGCTTTTTATATGAAGTCAAGCTGGTTCTTTCTATCTTAAGGAGGCCACAGTAACATGGTGGAGTAAGTGCTAAATGTGGATTGGGGGACCTGGGTTTGAATCCTGTCGACCTCTGTGCCTTTGGGCAAAATCAATTACTGTGACCTCTCTGAGCCTCAATTTCTTTATCTATAAAATGGAGATAATTATATTTATAGTACCTACTTCACAAGGTTGTTGCCAGGATTAAAATAATTGTTGAGTATAAAAGCGTTTCTAAACTGTTGAAGTATTATATAAATGTCATCTATTATTATTAGGTGGTACATTGGGTAATATAGGGCAGCTTGGTGGCACAGTGGATAGAGTGCTAGGCCTAGAGTCAGGGAGACCTGACTTCAAATCCAGCCTCAGACACTTAGTAGCTGTGTGACCCTGGGCAAGTCACTTAACCTTTTTTGCCTTGGTTTCCTCATCTGTAAAATCAGCTGCAGAAGAAAATGGCAACAGCTTGTAGAATGTTATATGATTAACTGAAAGTCCTTTAAAGTCCTTAACAATAGACTTAAATGAACTGCATTCGTATGTTCACATTCCAACACTTTTCTCTTTTGTTCAGTCCCATTCTGTTTACTTTGGCTTAGATGTACAATATAATTAGATGATACTTGTTCTCTTTTTTAAATAGAATTGATGACTGCAATTAGTAGGTGAGCACTCTTTCTGTCTGGGGTGGCCTGCAGAAGAAAATGGCAAAAAGACCACGTCTGGTCTTTGTGCTTTTGCACAAGAAGCTCCTATGCCCAGGATACACTTTCTATTTCCCTTTGCCAAGAAAACCCCAAATGGGGTCATGAAGAGTTGGACACTATTGTAACAACTGAACAATGAAAGTATTGGGTAAGAACTGAGGATCAGAGTCAGGAAAACTGGGCTTCAAATATCAACTCAGTCACTTACTAGCTGTGTGACCCTGGGCTGACTGTCGTCATCATCAATTTCCTCATCTATAAAATGGGAATAATAATAGCACTTACTTCACAGAGTTTTTGAGGATCAAATGACATAACACATGTACAGTGCTTGGCAAACTTTAAAGTGCTATTTAATGCTACTATCATTTTTAATTCTCCTGGATTTAAAATTTTGATGTACTTTATTCTAAATAATTATACAATTCATTTTGCTTTAGTTGTCCAACCCAAATCTCCATGTGTATTTCTACAGTAAACACAGACAAAAGAAGCTTGTAGAATGTTATGTGATTAATTGAAAGTCCTTTAAAGTCCTTAACAATAGACTTAAATGAACTGCATT
>NW_020954590.1:15982861-16065897 GCF_900497805.2 Vombatus ursinus | reverse complement strand
TTGGCTTAGATGTACAATATAATTAGATGATACTTGTTCTCTTTTTTGAATAGAATTGATGACTGCAATTAGTAGGTGAGCACTCTTTCTGTCTGGGGTGGCCTGCAAATCCCCAGGGATTTACTAGGGCAGCCCTTACTTAAACAGGTTAGTAAAAGAGGCCAGAATATCCTTAATTGCTGCATAACAATGTCTATATATCTACCTGTCCTGATCTGTATTCCTATCAGACTCTGTATGGATGGAACTGTCAGTCTTTTTGCTAATTCAGATGTGACCACATTTATAAGCTGAAAATAAAATGTTAGGTATTTTATGCCATTCCTATAATAAATATTCAAAATACTCAAATGGATCTGTGATCTCATTAACTCCCTCAGATGACGCAGGACTCAAGCCTTGCTTCTACCATTCATCTTTTGTCTATAGCCTTCCAGAAATTTTCTTCAAGGGGTTCAGTCATTGTTCTGAAGACCTTTTTTACTTTGTTTTCACATCCTAAGGACACAGGTAGAGCACCTGGGCTATTCTTCTGTCATCCCTGGCCCTCAACATGTTACTGTCCCATATTCTTTCCTAGCATATAGATTGATAGTTGTTGATGTTTTCTTGGTTACATTTTTTTGGCTATTAATTAGTTCTCCACCCCTTCCCGTGGCATCTTTCCCGTCTATAGATACCTTGGGAAACAATCCCTCAATATCCTCACAATTTTGTTACCTCTAAGACAGAGGACTTCTATATACACTGTTCATCGTGGGTGTTTTTACCATCTCTGTTCTTTCTAGTATCATTTCTAACTTCAATATAAGCACTTTCAAGATGGTGATGTTAAACTCCAAGTGGGGTGGCTTTATTGTCCTTGATGATGAAAAGTTTGTTATGAAAATCTTTGTAGATCTTAAAATTTTTTTCTTTTCTTTGCTGTTATCCTATTTTTCCTCTTTAAATGCCTCCAGGATGAATTTCAGTAAAGGTGAATTTAAATTAATTAACATATTTTCTTTTAAAATTTTATTATTTGTTTGGAGTTAGGGACTTTTGAATATAAAATGTAATTTAATGATGATATATGGAAATTAGTGATTTAATTTTGAGCCAAAGCTTTAGCATGTTTTTAAAAAAATTATTTTATTTTTTATTTATGGAATAAAACAAGCATGTTTTTAAAAAAGATTATATCAATGGAACTTACTCTTTGGCGGGAGGTGAGCCAACTCAAAAAACTTTCCCAATAACCTCAGAGTAATCTAAGACTGTTCCTGTATATCTAATTAGTTGCTCAGTATCATCAATTCTGCTTCCCCAACATCACTCCCATTGGTTCTACTCTCTTTCTCATTTGGCCATCCTAGGTTAGGCTTCCTTATCTCTTACCTGGACCATTGCAATTGCCTCTGAAGTGGTCTCCTTACTTCTAGTTTCTTCTTTCCTGTAGTCCTTCTTTCTCCCACAGTTGCCAAAATAATTTTCCTAACATGTGGATCTAACCACATCATTCGTTTGCTCAAAAACCTTATTTTCTTTAGGTTAAGTACAATTAAAGCATTCCATGATATGGACCGTGTCTCCATTTACATACTTATTTTATTTTACTTTCCTTCCTGTGCTTTCAGGCCTGCCTTGCACTGGATAGATCACTCTGGTCTTTGTGCTTTTGCACAAGAAGCTCCTATGCCCAGGATACACTTTCTATTCTCTCTACCTTCCAGAGTCCTTATTTTCCTTCAGCGCTCGGCTCACAAACCACCCCTTTTGCTAATACCTCTTGTTCCTGTTTCTTCTCCTCAAATATGCCTAGACCACTCCTGATCTCTTCTTTGCTTCCTTCATTCTCTATCTGGTATTAAGTGTATCTGTATGCAAGCTGTATATCCTAGGAACTCCTCGAGAACAGCAATCGTTTTGCTTCGCTTTTTTTTGTATCTCCAGTGCCTAGCTTAGTATCTTGACTATAGAAGGTACTTAGCTTTTTGTTGAATTTAATTGAATAGAATCCTGTCAGTCAGTAAACATTTATTAAGCAATTATCATGGGCTAAGCACTCTGCTAAGTGCTGGGGATACAAAAAAGATGTAAAAGACCATTTGAGCCCTCAAGAAACTCATAATCTAATGGGAGAGACAACATGCAAACAAATACACACAAAAGCAAGCTATATATTAGATAGACAGGAAGCAATTAACAGAAGGAAGGCCCTAGAAATAAGGAGGCTTAGGAAAGGCTTCCTGTAGAACAGGCCTGCACAACATACGACCCTTGGGCTGCTTGTATCAAAAGCCACCAAAGCCACCCAAGGGGGGTATGTTGTTCAGGCCTGTCCCTAAGGAAACTTCAAATGGTCAGTTTTGTCAAGGGATTTGCATAAAGCAGACCCGCACAACATAAGGTCCATAGACCACTTTAGCAGGTGCATAGGTCTGCTGTAGAAGGTGGGATTTTAATTGAGATTTGAAAGAAGCCGGGGGAGCTAGATGAGGAGGGAGAGCATTCCGAGCATGGCAGACAGCCAGAGAAAATGCCCAGAGGTAAGAGATAGATTGTTTTATTTGAGGAACAGAAAGGAGGCCAGTATCACTGAATTGGGGAGTATGTGGGGAGTATAAATTGAGTTTAGAAGCATGGCCCCAAGAATAGACTTTACTTGCTGAAGAAACTCAGAATTACACAATTCAGAGTATTTTGTTGATGTGAATACATCCCCTACTTGGTATATCAGAAAATCCTTCATTCTAAGTAGATTATTTTGTGATTTTCTGTGTCTTCTCCTCTCCAAAGAAATCATCATTTAGTGACCAGATTCCCTGAGCCACTTAAGCTGGGTCCTAAGATGGTGGCTCTGGTTCATGCTTGAATCCTTCCTTGGATACAAGTCCCAACTATTATGGGCTAAGCACTTGGGTAAGTGCTGGGGACACAAAAAAGAAGTAAATGACCATTCCAGCTCTCAAGAAACTCATAATCTAATGGGAGAGACAACATGCAAACAAATACACACAAAAGCAAGATATATATTGGATAGACAGCAAATAGTTAACAGAAGGGAGGCAAGGACTTTAAGGACATCCTGAAGCTTACATTCCTTAGGATTATATATACTTCCTTCCACTTCTTAGGATATCTAGTTTCCTTCTAAGTACAGCTCAAGTTACACTTTCCTTATCTCCCTAGCTGTTGGTGCTCCTCCATCAAATTATCTTTTATTTATTATGCACATATTTTGTGTAAACTTGTATGTGTACATGTTCCCCTTGATAGAATGTTAGCTCCTTAAATGCACTGGCTGTTTTAGTTTTGATTTGAATCAGTAGCATGAAAGAGATAGGGAGTGTATAGTGGATATAGAGCTGGCCTCAGAGTGAAGAAGACCTGGGTTCAAGTCCCATTTCTGACACCCACCGATTATATTACCCTGAGCAAGTCACTTAATCTCACTCAGGGGCCCTAGGAAACTCAATTCTAATTCGCACAGAAGGTGCTGATCTACTTGATGAGGGACATTCCCCAGTGTGAGCTACCTATGAAATCACAGGGACTGGTCCCCTGAAAATTTTCTGGCATAGTGTAGGGATTTAGTAAATGCCTATTAAATTGAATAAATGCTTATTAATTGGAGTAGTAAGAACCCAAGGTCACCTCCATGCATGCCATGAGTCACTGGAGTAGGACTGTAGTGGAGAATTTGAGGCAATTGCATTTATAATATTTATCCTTCATTCCCACTTCCTTTGGCAGCATAAGAAATGCTTGAGGCCGTTCCTCTGAGCATTTTTGTTATTCACCTCCTCAGGTCATTAAAGCTCTGTCTGTGCTAACCACAAAACTCTGTATGATTTGGGGGACATGACTCAGTATTCTCTCATTAAGAGTAGCATACCATAATGCCAAAATTGAACAAAAACTGTCCTATTACCTAAATAGCACAGGAGAGAGCACATCCCGCAAAGTAAGAAGGGATGACTATTTAGGTGTAGTTTGGGTGAAACAAATGAGGGTGTTGAATGAAACAATTTATACCTCACTTTTGGTGTATGAGGCTAATCCCGAGGAACCCTACAAATAAAAGCTGAGTGCCCCCTGGGCAGCTAACCTACCGGTTACTCTCTAGCACAGGTAGTGGAGGTGAAACATTACTGAGGCTACTTTGAGTCACAAATTTGAGGGTGTAGGTTCAGCTCCACTTACGGATTTTAGATTTCATGGGGATGGGTTCTCATTATTCCCTTTGCTTGCTCAGGGCCTAACCTTTAGTAGGCAGTTATTCTCATGGTGTCAGTGATCTTTGCAGGAGAAATCATCTTTGAAAACTTTTTGATGTGTGTGTGTGTGTGTGTGTGTGTGTGTGTGTGTGTGTTCACTGGGACGTGCTAAAGAGTGACAAGCTTATTTAGAGTTCTGTTCTCGACATCAAGCTTCCCAGGCTCTGCTCAGATGCCTTTGACTTTGGTCTTGAGTTCATTGTGGGACTTAGGCAGGCTGAATGCCAAGTGCAAAGAATAGTGCAACAGAATGATCAAAAAACTTTTTTTTTTCAGTTGCAGGGGTATCAGGTTGATGCCTATGATATTATATTTCATAAGTCAAGGTCAGGTTATTAACCAAACATTTGGGATCCAACTGTTCAGCTAGTGATTGGTGTTAACTGAACAGGATCAAAGCAAGGCTGCTTATCAAATAACAATGAGCTAAACTTGTGAACGATTCAAATTACTGCATCTTTAGGTCCAAAAGAGAATGCAAATAGGATAGTATTTTGCTTTATATAATTTATTTTGAATGTAGCAAGGGCTAAAATTATTTAGCTATTTTAATTTTTTTCTGTTTAGGTTAATCTCAGGATTCAAAAAAATCAATTTTCTATTATTTAAAACTCTAAAATGGAATTAATAAATAGAAATTGGGTTTTACAAGTAGAAAGAATCACAAAAATCAACTAGTACTAATATCTTCGTATTATGAAGTCTCAAGTCGAGGTTCTAGTAGGGGACTTATCTAATAAGGTCACACAGCTAGTTAGTGGCAATCAGAACTAAAACTAGAACCCAGATCTCATGACTCCCAGTCTAACACTTTGCCCTATCCTGCCTGGGCAGCTAGATGGCACAATGGATAGAATGCTGGGTCTGGAGTCAGGAAGACCTGAATTCAACTTCATCCTTATATTTAATTAGCTGTGTGACCCTGGGCAAATCATTTAACCTTAGTTTGCCTCAGTTTCATTGACTGTAAAACGTTTATAATAAAAACACTTAAGATTATCATGAGGATCAAATGAGATGGTATTGGTAAAGCATTTAGTAATATAGTAGGTGCTTAATCAATGTTTATTCCCTTCCCTTCTCTCTTCTGATGTAAATACAAAAATAAGTTGTTTCTTTAAAATTTATTTATGTTCAGTGGACAAAAGTAGACAAAAGAGAGAAGTGTGCTTTTCTTTTGTATCATTTGAAAATTACACATGTGTTATTTTCCTGAGAGGACAGTTAGATTGATCTCTTAACTTCATGAAGCAGCATTAATTTTAGGACAAGAATTCTAGATTTCTATAGTTGTATACTTTAACCTTTTCAGCTTTCCAAGGAGATTAGGAAAGTGTTTATAAATCAGTTTCTTTCCTCCCACCAGCTGCTATAGACTGTCAAACACATAGGCATGGGCTCATCTTTTTCATCTTTTAAGAGGGCATTGACAAAGAGCATATCCAGAAGCTGGATGCATCTGGGTGGCAAGTGGCCTTGAAACTATGTCATGTGAGAACAGTTAAAGGAACTGGGGAAGTTTAATACGAAGAAAAGGAAGAAGAACAAGTTGGGGAGGGGAGATATATAGTTACATCAAATATCTATAACCTATCATGAAAGAATTAGACTTCGTCTGGATGACTCTAGGACCAGTAAGTAGGTGCTTTGTAAATCTTAAGGTATTATGTAAATGGTAGCTATTATTAGTATGTCAGCAAGGTTACTCAGTGGATAGAGTGCTGGACCCAGAGTGAGAAAGACCTGAGTTCAAAACCTGCCTCAGATACTTACTAGCTTCATGACCCTGGTCAAGTCACTTAACCTCTTTATGCCTCAATTTTCTCACCTATAAAATGAAGTTAATATTATAACAATAGTACCTACCTCCCAGGGTTGTTGTGAAGAAAAAATGAGATAATATTTGTAAAGTGCTTTGCAAAGCTTAAAGCACTATGTAAGCAATCTTCTTCTTCTTTTTCCTGTTCTTCTTCCTCCTCCTCCTTCTTCTTCCTCTTCTTTTTCTCCTCCTCCTCCCTCCCCTCCTCCCATTTTCATTCTCTTCTTCCTTTTTCTTCTCCTCTTCTACCTCCTCCTTCTCTGTCATTTCAGACAAAAGGTAGATGATCACTTATTATTCATACTGACAAGTGGAATCATGAATTCAATAGAGTTGCATGACATGATGTCTAAGATTCTTCCCAACATTAGACTTATATGATTCTACATTAAAATAGATAGAACATATATTAGAAACTAGCGTGGAAAAAAAATGCCCTGCATTGGAGCAGAAAAGTAGAGGTCCTTATAAAAATAAACTCTATTGTGCTTTCTTCAAGGCTCATAAACATTCTTGTAAATGGTGTCATTAAAAAAAAAGAGAGACAGTAGGCTATTACAAATTTTGCTTTGCCATCTCCAGGGTTTTCATATATGAGTAAAGCTTGCATAATTGTTAACATTTGTGGACTTCACTAAGAATATAAAGTCTTACATTTCACTTTAAAAAAAATTATCCTCGGAAATGCAAGATAAATAGTTCCAATGGTTATATAGAAGTTTATTGGAAAAAGATCTTTGATTTTTAATAAATCATAAGCTTGCTATGAGTCAACAGTGTGATTTAGGTTGTTGTTGTGGGTCTGTGATTTCACTGGCATAGATAACTCATAGAATCATTGATATGGATCTCAAAGCAAAAGTGTACTGGTAAATGTTTAACAACTGTTTCTCTGGGAAAAATTTACACATGACACTTAAATTTAATCTTTAATAATTGTATTATTGACAATCAACAAAATAGTTAATAATACCCTAAGTGTATCATTTGCTGACTTCTCAATCAATAAATATTTATTAAGCACCTACTAAATGCTGAGTATTAAAAAGAGGGAAAAGAGTCCCTGACCTCAAGGTGCTCATAGTCTGATCTTGATTTTTGAGGTGTAAATGCTCATACTAAAAATTTAACAATTGTAGCCTATTTGACTTGTCTTCTCTAGTTCACCCCTAAAAAGCACCTCAAAAGCCTTCTACTCCATCCCCTCATTTTTCAGATAAGGAAACTGAGACCCAGTGAAGTTATAAGTGCCTTGCCTAAGGTCATACAAGTAGCAAATCCAGAGTTGGGATTTGAAACTACTAGATCTTTCTGACTCTGAGACCAGGCATCTATTTTGCGCACTGTCTGTCTTAGAAGTTATGACAAAGTACTCAACATAGCTTATACAATCTTAGGCTGCATTACGATAGGCATAGTGTCCAGAACTAGGGACTTGATCTCTGCCATTGTCTCTTCACATCTGAATAATTGTTCTGTTTTGCCCCAGAGATCAGAAATAATAGTGTTAGGTGGAAGGTGGAAAGAGGAAAATTTATGAGTGCCTTCAGCAAGGAACTGAAACTGGGCTAATTTCTTCTATAAAAGAAAGTTAATCTCTAAGATCCTTGTTCCAGTCGGTTCTAATTGAAGGCAGCTTATATGTAATATGACATTTCTAAGAGGTGCTATATTTAAATGACATCATAGCCTATGAGCTAAAGAAACCAGCAGCAAAAGGAGACTAGTTCAGTGTTCTTAAACTAATAAGGCATTAGGCTGGGAAGGAAGCACATTCCTGTAATCTCTGCTACTGGGAAGGCTGAGGCTGGTGGATCCTTTGAACTGGGAGTTCTGAGCTATATGAGGGGAACATGATTAGGTATCCCCCAAGTATAGTACACATATGGTGAGCCCCTGGTAGAAGGTGGGGTGCGAGTAGGGGGAGAAGGCTGCTCAAGGAGGGGAGAACTGGCCCAAGTCCAAGATGGAGCAGGTCAAGGCTCTTATGTTGATTATCACTTTGATCTTGCCTATGTGTATGTCCATTGAATTTCTAGCCTGGGCAAAATAGAAGGATCTAGTCCCAAAAATAAAATAAAATAAAACAGTAACACATTAGAAACTATTTATAAGTGGGTATCACTAAGCTGTAGGGGTGAGAGAGAGTTGATATTGGCCACGGTTCTTGGCTATGCTTTTCTCCTTCTGCTTTGGGTGTGCCAGAGGGATCAGAGGAAAAGTCCCTCATTTGGAGGGCTCGAAAGGCAAACTAAGGTTTTTCTTATAATAGCCATCAATAGCCTAAGCAAGGTAAATAGAAAGGAAAAAAAAAACCACTGCTAGCAGTTAGTGTTTCTTTTGACTCAGCTACCCTCACAATATGGGAACATACATAGTCATGAAACACCTTTTCTGTTTGTTGTACATAACTGCAAGTAAACCGATGTGGCCTCAAACAAAATTGTGAAGCTTTTCCAGATACTCTCCTCTGCCCAGAATCCTCCTCTGAGTCTAGACCTTTCTAGACCTTAGTTTACTCCTGGTCTCTAAACTCCTACACCTTAAAATTTTAACTGAAATTCATTCCCTCTAATGAATTCCTTCTTCCAAGCACATTTACCTTTTAGATAATATTTCAAATTGTGATGTCAAAGGATTTCAAAGGCAAGTACTTCGATGGAAAGAGAACAGGATTTGAGATCAAAGGAGCTGGGTTCAAATCCATACTTTCCTATTTACTTGTAGTGTCATCTTAAGCAAGGCATTCAACTTCTCTTCCTCTATTACTTCATCCGTAAAGCTGAGGGCAATGACTCCTAGATCTTTAAGATATTTAGACTCATAGAATCTTGAGTTGGAAGGGATCTTAGAAGTCATTGAATGCAACCTATTCCTGAAGTAGTGGGCCAGTGACCAGTGACCACATCCTTTACAAGTGATTATCTGGCATTTCCTTTGAAGGCCCCTGGTGTTGTCTCTCTGCTTCTTGATGCAATTCATTCCATTTTCAGTTAGTAGTAGTTTCAGCTAGGTCCTTATTAGTGTGAACAATGAATCCAGTGAAGTGGTTGTATTATTTGGATTCATATCACAACTTTCCTTGGGTCTGGATCAAGTTACCATGTTTTACATAATTATAACTTTGAATAGTGCAGATTCAGATTAATGCAACCACTTCAAGTGATTTGTTATTCACACTAATTTGGACCAAACAATTGGAAAATTCACACTTATTCACACTTGAGCCAAAATTGTCCTCCCTGTAATTTTCATGCATTGATCCCGTTTCTGTTCTCTGGAGTCAAAGAAAGTTAGTAAATATTTAATAGTCAATAAACATTTATTAAATCCCTACTATGTGCCAGTCACAGTACTAAATGATGGGCATACAAAGAAAGTCAAAAGACTGTTCCTCTTCTCAAGGAACTCTCATTCTAATGGGGGAGACAACATGAAAATAACTGTACAAACAAGCTATAGACAAGATAAATAAATTGGAGAAAATCAACAGAGGGAAGGCACTAGCATTAAGGGGACAGTGAAAGACTTCTTGTATGTAGAAGGTGAGGTTTTAGCTAGGACTGGAAGGGATCCAGGGAAGCCAAGAGTAAGAGAAAAAGAGAGAGGGGGAAAGAGAGAGAGAGAGAGACAGACAGTCAGTTAGTTCATTCCAGGCATGTGGCCAGAGCCTGGAAATGGAGTGCCGTATGTGAAAAACAACAAGGAGGCTGGTGTCACTGGGTCTTGGAGTATGTAGAGGGTAAGTAAGGTATAAGAAGACAAGAAAGGCAGGAAGAGGCCAGGTTGTGAAACGCTTTGAGTGTCAATCAGAGGATTTTATATTTGATCCTGGAGGTGATAAGGAGCCGGTTTAATTTGACAGCCCAATGGAGGACAGACTAAAGTGGGAAGAATCTTGAGGCAGAGAGACCAGCCAGCAGGTTATTGCAATAGTACAGGCATGTGGTGATGAGGACACATATCAGGCTAGTGTCAGTGTCTGGGAAGAGAAGGGAGTACTTATGTGAGGTGTTACTAAGGTTGAAATGATAGGGCTTGGCAACTGATTGGATATGGAGGGGTGAGAGAAAATGAGGAAGTAAGGATGTTATCTAGGTTATTAGCCTCTGTGACCGAGAAGATGGTGGAGTCCTCAACTAATAGCGAATTTAGGAAGAGAGGAGGGTTTTTTGGAGAAAGATAATGAGTTAAGTTTTGGACATGTTGAGTTTAAGAAGCCTTCTGGACAACTATTTTGAAATCTCTGAAAGGCAGTAGGTTCTTTATGGATCCTTGACTGATTTGAATCAAAATAGATTGAATAATAGCAGACATCACAGATACCCTCAATGTACAAAGCTCCCCAAACAAGAAGTTAGTACTATGATTCCTTAACCCTCAGTTAGGCAGAATTCCATCCATCAGAACACCCCCATTCCCAAAAGAATTCTAATTAATTAAAATTTTACTGTGTTATTTTGGATAACTAGCTCAGAATGCTTCCATGTCTATTGAGTACTTGCCTCCCTTAATTCCTTTGAATTTCTTCTCTGTTGCCTCACTTGGGCATAGAGGTAGCATTGGGTTCAAAGGCTATACAAGTCAAACTCAATATCTGCAAGGTCTATCCAAACTGGAAGGGCGTAAATGTGGTGGCAGGACTGCTGTTTGAGCACCAGTCTAGCTAAGGGCAGAAAGGTTCATTACTACATTGATTACAAAGTAATAACTTTTTTTTTATGACAGCAACTCTGGGAACACCTGAGTACCAATCATTAGAGGGGTGAAGCTCTGCATTAGTGTGAGGAATACCTGTACTGATAAAATCACAAATCCTCAAATTACTGAAATATTCTCTATTAAGTTCTCAGAGAGACGGTGTCTAAGTTGAGGCTATATCATGTCGTTTGGGAGGGGACTCTCTAGGAATGGAGCAGGTAAAATCACTGCTGCTGAGCCCTCAGGGATCTTTCCCTAGCCAGGTTTTCTTCTTAGCAGATGTTTTCTATTTGTGTAGTAGATGAGAGATGACATTTGACCCCTTTGCTAGGACACTTTAGGTTTCCTTGCTTCCTGATGACAGTCTCACCCAGAGATGGAAAATTAAATAAACTTGGCAGGCAGAGTGGTACAGGGGAAAGAATATAGGTTTTGGAGTCAGAAGACTTGAGTTCAAAGTCACTTACTACTTGTGTGACCTCAGGATGTCACTTAACCTTCCAAGGTCTTAGTTTCCTCATTTGTAAAAGGAGTAGATTGGACTAGATGGTCTTTTTGGTCTCTTCAAGCTCTAATTCTATTTCTCTATGTTTCATCAGTCAAGCAGTCAACAAACTATTCCTATGGTGTACAAGGTCCAGAGGAAGACATGCAGTTAGGATAAGAAGTAGTCTCTACCCTCAAAGAACTTACAGTCTTTTAGGGGAATAAGATACAAAGAAAGGTCAACTATAACACACAACATTATATGATAATCTTTTTTTTAAATACATTTTTATTTAAAGTTTTAAGGTCCAAATTCTATCCTTCTCTCCCTCCCCTTACCTTTCTCTGAGATGGTAAGCAATCAGATATAGGTTACACATGTGCAATTATGTAAAACATTTCCATGTTAGTCATTTTGTATTAGAAGACATGAACAAAAGAAAAAGAAAGAGTGAAAAATAGCATGCTCCAACCAATGTCAGTTCCTTCTCTGGGGTGGATAGTAGGCTTCATAATTAGTCCTTTGAGATTATCTTGGATTATTGTCTTGCTCACAATAGCTGAGTCATTCACAGTTCTTCAATCAAACAATATTTCTGTTATTATATATAACTTTCTCCTGGTTCTG
This sequence comes from Vombatus ursinus, assembly GCF_900497805.2. Classification (NCBI taxonomy): domain Eukaryota; kingdom Metazoa; phylum Chordata; class Mammalia; order Diprotodontia; family Vombatidae; genus Vombatus; species Vombatus ursinus. The sequence continues at coordinate 16,054,004 of NW_020954590.1, read as the reverse complement.
TTTACTTCACTTTGCATCAGTTCATCTAAGTCTTTCCAGGTTTTTCTGAAATCATCCTGTTTGTCATTTCTTATGGCACAATAATATTCCATTACAATCACATACCACAGCTTGTTTAGCCATTCCCAATTGATGGGCATCCCTTTGATTTCCAATTCTTTGCCATCACAAAAGGAGCTGCTATAAATATTTTTGTACAAATAGGTCACTTTCCCTTTTTTTGTGAGGCAATTGGGATTTAGTGACTTGCTCAGGGTCACACAGCGAGTAAATGTCAAGTATCTGAGGCTGGATTTGAACTCAGGTCCTCCTGACTCCAGGGCCTGTGCTCTATCCACTGTGCCACCTAGCTGCCCCTGGACATGATAATCTTATTATGGAGATTCAAAACAAACTTCTCTGTGAAGTCTAAGCCAAAAGGTCTTTGCCAGTCCCTGGGGTTCAGGGAAGGCTTCATGGGAGGAAGTAACATTGGATTTGTGTTTAGAGAATAGGTAGAAATCCAACATGTGAAGAGGCAGGGGAGGGCATTGCAAGCATAAGTAACAGCATGAGGAAAAACATGGAGGAAGGTATAGTATAGGATATGTTAGGGGTCAGAGAGTTATAAAGTTTGATTGAAGCATAGAGTACATGGAGGGGAGAATATGAGAAAAGGTAGAAAAGAAATGGTGATGCCAGATTGTGAAAGGCCTTGCATGCCAGTCAGAGTTTTAACTCTATTTAGGATGAAGTCATGATTCATTGAAGTTTTTTTTTTTTTTGAGTAGAGAAGTGACATGAACAGATTTATGCATAAGAAAGTTGGTGGTAAAATATAAAAGATGTATGTCTTTCATAATGATGGGAAGACTTGTTAGGAATCTCACATTACAGTTATCCATTTATCTTCGTAAGATTCTTGTTTGAAGGAATTGAAAGAGGAGGTCTAGTATCATTCTTCTCATACAAATGGCAAAACAGAGAAAAAGGAAAGTTTTGTTGTTGTTGTTTTTTGCTAATTGTCATGTAGTTAGTGTTATACCTGAGCCTAGAAACACAACATTCTTTTTCCAGCCCAATCCAAAAGGCTAGCTTGAATTCCCTGAGAGCACAAGGGAATTTCCTTTTAACTTGCAGAAATCCCATTCTGGGCTAATGAGTATCTTGGCCTTCAAGTATTGCCAGGGTATCATCATTACCATGCAGACAGGAAGTACGCTTCTCTTTTCATCTAAATAATGAAACATGTGCTTGGACATTATCAGAAGTTGAAGTCATGGTCTTTCTGTAACTTGAACCGGTCCAGGAAGGGCCACAGATAATTTGTTCAGCTGCCAGCGTATCAGCTCTCCATCGTGGCATCTCTCCATTGGTTGGGAAGGGAGGGCATGTAGTTTCTCTGGAGTTGTTCCTAGAAATAGATGGACCAAGGTTTCAAGCAAATAGTTATTTTTTTCCAACTCATTGACTCTAGTCTTAAACTGTACTAGAGAAACTGAGTATAATTTTTTTCCTGTCTCCATTTACAGCAGATAATTATAGCCCCTTAATGTTGGAAAGGACCTTAGCTCTAGGCCTCCCTGGAGAAGAGAATATTGTTGGCATTACGTGTCATTAAAACAAGTTATATAGAAAGAACAAAAGTACACAGTTGCCTTATTCACAGCAGAATATTTTTAAAATAAAATATAATAGATGCTAAGTTTATGTAATAGCTCATTTCTTCTCAGAAACTGCTTCTATGAATTTTTCCCGCATAAATTCCATGCCAAATTCCAAGCCCAGCCACCTTTTTTGCAAATGTAACTGAACACAGTAGACTTATGAGAGATACTATATGTAAGCTCAGTCTGTGAAGGCAGATGGATAATCTTTTTCTCTACCCAGACTTAATCTAGTACTTTGAGTGTCTTCTCTGAACTGAAATAATCTTTTAAAATTATTTTTAATGTTAGTAAATTATCTACTATGGGCTCTCAGGAGCAGACTATTTGATTTTTTTTAAACACAGATCTCATTAATTGTGATGTTAGATTGATGATAATTTGGAAGAGGTTGGATTAAGTTTACCTTTGCTTGACAAACTACTTTAGATAAGGGTCAGATAAATACTGTAGTCACATAAAAATTTGTGATGGGGATATTTAAAATACTTGAGAGAATAAATTTCTGGAACAGCCTCAAGCACTTTAGAAATACAATTTTTATTCTAACAATTAATATGTTAATTTAAATAGTCTTTTTTGTTCATTAGATATCAATCATTGTGAACTTTCACAGCTTATTTTGAGTTATTTTATATATTTGTCTTAGAATTCCTCATAGTAGGGCTGGAAAAGACTTTAGAGATCATCTAGTCCAGTTCTTACTTTTAAAAAATTATATTTAGCCACATATAATTATTGACCTCATTGTCACACCTGCCTTCCCTCCCCCCATTTATTCTTCAGCTTTCTAAAGGTCAGAATGAATACCGGCCTAGTTCTCTGAGATGTTAGCCTTAGTCTGTGGCTTGAGCGATGCTCATGTTTCTCTTTCTGTCATTGGGGTTTCTGAGCATAAAAATATTAATTTCACAAGGCTGAGTTCGCCCACCCACAAAATGCCACCTGTAGGATAACTTGAGGATGACTCTGAAACACTACTCTTGGATTATGATCTTCTGACCAGGGGGCTTGCCTAACATGATATCAGGCTACATTTTCTCCCGTGGATGTTACTTATTTGGAAAGAGTGAAGGATGACTGATGGGTGGCCCTGTACCCAGTGGGGGTACGGTGATGTCAAGAGAAAGAGAATAAAGCCCCACCCCCAGCGTGCTGGGTGGACCCTCTTTGCTGAACTTACTTATGGCCAGGCATGGATAAGAGTTTCACAGGATAAGTAGGCAAGGACATGTTGCCATCTCTATCATTAGAAGGAATTTTTTATTGAGAACATCCATTTGAGTGTCTTAATATTTGTAGTAGTATGTTTAACTGTTTTAATTTGTAATACAAAATTGAAACTAATTGTTTTATTGTATTCAGTTTACTTCAGTTTTTCAAGACACATTAGAATCGTAAGAGGAAAAGAGATTTGTCTAAGAATTTGTTTTTATATTCCAAATTCAACACATGAAATATATCCTCATGCAAAAAATGGATAATATCATGTAGGAGGCAGCTAGGTGGTGCGATGGCTAGAGTGTTGGGCCTGGAGTCAGGAAAACCCGAGTTCAGATTTATCCTCAGACACTTTTACTAGCTGTGAGACTGGGTATATCGCTTAACCTCTTTCTGCTTCAGTTTCCTCAACTATAAAGTGGGGATAATAATAGCTCCTACCTCCCAGAGTTGTTGTGAGGATCACATGAGATAATATTTGTAAAGCACTTAGCACAGTGCCTAGCATGTAGTAGGCACTAAATAAGTCCTTCCTTCCTTCCTTCCTTCCTTGGGGTAGGGGAGCACCTTGATAAGCACAGTGTGTGGGATTTCTTCTCTGGTCTGTGGTCCCATTGCCATCATTACGAAAGTAAGCTGGAAAGTCATCCAGGGCCACTGACCTAGAGCAGTAGGGGAGAAGACAGGAGTTATGTAAAATTTTCCAAGGGGAGGCCAAATGTCTTTTGCCAGGGCCCTTCATGGAGTTAGGCAGACTGTCACCTTCCTTGCCTCTCCTAATAGGGCCTGTTAGCCTATGTGTCAACACCATTCTTGAGGCAGCTTCACCCTAACCACTTGTTCTTTCATTGCTGTTTTGGAAAAACACCTGGAAAAAATATTTGTAGATAATATTTGTAAAGATAATATTAGCAAAGCACTTAGCACAGTGCCTGACACATAGCAGGCACTTAATAAGTCCTTCCTTTTTTCCTTCCTTTTTTCCTTCTTTCCTTCTTTCCTTCCCTCCTTCTTTCCTTTCCTCCTTCCTTCCTTTCCTCCCTCTCTCCCTCCTTCTTTCCTTCCTTTCTCCCTTCCTTCTTTCCTTCCTATTAACTAACTTTATCAACTAAACTTGGTAGCATCACTAAAAATTTAAATACACAAAAGTTTAAAAAATTAATCATATTTGTTTCAAATGAGGGTATCTGCATCCTGAGAAAGAACTGACAGAAGTATATATAGAATTATTTTACATATATACATATTTGTGTCTAATACTAGCCATCTCTAGGGCATGGGGTGGGGAGGGAAGAAAAAAAGAAATGTTTATGATAACTTTATCATATATTTAAGAGGAATAGCAAGTTGTACATAATAGTTTTGCAGTTTTGTGTACAATCATTTTTTATATTATGTTATGGAAATACTTGTTCCATTTCAGAAATTAAAAATAAAATAAAAATAAAATAAATTAATCACACAGTTTTTGATGCCACATTTGAGGAAGAATAGTGGAAATCACGCCTTGAAAGGATCAATGGAAAGAATGGGGAATGTTTAGCCTGGAGAACAGAAGACTTGGGAAGGGGACATAATAGCTGTATTTAATTAAGAACTGCTGCGTAGAAGAGGAATATTGACTTGTTTTGTTTGACTCCAGGGAGTAGGACCAGGATAATGGATGTAAGTTGCAGAGAGACAGTTTTAGGCTTGATGTCAGGAAAAACTTCTAACAATTAGAGCTATCCCAAAGTAAAGAGAGCTATCTAGGGAGGTAGGGGGATTTTTCAAGTACTAAAAGTCTTATGTAAAGTCTAGATGACCATTTATTTGTTGGGTGTATAGTGGAGTGAATTCTTATTTGGGTATAATTTCTTCCAACCCACAGAGATTCTGTGAAACTGACAGCTCCGCTATTTACAATTTGTTCTTTAAAAGGATACACTGATTTTAATAAGATAACAAAAATACCCTTTGCTTCTATGTCTTTCTGAACCTTTTTTCTGCTGTATATATTTTTCCCAATACATTACTGTTATTTACATAATTGTAGTCATTGTTTACATTGTTTTTGATTCTTCATTAAGAATCATTTCATATTTCCCATATGTTGTTGCATTACTAATAATTATAATAGTAATAGTATAGTACACAATAGAATAGTACATAATACTAATTGCATAGCTCAATAATATTCTATTATGTTCAAATGCCACAATTTGTTTAATTATTTCTCTATCTTTAGATATAGGAGTTGTTTCTAGTTTTTTCATTATTGTGAATAAATAATGCTATTAAGAATCTTTTTGTACATATAGATCTTTCTTAAAGTATTGTCCTAGTAGTGAGATCACTGGGTCAAATGGTATGAATAGTTTTGCACCTCTAGTTTTATTCTGCCTTATTACTTCCCAAAAACATCACACCTATTCACAGCTCCATCATAACAAACTCTGTCAATTGATGGGGAAAACAAACTCTGTGTTTAGCAAAGCCTTGTTTAGCATTAATGGCGAGAAGGCTGATGTCAATTAGAGAAAAGTCTGAGTATATTAAAAATAGAATAGTTTAAAATAAATCTGGCTTCATTACTTGATTGGGTATCTGGAGACCTAGATTCTAATTCTGATTCTGCCAATATGACCTTGAACAAATTAATTACTTCTCTGGGCCTCAGTTTCCTTATTTGTGAAATAAACCCTGTTCAGGATCAAGTTCTATGACTCATGAATATGGAGAGTCATTAAAGCCAAGGTATTTCCCTCATATTAGCCAGTGCGTTTTCATAAGACCAAAAAATATACACTTATAACTCTTTGCTCCCAAGTTTCTCTATTTTTCAAATTGGGGAAGTAGTTTTTGCCCATTAAAACAAATTAATGAGGTTAAAAGAATGTTTTTTTTTTTAATCTTTGGGTAGCATCATGCCCCTGTTAGCTCTGGAGATATTTCTTGTCCCAGGCTGGCTTCCTGGGCTCCTAATATCTCTTGGTAACATTTCTTCTGACCATTGTTCCCTAGGGGATTTTTCTCATTTAGATCTCTTGCTGAGGAGGTTACACATCTCCCACTTCTCCCCATCATAATGATATGAATACAATCTTTTTTACGTTTCCTAAGGAATGTATTTTTTTTTCTTTTTTTAGGCAATTGAGGTTAAGTGACTTGCCCAGGGTCACACAGCTAGTACGTGTCAAGTGTTTGGTCTGAGGCCACATTTGAACTCAGGTCCTCCTGACGTTAGGGCCGGTGCTCTATCCACTGCGCCACCTAGCTACCCCAGGAACGTATTTTTTTTAAACTGCTAATAATGGTAGGGAAACATACAGAATTTTAAAACAACAAAAGAAAAATTACAAAGTTATTAAATGTCTTACAACTTTTAGGAGTAGTTTTTCAATGGAAAAATATGAAGACATGAGGCTTTGTTGTTTTTTAGCTGCTGGCTGCTTCCTGATTTCATTTCCTTTTATGTGCCCCTAGAGACATTCTCCCTCAAAGTGTCTCCGGATAGGATGTTACCTCAAGTACCAAGGCTTTTAACCCCAGTGGATTCAAGCTCAGCAGGTTGGGTCCTGGTATTTTCAGTTCCCATTTAGAGCCCCCTATTTTTTAAAAAAACTAGTTTTATATCTCTAGATGTGAGGCCTCTCCCTGAGGAGGTACATAGTCCTAGGTGGTCCAAGAAATTCTTTCCAGGGGTTTTGGGCCTCCCTACATTAACATTGTAGATGCCACTCTTATTTTTATTTTTATTTTTATTTTGTTAGGCAATTGAGGTTAAATGACTTGCCCAGGGTCACACAACTAGTAAGTGCCAAGTGTTTGGTCTGAGGCCAGATTTGAACTCAGCTCCTCCTGACTTCAGGGCTGGTGCTTTATCCACTGCACCACTTAGCTGCCCTGATGCCACTTTCTTTCCCCCTGAACCTCTCAATGATTTGGTCCTTGGAAATTCCATTTCACCCTTGACTTTTTATTCTATAGGGTCTTCTATCTCTCCTCTCTCCTCCCCAATTCAATAAACTGCCATGGTTCCCTATTACTTTCGGAATCAAATATAAATCATCCGGCTTTCAAAGCCCTTCATAACCTGCCCCCTCCCCCAATCTTTCCAGGTTTCCTATACCTTACTTCTCTCCACATCTCCACGTACTTTGTGATCCAGTGACTCTGGCCTCCTTGTTCGTCCTCACGCAACAAGGGGGGAAAAGGGAACGGAATAAACATTTAGATAGCACCTACTATGTGCCAGGCACTGTACTAAGTGTCTTTTTATAAATATTATCTAATGTGACCCTCACAATGATCCTGCAAGGTAGGTGCTTATATATTATTATCCCTGTTTTACAGTTGAGGAGCCTGAGGCAAACAGAGGTTAATTTGCCCAGGGTCACACAGTTAGTAAGTGTCTGAGGCTGCATTTGAACTCAGGTCTTTCTGACTCCAGACCTAGCTCTCCATCCACCATACCACCAGCTGTCTCTGATGCACAGGACACTCCATATCCTTCCTGGACATTTTTACTGGCTGCTTTTCATTCCTGAAATGCTCTTCACTTTCATCTCCGGCTTTTGACTTCTCTGGTTTCCTTCAAGTTTCAGTTAAAACCTTACCTTCTGCAAGAAGTCTCTCCAGTCTTCCTTCATGTTAATGCCCTCCCTCTGAGATTACCCTCAATTTATTCTGCATGCATGTGGTGTGTACACAGTTGTTTGCATGTTATATATTGTGCCCACCCCTCCCCTGTTAAGACCAGCAACTTTTTTTTTACACTTATTTTGTATCAGCATTTAGCAATGCCTGGCACATAACAGGTGCTTCATAAATACTAGCTAACTGATTGACTATGTTTGATTTGCCTGATGATTATGGCAGATTTTGCCATTCAGCTGAAGCTTGACTTCTTCATCTGTTGTTCTAGGCTCTCTGGGCCTAGTTACCCCAAGAGGCCCTGACACCACCAGCCTTGAAGTCCCTCTAGTTTTTTCCAAGGGAAACCAGCAGGCTGCGGTTTCCTATACTCCCTATTGTGTCTTCCCCTAAATTCTCACTTCTCTTCTGAGTCATACACTCTTAGAACAGGAATGAGCCATACAAATTATGTAGCCCAACCTTCTCACCTTGTAGATGGGGAACTTGCTAAAGGTCACATAGTAAATTAATGATCTCAGGACTTCTGATTTCAAGTTCTAGGCTTATGCTGTCCCTGTGAGATGATAGGCAAGTCAGTTATAATTCTTGAGGTGGCTAGATGGTGCAGTGGATAGAGCATTGCACTTGGAGTCAGGAAGACTTGAGTTCAAATGTGGACTCAGATACTTATTGGCATATAACTTTGGGCAAAACAATAATCTCTGCCTCAGTTTCCTCATCTGTAAAATGGGGATAGCAATAGCATCTACCTTAAGTGTTAACAAAAATCAAATGAGATGGTATTTATTAAGCAGGTAGCCCTGTGCCTGGCTCATGGTGGTATTATGGTTGTTCAGTCGTTTGGGTCTTCTTGGCAAGGATACTGGAGTGGTGCTGTATAAATGCTAGTTGTTGTTATTACCACCAGAGTCTCAGTTTCCCCATCTGTTTGATAACCATGATAAGATTGTGCTACCTCACAGGGTTATTTTGAAATAACTCTATAAATCTTAAAGTGCAATAGAAAAGGAGAATGATGCATTTTTATTCCATTTCAGTCTTAATGGATCCGTTTTAATGTTTAGCTGAGAATTAAAGATATTTATCATATCAATTGTTTGCATTTAAATGAGGGCTTGAAAATGATTTGCACTTTTAAGCAGTTTAAACATTCTCCTTATAACCTCACTTAGACTCCCGATTTGCCTCTTCTTTCCTAGGAGGCACAAAATTGAACTTCTGGCCCAACCTATGTAGATTGTTAATAAACTCAAAATTAGCACATTAATGAATTAATTTAGTAGTTACTGTTTCAGTACACTCTAGTGGCCTATAAGAGTTAATACAGCTTACTAAGTAGTCTAATCCTCAGCCAGGGAGTAGCCTAGGTATAGGGACAATCTGGCTCAGTATTTTTCTCACACAGAATTGATTTTATTTTTAATGTCCTTGCTCTACTCCCTGTGGAAGTGTAGCTTGCCTAGGTTTCTGTAACTAGGCTATTAGTGAATGTTAAGATCATCATCTGTCTCCATGGGAAAGCTCTGAGTGCTGCAGCATTTGGACAACAACAGAAAGGTCAGAATTGGAAAACTGCTGACTGAAAGCTGATCTTGCCATGGGGCCCTGGGTCCAGCTGTACATTTGGCATGGACACAATAGTTCCTGTAGGCCACACCCAGCTGTGTGAACTGGAACTGAGGACAATCACTTGATTATCACTCTCAGTTGAGTTCTTGATTTTGCCCAATGAAAAATTAATGTTGTAACGATGAGCTAAACTTTTCCTTTGGAATTGCCTGTAAAAGAGGCCCTAGGTGTGTAAGGGGGGCAGGTCTAGTTTTTTTGCTGTTTCACCTTCAGATTCTTGGAACTCGGGATAATTGGAAGTAAATACTCTGATTTTGTATTTCATCATTTAAAATCAGCATTATCCTCTGGTTTTATTGCTTCACTGTGGAAAAGCCTTTTAGGTTTGTAAGCCATAAAGGATAAAATATTAATTTAGTTTGATTTTTTTTGAATCACATTCAGCATTTGCTTTTATATTATGAGAGCACCCCAAGGCTTTTTGTTAGTTGCATTTTTGTAGGATTCTGAAGTGAAAGACGTTGTTTTTGTGGAATCTGCCTTTTTCTTGGGATTGTAATTCCAGCAGACTTTAAAAGGGTGTGTGGTTCCCCAAGAATAAAGGTCTCAGGTTTTTCTCAGGCTTCTCTCTGTCTCCCTAACTTTTCTCACTGATAGCAGAGGAAAACCTTGTAAGTTACTACTGTGGAATTGGATTGGTTGGGCCTAATGTGAGTTAAATATATATCAAGTTGTTGTACCTGGTTCTTACATCTGTATCTCAATTAATTGATTTAGAGGCATCTAAAAATATTTCTTAATGGTTTATATTAGAACACCCTTAGACCCCTTATTGATCATGGGAAGGGAATGTCATTATATTAATCAACAGAGATAGAGAATTTGTTATACTATAAAAGAGGCTCTTTTATACAGGACATTATAAGGACAAAGCAGACTAGTTTTATCTCTTGAAAACACTCCCATAAAATGCTTCATTCAGTGTATACTGGAAAAAGCACCATATTTGGAATTAAAAGACCTGGATTCAAGTCCTAGCTCTAACACTTGCTAGCTGCATTACTGGAGGCAAATCATTAAGTCAATCAATGAGCATTTATTAAATATTTGCTAGCAAGTATTATTATTTCCATTTTAGAGAGTCCGAGGTGATAAGTGATTTTCCAGGGTCTTACTGCTAATAAGTGGGAAGGCCAGGCTTAGCATATTTACATCCTTTCATTCTAAGTTCACTGCCCTTTGTAACATATTCTCTGAGTTTCATTTTCCTCATATATACAGTGACGATAAATACTCCATAAGGTTGTATTCCAGGGTCTTATTATATCATGAAGGTAACACTAAGTTTTTGAAGGTTGTACCAATGGAGTTCAACCTCTGTTAGGTCCCAACATGATGGAAAGGTTTTGAGTAATGCCCTACTAATGGAATCCTCCTTTCTGAGGACCAGTACAGCGAGGCTTATCTCCAGTAGACCAAGAGGGCATTTGGTAATGACTTCTTTGGCTGTGGCAACCCATAAAACAAAGAAAAAGATACAATTATCCCTAGGCTTGGGAGGTTCCCTTTTGCTTGAACAATGGTACTGGTAGTATTGGAAAAGAGAGTAAAGGGTATAAAGAATCATTTTTTTTTTGCCATTTGTAACATTACCTTAATTGTTGGCATGCTAAATGTGAGATCCTTGTCCAGTGACCAATGAATACACATATTACTGGAGGAATTGAATTGTATCAGATATTAACATTCTTGTTCTAAACAAAACCAGAAGAAAGAAGTGATATTTTGGTGAAGGGTGGCTCACAGATTCTTCTTGGAGAGACAAATAAAGAAGTTGATAATTGGTTCTATTTGTATCCCCAAACAAAAAGAAACATAATTTCCTGGGACATTTGGTCATCTCATTTTTGAGTACTCATGATAATTATTTGCAAAAAGACCATTGCAAAAATAATTGCATCTAATATACCAACAGTTGTTTCAAAGCATGAAGAGATAGAGAAATTCTGTGAAGAACTGAGTTAAGAGTCTCTAAAAGCACAGATGCTTTGGTACTAGGTGACTTCAGTGTGAAGTTGGGATTAAGTAAGGATGGGGAGAAGTTTGTTGGAAAATATAGAGCAACAATAAGGAATAAAAGATGCTCAAGACGTTTAGACTGCACCGAGACCTCTTATTTATGTAGCATGAGCACTTTGTTTTAAAAATGTTTTATTGAAACCATTTGTCTTTATATCACAGCCCTTTCAACCACCAACCAGAGTGAACCCTCTCGTATGACAGAAAATAATTAAGCAGAAAAATCCTTTGCATTTACTGCATGTTGGTCTAGCATTCCTCTAGCTCTCCATTATGAGGGATGAGAAGTATGTTTCATAGTCTCTGCTTTAGGATCTTTACTGCATTTTCCATTTCATTACAGAGTTTGATTTCTTTAAACAATCTTTTCCTTTACAGTGTTGGCATCATTATATGTGATTCTCTTAGTTCTGCTTATTTTGCTCAGCAACAATGTATTTAGATCTTGCCAGATTTCCCTGAATTTTTCATATTCATAATTTATCACTACACAGTAATATCTGGTTACCTTCATATACCACAATTTAAAAGTTATTTACTAATCAAGGGGCACTCACTTTGTTTCCCATTCTTTGCTACTATTGAGTGCTGCTATGAATATTTTGGTGTATATTGGGCCTCTGTGTTTGGCTTTTAACTTTTCTGTTTTAAATTCAATTCAATTTTATTTTCAGTTGAGAATTCTCTCATTTTGCCTTCTTTCCTTCTTTTGAGAAAACAAGAAAAATGAACCTCAGTAAAATGTGTCTGTATATATATACATATACATATATATATACACATACATATATATGTATGTATAGTTATGCAAAACAAATTCTCACATTAGCAATGTGTCCCCTTCTGTCCTACCCCAAAAAATGGAAGAAAAGAAAATGTTTCAATCTGTACTCTGAATCCATCAGTTTTCTATGTAGAGATAGATAGCACATTTTATTATTATGAGTCCTTTAACATTGTGGTTGGGCATTGTGTTGGTCAGAGTTACTAAGTTTTTCAAAGCTGATTATCTTTATAATATTGTTGTTATTATATAAATTGTTCTTCAGGTTCTGCTTTTATCACTTTATAACAATTCACACAAATGTTTCCAGATTTCTTTTTCTTTTTGAAATTATCACCTTCATCATTTATCGTTGAATTCTTTGGAATATATGCCCAGTGGTAGGCTTGGTGACTCAAAGGGTAGGAAAAATTTAGTCACTTTTCTTGACTGATTCCAAAGGGAAATACAAAATGGCTGGAACACTTCATTGCTATGCCAACATTGACTGCTCCTACTGGGTTAACTCCATTGTATCCCAATTTTATTCTAGGTGCACATTATCATTCTAATCTTTCTTTCCCCCAGTAGACATTTCTTTGAAGGGAGAGGAATGAATAGGGCTGGGACTGAATAGCATAAAGACTCCAAATGATATTTCTTATACATCTGTGATCTCTTCTGTGGAACATGTTTGTTTTCAAATAAGGGCAGGGGAATTTTAGATTTAGAATATACAGGAGGAGGTAATGAATGTCAAGAAGGACAACCTGATCAACCAGAACTAATGAGAACATTACTCTTAGTTTAAAAAAAAATCACCCTATTATGAAATGAAAGTACTGCAGGCTTTGTGTGGGATGCTATTGACACCACATCTCACAACTTGCGAAAGATTTTCATCTCTAAGCACTTATAGGCACTATGTCTTATGGTACCATTCCTACAAAAGAGTGAATATCCTCCCTTTTTCAGAGATTCTCCCAGACCTCAAGAGGGTTCCCCAGTACAGAAAAAGAAGTTAGCTCAGCCAAAGTGATGGGGACAGAAATGGGAAGAGAGCCTACACTTCCTCACTAGCAGTCTCATGCTCTTTAATGACAACTCTAGAGTACATCTCTCCTTTAAAAAGAAAAAGGAGTTTTAGAACGTAATATTCCCTGCATGTTCAGCAGTTGGAGGTAATGCCTAAGAGTCCTAGAAGGGAGTTCAGGAAACCTGGAGAAAGGGACTGGATCTTATTTAAATTTTTGTAATACTTTGCATACAATATGCATTTGATAAATGCTTATTGAATGAATGAATCCAGGGCTGGAATAAAGCCTTTAATCCTGTAGTTTGAGGTAAAAGGCAAAGCCCTCAGAGAGTTAGTTAGCACATTGGTGTATTTTATTTCAGTTGAAGGAGAAATAAATGATGTTTTCAGATCCTACTTTGGGGTGTAGGAATTAAATCTTGGGAGGCACTGGGAGAGGATGCCCCTGACAGAGAACCTCTCCAGCTGCATGGTTTTGGTCAATCAAATAATGTTGTTTGCACATATGCTAATGACTGTAATGAAGACTGAATACAAATGAATTATTAACTTTATAACAGAAATGTAAACAGGATCTTAATGAATTTTCTAATGTACTTTACCTCTGATCTTGTCCATTATTTACTGAAAGCTGATCTGTAGCTAAAGAAAACCTGGGACTACTTTGTTCTTATGATTTCTGCTCCTTCATCAATATAAAGGTTATATATTTAGTAGTCCTGCCAGTGTTCTTCTATGAGAAGGTTGTTTTTGTTTTTTTGGTTATTTGATGCTATTCCTGGACTCTTGACATTTCAATCAAAAGATTTTGTTACAGGTTTATCTTCAGGTTCAGCCTTAAAGTCCAGTATACTTTCAAGGAGAGGCAAAAGACCCCCCCCCCCCCACCATGGCCTATTCCAAATGCCTCCCTCTGGGTTCAGTGATGAATGATATTAATTTAACAGGGTTCTCTCTCTCTCTTTTATTTTTTTGGATGAGGCAATTCGGGTTAAGTGACTTGCCCAGAGTCACACAGCTAGTGTTATGTGTCTGAGGCTGGATTTGAACTCAGGTCCTCTTGACTCCAGGGCAGGTGCTCTAGCCACTGCACCATTTAGCTGCTCAGGACTCTGTTATTAAAGCATGCAGATTCAGGTTTCTGAGGACAGGAAAATGTCCTAAATTTTTTTTTCCAGTATCTATTACGGTGCACATTGTAGACACTTCGTGTGGATTAAATGAATCCAGGATTCTTTTATATACCAATGAGTTTGTTGATTATGAATATTCTGTTGATTATTTGCCATGTCCCAAAAAATTCATAAAAATAGAATTAATTGAAAAGGCTAATGTAAGTATTCGTTCATTTTGACTTAATCTTCTGCTTCCTTTCTTTTCCCTAGGTGTGATTATTGTGCCCAGTGCTGGTGTTGGTATCGTCTTAGGAGGTTACATTATAAAAAAGTTGAAACTTGGTGCCAGAGAATCTGCAAAACTAGCAATGATCTGCAGTGGTGTGTCTTTACTGTGTTTTTCAACACTCTTCATTGTTGGATGTGAAAGTATTAACCTGGGTGGCATAAATATTCCGTACACAACAGGGTAAGTATCTCTGAATGACTGAACAATAAATATTATTACAATCATGGCAAACCCTTTAAACACTTATGTATTCAACTGTGTTGTAGACTCCTAGAATGCTGTGTTCCTTTCTAATTGTTCTCAGGTGAACGTTTTATCTCTCTGCTTAGACTGCAGTTTCTGTCAAGAGCAGAGACCATGCTTTTTAACTTCTTTCATATCTTTGTCCCTGCAAACTGCTTTCTACAGTATGTTTCACCCAGAGGATTTTTCTGATGGTGAATGAATAAAATTAATAATAATCCTCATTTGTGTACCACTTTACAGCTCACAAGGCATTTTCCTCAACAACAATCCCTTGAGACAGGTAGTAAAAATATGACTGTCTTCTTCAAATCCAATTCACACATGAGTCAAGACATTGATATCATCAATCCTCTTCGAAAAATAGAACTAAGGACAAACAACAGCAATCCTCCTCAAATGAGAAAACTGAGAATCAGATTGACCAATGTCATTGACATAGTAATGTGAGAGGCAAGACTTGAATCCCAGCTTTCTAGACCTAAGTTTAAGGTTTTCTGTGTGAATAAAATGTTTCTTTTCAGAACTTATAAAAATGCAAACATTTCATCACTCAAGCACATCAGAGGTGTTTCAGTATGCATTCATTACACAGGATTTCAGTATTTATTTTTAAACATAAGGTTTCAATTTATGAAGAAAATGCTTAGTTATTTTTTGATTTTCTACTTCATAGTAAAGATCATATTGCAATAAATTCCATTTGAAAATGGAGTTGTGAAAGCCTCTGTTTCATTGAGGTAATTTAGAATGATGAGGAAATGACATTGATTAAATCATACGAGTATGTTAGTTAGTAAATATTATTTTGCTCTGAATATTATTTTTCACATGGGGAAATTTATTTTTCTTACTGACTTGCAAACAGATCATGTATGAGTTGTTCTTTGCTAGGCTCTAGTATTGAACATGGAAAAAGATAATTAAACATGCTTTTTCTGATGAAGGATATCATTAAATGTGACATAAAAGGATTATTGTCATAACTTTTCCTTGAATAAAGCACATAGCCAAGATAACTTGTATAATGGATAGAATTTGAACTTGATGTTGGGAAGACTTGGGTTAAAATCCTGCCACTAGTACTCACTAGTCATGTAACGAAGGAAAGTCAGTCAATAAATAATTATTGAGAACTACTGTGTTCCAGACACTGTATTAAGCACTGGGGATACAAAAAAGAAGCAAAAGACCATCCCTTCCCTCAAGGAGCTCACAATCTAATGGGAGATAATTCTATTAATTTCTCTGGGCCTCCATTTTCTTACCTATAAAAGGAGGAGGTTATATTAAATGACCTCCAAGGTTCTCTCCAGCTTTTAAGTTGTGATCCTATTGTGTTTTAGGTTTGGGCTTATTTAGGCAGGATGTGCAATAGAATGCTTTCTAGTGAGATGATCTGGAAAGTAAATAATATATGCTTTCTAGAGCTGGAGTATTGGTTATTTTGGATATACTTCTATTTTGGATAAAACTCAAGCATATTGTACTTTGGAGAGACTGTCTAAAACTTGTCAGATATGAGATAAAAACCATTTACTTGATGTGGATTTCCCAGAGAAGTGATTTTCTAAAGCTCGGGAACAGGACAAGTCAAGCTGCTTTCACTTGAACAGTTTACCCATTTGAATGTGTTGGCAAAACAACTGAGGGAAACAAAGCCCTAAATGATGAGCCACTGATGAGATGTCTGATTTCTGACTTTAAATACAGCTTTGATTTTCCTCTAGATGTAAATTGAGTTTCATGTATGTATTTCCAAGTCATTTAGGTTATAAAAAAAAAAAAAGAGAGAGAGAGAAACAAAATTAAAAAGTCCTATCAGGATTACAAGTAAAAGACATAGTTTCCTCCTGTGCTGCTCTATGTGGTAAGATCATTCAAGGTGATTGGCAGTCAGGTAAACTGTTGCTTATGGAACACAGTATAGACATCTGTGGCTAACATTCGTGGGATACCCATAAATATGTATGATATTTTGGGTTAAACTGACTCAGAATCTTAAGAAACCTCGTATGAAAGGTCAGATTTACTTCTGAAAAAATTATTCTTTTTAAACATTCTTTTCATTTAAAATTTTGAGTTTTAAATTTTCTCCCTCCTCCACCCCCTTCCCCACTTGCTGAGTTCAATGATACTTTAAATTATATGTGTGAAATCATGTAAAGCATATTTACATATTAGCCATATTAAAAAAAAAGAAAAATAAAGAAATAAAACAAGTTGTACTTTAATGTGCACTCAGAGTTCATCAGTTCTCTGTCTGAGGGTGGATGGCATTTTTTCCTCTTGAGTCCTTTGGGGTTGTCTTGGATGATTGTATTGATCAGAGCATTGATCACGAGTCTTTCACTGTTGATCATCATTATAACATTGCTGTTACTGTTTGCATAATGATCTCTTGATTCTTCTCAGTTCACTTTACATCAGTTCATGTACTTCTTGCCCTGTTTTTCTGAAACCATCCCCCCATCAGTCATTTCTTATAGCACAATAGTACTACATAAAATCATATGCCACAACTCGTTCAGTCATGTGCCAATTGATGAACGTCCCGTTGATTTCCTGTTCTTTGCCACTGCAAAAATGCTGCTTATAAAGATTTTTGTACACATCCTTTTTCTTTGGTTTCTTTGGGATACAGACCTAGTAGTAGTGGTATTGCTGAGTCCAAGGGTATGCACAGGCATTTTTTTTTGTTTATTTGTTTTTGTTTTGAGTAGCAGAGACTTTATTTACAGAAGCATATACAGTTTAGCTCAGGTGAGTTATTTTTTTAGAATGAATCTTCATTTCTAGGTTGACAGAAATTGTGCTAAGCCACACGTTCCACTAGACCTGTTTGAGCATAGTTCCAAATTGTTCTCCAGAATGGTTGCGCCAGTTCACTACTCTGCCTACACTTCAGTAGTGTACCTATTTTCCCACATCCCCTCCAGCTTTGTCATTTCTAATAGGTGTGAAGTAGTACCTCAGAAGTGTTTAAATGTAGCGTCAGCTAGGTGGCTCAGTGGATAGAGCACTGGCCCTGAAGTCAGGAGGACCTGAGTTCAAATCCGGCCTCAGACCAACACTTGACACTTACTAGCTGTGTGACCCTGGGCAAGTCACTTAACCCCAATTGCCTAAAAACTTAGAAAAAAAAAGAATTGTTTAAATGTGCATTTCTCTAATCAATAATGATTTAGAGCATTTTTTTATATGACTATAGATAGCTTTGATTTGTTCTTCTGAAAACTACCTGTTCATACCCTTTAACCATTTATCAGCTGGGGAATGGCTCTTATTTTATAAATTTGACCCAGGTTTATATTCAGCATATGTGTGAGAAATGAGGCCTTTATCAGAGAAACTTGCTGTAAAATTTTTTTATTACTTTATTGTCTATGGTACCTTTCAACAAATATAGTTTCCCTGATTATTTCTTTTAATTGGGTCTATTTTTGCTCTTGTTTTACCTGAGATTCTGATAGCTACCCTTGCCTTTTTTTTAACTTCGGCTGAAACATATTAGATTCTGCTCCAGGCCTTTATATTAACTCTATGTATGTCTTTCTGTTTCACTTGTGTCTCTTGTAAAGAACATATTGTTGGATTCTACTATCCACTGCTGTTTTATGGGTGAGCTCATTCTGTTCACATTCACTGTTATGATTACTAACTGTGTATTTTTCTCCATCTCATTTTCCTCTGTTTATCCTTCTATCTCTCTTTTTATACTATCCCCCCTCAAAAGTCTATTTTGATGCAACCTTTGCCTCCCCTAATTTGCTCTCGCTTTTATCATATCCCTCTTTTTCTTATCTCTTTCCCCTCCTATTTTCCTATTCAGTAAGATAGATTTCTATATACTTTTGTGTGTGTGTGTGTCTGTGTGTGTACACACACACACACAGACACACACAGACACACACACACAGACACACACAGACACACACACACACACATATATTCTTCCCTCTTTGGACCAATTCTGATGAGAGTGGGATTCTAGCAGAACAGTATACAGACTGTTCCCAGCCTGACCCAGTGCTCACGTGGGGCAACAGTCAGAAGGAATGTTGGAGGGGTAGCTAGGTGGTGCAGTGCATAGAGCACTGGCCCTGAATTCAGGAGGACTTGAGTTCAAATCTGGCCTCAGACACATAACACTTACTAGCTGTGTGACCCTGGGCAAGTCACTTAACCCCATTGCCCCCCAAAAAATAAAACAAAAAAACCACAAACAAAAGGAATGACAGAAAGGTGATTGTAGAAGGAGGCTTGACCTTTGGCAGAAAAGACAAACTTCAGGGACGGCTATTGGGCCCTTACAGGTATCCCAGAGATGTTGTGAGACTAGGGCTGTGGTGGTACATAACTTTTTAAGGACTAAGGAACATTCCAACTAAGGGTTTACTGTTTCCACAAATTCTGTTCAAATGTGCCTGTTAAATAACAGATACTGTAATGTAATATACTCTATTCATTTCTCTTACCTAACAACTTCCTGTATCCTGATTTTTACCTCGAGCAAAAGGAGGCCAAGGGTTAGTTGTTGTTGTTTAGTTGTTTTTCAGTCATGTCCTCTTCGTGACTCCTTTTGGGGATTTTCTTGGCAGAGATACTGGAGTGATTTGCCATTTCCTTCTCCAGCTCATTTTACAGATGAGGAAACTGAAGCAAACAGGGTTAAATGACTTGTCCAGGGTCACACAATTAATGCATGTCTGAGGTCAGATTTGAACTCGGGAAGATAAGTCTTGTTGACTGCAGGCCTGGCACTCTATCCATTGCACCACCCAGCTGCTCTAGGAGTTAGTTAGAGGTGGCCATAATTTAAAATTAGAGCAGAGTCAAATTTCTGCCTGAATGTTAGGAATTTTCCTAACTTGGAGCTCTGAGCTATCATCATACTACTAACATTTGGTTTGATATAAACTTCCTCTAAAACCTCAGAGGAGGGGACACCTGAACCAGAGGGCCTATATTGCCCTCAGGCAACACAGCTAATTGTTGTAACAGCATGTGACTGGTTAAATCTCCCTAGAGAAAGGAGAGTAGAAAGGAGGGGACTTGACTAGAGAAAAGTTCACACCCTCAACTACTCCCTAGGGTAGAGACTGGAAAGGTGTCAGAACATTCAGTTCTGTCCCTATTTAGCGTGGAATATGGAGCAGAAAGGATAGCTTTGGGTACCCACAGGCAATGTTACACTCTACAGCTATACGCACTGGTTATACTTACACTGAAAACACACACATGTAGTCACACATAGAAGCACACACAGAAACAAATACCGCATTAAGTTCATTTTTGTTTAGAAGCTTTGCCTCCACTTCATGAGAGTGATTATTTTCTATTTAAACAACTTAGTGGCAACACTGACCTCTCTCTGCTAGATCAATGCCTTTATCAAAAAAAGATTTCATCCCTTTTCTCCTTTGCCCTTTCAGGTCTTAAGTTTGAAACTTAATATGATAAACAAAGATGTCATTTCTGCTTTCAGAAATGTTTGCCATTGTATTACAAGCAGAAGCCTGACATGTAGCACATTGTGATTTAGGACAGAAATAAATGGAATGTTAACAGTTTTCTGGAACAGAAAAATCAACCAGCACATTTGATTGAAACATTTCTGTTTGTTGTGTGTTTTATTCAGAAATTTGAATTATTTTAAATTTTATTTAACTTAATTTTGTATGTGCCTTAAGGATCCTAACCAGAACCCCCCCCACACCACCCCACAATAAATGTCCATTTTACAGGCTGCTAGATGGCGTAGTAGGGGCAGCTAGGTGACACAGTGGATAAGGTTCCATCATCTTCCTGAATTCAGATCTGGCCTCAGACTCTTGCTAGCTGTGTGACCCTGGGCAAGTCACTTAACCTTGTTTCTCTCAGTTTCTTGATCTGTAAAATGAGCTGGAGAAGGAAATGGCAAACCACTTTGCCAAGAAAACTCCAAATTGGGTCACAGAAAATCACACACAACTGAAAAATGACTGAACAGTAACAAAAGGAGGTGGCATAGTCGATAGAGTGCTTTACCTAGAGTTAGGAAGGTCTGAGTTCATACTGGCTGTTTGACCCTGGACAAATTACCTTCGACCTCAGTTTCCTCATCTGTAAAATGGGGTTTTGTAGAAGTAATATCACCTCTCCCCCAGGGTTGTTGTGAGAAAAAAATGAGATATCTGTAAAATGCCTTACAGACTTGAAAGCGCTATTATAAATCATGATGCGCTATTATTGTTATAATATTTCAGGAGTAGAGATACCCATAAGTTAGATTTCTTCAAATTTTGATCCAAGGACCTCCAAATAAAAATGTTACATATTTCTATAATAATAATCCACAAAACTTTTATAGATTTCAAAGAGCTAAGCTTTTTAGAACAAAAATAGAATAAAACTGTGAACCCTAAACTATGATAATAATAAAGCTTAACCCTAGTTAAAGTCTTGCTTTATATTCCTATATTTTTTATGCAAATTTTAGGACTTATACCTTAAGTTTATTGAACAGGTTTCTCCAGTAGAATGTAATCTCTTTGAGGGCAGAGAGTATTTTTCATTTTTGACCCATAATAATGGCTAATAATAGCTAACATTTTTATAGTGCTTACTTTGTGCCAGACACTGTGCCAAATGCTTTACAATTATTATTTCCTTTGATCTTCACAACAACCATGGGAGATAGGGGCTATTACTATTCCCATTTTTTAGAAGAGGAAACTGAGGCAAAGAAGGGTTAAATGACTTGTCCAGGGTCATATAACTCTTAAGTGCCTGAGGCCAGATTTGAACTCAGGTTTTCCTGATTCCAGTCCCAGCATTCTATCTACTGTACCGTCTAGCACGGTGCCTTCTAGTCAGTGTTTAATAAATGTTTGTTCAATTAAACTGAACTTTTTAAATCAAAGAAGTTGCAATAAAGCATTTGTTTTACCTCCAGACCCAATTGCTCGAAGAAGAGCATGGAGTTGAAAGAAATGGACAGTGAAGTGTCAGCCAAATGTATAGCAGGGGTTCTTAACCTAGAATCCATTGAACTTTTTTTTTTTTTTTGAGGCAATGGGATTAAGTGACTTGCCCAGGGTCACACAGCTAGTAAGTATCTGAGGCTGGATTTGAATTCAGATCCTACTGACTACAACCAGTACTCTATCCACTGAGTCACCTAGCTGTCACTCCATGGAAGTTGTAAAACATTTTTAAAAATTGTATTTCAATATGATTGGTTTCCTTTGCATTTTATTAATTAATTAATTAATCAATTAATTAATTAATTAATTCATTTATTTATTCCCTTGTATTTTATTTTATACATTTAAAAGCATTTTTATGAGGAGAGGTCAGGAAGTTCCCCCAGAGTAACAAAGGGATCCAGTAAACAAAAGAAAAAAAAACAACAAAAAAGGGTTAAGAAGCCCAAACATCCCAAACCACTTTTTAAATGGTTGCACAAACCCCCTAGAGTTCATCTCTTCTCACATTGTACAGGTGCTCAGTCACTGCTGGCTGAATTGAATCAGTTGTTTTTGTGTTTCAAGATGTCCAAGACGTTGGAGTTCATAGTTATCAGATGCAGGCAGAAGGTGAATTAAACTTCCCAACTAAAACTGCAGGGGAAACTCTAGGTACTGAGAATATAATTACTTGAGTTGGAAATGAATCAGTATATCGGCTGGAGCCTGGATAATGAAAAATCATCAAAAGCCCCAGTCTGAATCCTCCAAGTGTCTCAGATGGTAATGACAATAAAATCACAAAAGGATACTAATTCCATATCGGTGCCAAAGAAATGACTCTGATTATTGAATCATCTAAACTACTTTCCCCCAAAACTTTGTTACCTTACCTCAGCATTGGGTTCTGATTATGAAGTGTGGTCAACTATTACTTTCTTTGTAATGCTGCAATACACGCTCTGTTGGAGACCTCAGTGCTTCTCACTAAGGAAGATAAATGGAGTTGGTTTAAATATACTTAAGTTTTAATAACTTTTTCCCTAAATACTTGATTAAGAAACTTTTTTTTTGTTTTTCGAGGCATAAAAACAGAATGTTGTCATTATTAGATAATTATATTGTGGTAGGGGAAACTGGATTTATACTCCACAGATTTAGTAAGTGAAGAGACAGGGTATCCTCTCTGTCTCCATCTGCCTGTCTATCTCTCTGTCTCTATCTCTGTCTTTCTGTCTGTCTCTATCTCTTTCTCTGTGTCACTATCTCTCTGTCTCTCTCTTTTTCCCTTGGTAACAAACATAAGAACTTTATTTTACTAAGATCTTAGTGCTAGAAGAGATCTCATGGATTTAGTTTGACTCTGTTTATAAAGATGAGGCAATAATGTAGTGGCAGAGTCTGTATAGACTAAATATTAGGACTCCTGACATTTAATTGCTCATTCTATTATATCGCACCGATTCTTTGCAACTGGGCAGTAGAGCTTCTATAATCCTATGTACTAGTCCTTCCAGCTAGACAACCCTTCCTTCCTGATCTCCTTTAAGTCCACTCTCTTCAAGGCATTCTGCTAGTTCGGAAGACTCGAGTTCAAATTTGGCCTCAGACATTTACTAGCTGTGTGACCCTGGGCAAGTCACTTAACTCTGTTTGCCTTGAAATAGCTGAACAAGAACACTCTTCCCTATCAATGTGAATCCATTTGTACTGATTCCACTTCTCTTTCCCACTGCTCAAATCAAGTTGATATGCTGTAACCATGCAATGGCTTGCACATGATGCTTCATTTTAAGGCAAATCTGTGTAGTGACAAAAAAGGCTTATTTTTTTTTTTTGGTCTTGCAGTTGTTAACGTATGCTTTAGGATTATCTATGCTATCTTTAGTCATATTTTTGGATTAGATTAGCTAGCTATATATTTTAGTCACATATAGGAATTGTTAGATATGTTTGGAAATAAAAAGTAAAAGCCTTTTTATTCATGAGGAAAATTAGTCTTGTGATATAGTCAGGATTATGGAAGGCCTCAAGATCATACCACATGGGGATTAGTTAAAGGAATTGGGAATATTTAGCGTGGCAAAAAAGGGAAGGAAATATGGCAGTTCAAATGTTTTAAAAGCTATTGTGGGGAAGAAGGATTAGCTTTTTTTCTGCTTGGTCCTAGAGAACAGAACAAGGAGTAATGGATACAAGTAGCAGAGTCAAATTTAAACTTGATGTAAGCACACTTTTTTCTAACAATTGGAGTTTTCCTAGAGTGGAATGGGCTTTCTCTGGAATAGTGGATTCCCCGTCATGGTAGATCTTAATACAGTATCATTTCCTCTATATGTGAGTATGTATATCCTTTAAATATTATCCTATTCCTCTCTATACTTCTGTTTCCCTCTCCCAGCCCATTCTTCTTTTCTTGAAGATAAACAAGCTCATTTCTTTTAACTGACATTCTCATGGCATGTTCTCCAAGCAAAAGCAATGCATATTCGAGAGGGGATTTTTGCTTAGCTAACAGTTGGATTAGATGGCCTCCCATTGAAATCCTTCCAATTTGGAGATTACGTGAAAACCAAACATAGTAGATGCTCCAGAAATGGATGTTGAGTTGAATTCCATTTTATTTTCAGAGTTCCAGTAGAGGCATGAGGTTTGAGTCATCTCCTGTTCCACTTGACATCTTTCCTGGACATTAAAATGATTTAACTATGGCCTCATCATACACTTGTGTCAAAGTTAAGAAACCATGTGTACCTTCCATAAAGACAGATCCAAGTCAGACCTAAAGATAACAATCTGATCTTACATAGTCAGCTTTGTTTAAGAACAAAAGCAGAAAATGCTGATGTGTATCATTGCAGCATCTTGTTGGCTAGGCAAATTGCAGGCATTTTTTTTTTTTCTTTCCGTGCTTTGCTGACTGAAAAGGGAAAGATCACTTGATATTTCTATAACTTTAGGGTTAGTTAAATGTTTTGGATTCCATGAAAGAAATGTAAAAGCTTTTTGTCCTCAGACTCAGTTGAAAGCTTGTGATTTTAATTAAGTCCCTTGTAGTGTGAAGCAGATATGTAACAGGAATCTAGATGTTGTGGAGGATTCAAGCTTCTAGTAAGTTAATAATGTGGTTCACAAAATTCCTACTGTAATTGGAAGTGTGGAAAATTTTGAGGTCCTTATTTTTCAGTATGAACAAGATTTTTTCAGATGTTTTTAACTATTTTCATAAAACCATTTTAAATCCATGTTTAAAACCCATATTTAAATTTTGTTCACATGTTTTATAAGGAATATATATTTTCGGGTTTGCATCACAGATGACTAATCAATATCACAGGTATTAGATATTCTGAGTCTGCTAATTGAAGTCTTAATGTATATAAATTTCAAATCACCCCTGCCTTAGTAGTTGCCAGTCAGAAAATCAACAGGAGGGGTGATGGCTTACTTTAAGAATTGGAAAATGACCACCTTTTTGCAGAGAAAATAAGGATAGAACTCTTAAACTCAGCATAGCTTCATATGGCTATTTCTGTGTCTTATTTTCCTCTGTGGGCAGAGGAAGGGAAAAAAACCTTTTTTTTTTTTTTTTGGCAGTGAGGCAATGGGGTGAAGTGACTTGCCCAGGGTCACACAGCTAGTAAGTGTCAAGTATCTGAGGTCAGATTTGAACTCAGGTCTTCCTGATTCCAGAGCGGGTGCTCTATCCGCAGAGTCATCTAGCTGCCTTAAGGGAAAGAAACTCTTGATATTAGAAAAGGCATATTAAGACCTTCTCTGTGATTAATAGGAAACAATAATAGAAAAAAACATTCATTCATACTAGAGAAAGCAAAATTCCTGGTAAAGGAAGAAAGCTGGGTGAGACTAGCCTTTGACTGCAAATTTACCTTTTACGGTGGTGGAAAGGTATCTTGAAAAGAGTACTGGATTGGGATTTGTATATCCAAACTGTCTCACTCCAGGGATTCACTGCTTGAGCTAGTGTTGTTACATCAGTCAGTCAGTCAGTCTACAGATATTAGCAGCTACTATATGTTAGGCACTGTGCTAAGTGGTGAAGATACAAAATAGGAAATAATTAACAGAAGGAAAGGTGTTGGAATTAAGAGGGGTTTGGAAAGGCTTCCTATAGAATATGGGATTTTAGTTGGTACTTAAAGGTGGCCAAGGAAGTCAGTAGGTGGAGTTGAGGGGGGAGAGCATTCTAGACATGGAGGACAACCAGGGAAAATGCCCAGAGATGGAGTGTCATGTTCATAGAACAGCCAGGAGGCCAATGTTATTGGATCAAAGAGTATTTGTGTGTATGTGGGTGGGTGGGGGGGTAACCGGAAACTGGAAAGGTAGGTGAAGAGTAGATTATAGAGAGCTTTGAATGACAGAGCATTTTGTATTTGATTCTGTAGGTGATAGGCAGCCGCTGGAATTTTGGGGGGGTGGTCGCATGGTCAGAACTGTGCTTTCTAGAACTTAAGGAAAAGAAGTAGAGACCTGAACTCCTAAAAGCAAACCATGGGGTTTACTAATAATCCACAAACCATCCATATTCATATATATATAAAGGACATGGTGCTTATCAGCTTGCTGGCCTCCTAATTTTTCAGCGTTCTGTTCTGGTCTTTGAGAAGGAAAGCAGCCTTGAGGTAAATTCTAGTAAAAGTAGTCCTGTCCAGACATATAGGTTGGGTCCAGGTGGCAGTGACAGTGTGTAAGGGTAGTATTACATGACTAAGCAGGACAAAGGGAGCTGTAATCTATTGCAAATGTGCCAAACTAAGGTAAGCAGAGTCCAGACACCTTTTGAACACAGTAGTCATGAATAAGCCAGATAAGAATTCACACTACACTTAGTGCAATTTCTTTGGTGTCAGAGTATGCCACTTGTCAACATATCAGTTATTCTGGCTGTTTCTGTCTACCTGTTCTTCCCCCCTGCCCACACTATCCTAGGGAAGGGACTCAGGATGCTTTTTTATTTCATTATCTGTGCAGGTGCTTATCACTTCATGCCTGTTCCAATAGCCTGCTGGTTGGTCCTGCCTCAAGTCTCTTTCTACTCCTAGTCCATCCATCCATCCATCACTCAGCTGTCAAATTGATTGTCCTCTCTGATCATGTCACCTCCTCCTTCTCCCCTCCCCCTGCCCCGACTCAGTCAACTCTCATTGCTTCCTATCACCTCCAGCATCAAATATAAAATCCCGTTCGACTTTTAAAGACTTTTAAAATTCATTCCCTTCCTACTTTCCAGTAATACTTTCCTCCATATACTCTGTGGTCCAGTGATACTGACCTCTTTATTGTGCCTCTCACAAGATACTCTTACATCCTATTCTGTCATTTCACTGGCCATTCCCCAGGCCCCTTCTCACTCCTTCCTTCTGTCCTTGGTTTCTTTCAAATCCCCTCTAAAATCTAAAAGCCTTCCCATCCCCCATAATCCTAGTGCCTTCCGTCTGAAATTATCTCCAATACACACACAGATACATAAATGTATATACACACAGATATACGTAATGCATAGTTGTTTGCATATTGTCTCTTGCATTAGACTATGAACTCTTTGAGAGCAAAGATTTTTTTTAAATCATTCTTTGATTTAAAGGACTAAAATAATTTAATATGATGTACAAAGTAAAACTCAAAGAAATAAATACTTCCAAATTCATAGACTCATAGAGCACTAGAATAAAAAGGACCTTGTAGAGATTATAAAGTTCAACACTCTTATTTTATAAAGAAAGAAACTAACTCTCTGAGTTTAAGTAAATGATTAACATCACACATAGATTTAGCATAGTGCCTGGCACTTAGAAGGTGCTTAATAAATGCTTATTGAATGAATTTGTTGACAGTGTACCTCCTAGTGGAAAAGTGTTTCTCCCTAACGGAATATAAGCTCCTTGACAGCAGGGACTATTTTCCTTTTTGTCTTTGTATCTTCTATGCCTAGTATAGTGCTTGGTATGTAGTTGGTGCTTAAGAGATATTTATTAAATTGAATTGAATTGGTTGGGTTGTATGATTACCTGCGTATCTCGAGACAGTTGTTTATCCTCTCTAGGCCTCAAATTATCATGTGTAAAACAAAGAGGTTGCACTAGATGATTTCAGATATTCTTCCACTCAGAACCTGTGACTTGAAGGTTGACATTTTATAAACTGAATGGCTTTTTGACTCCAAAAAATTTCGGCTGAGCTAGAAAATAACATTCTAATCAAAGTCTTTGTATAAGATTAATACTATAATGAATTCAGCTAGGAGATGGATTAGATAGATGACCTTTACTGTCAAACTGTACAATGCTCTGTCTTTATCATTCTGGTTATGGATTAGTGGGAAAGGTATAAAAATGGGAAGTGAGGCAGAATGAAAGTTCTCAGGACTAGAAATTAAGAGTTAGCATTTCTGTAATGCTTTAAGGCTTACAAAATGCTTCACCTCTGTTATGTCATTTGATTGTCAGCCACAACTCTGGGAAGTAGGTATCGTAATTATCCTCATTTTACAGAGCAGGAAACTGAGGCTGAAATAGGTTAAGTGATTTTCCTGGGGTCAGAGGCTGGTTAGAGTTTAAGGCAGTATTCAAACCCAGGTCTTTCTTCAAGTCCAATACTCTTATCTATGCATTGGACACTTAGTGGGTTTGTTAGGGGATTTGAGGTCTGGCAGGTTCTGGCTTTACTACTAACGGTCAATCTGTGATGTTAATCATTTACTTAAACTCTGAGTCTTAGTTTATTTCTTTATAAAATAAGAGTATTGGACTTTATAATCTCTACAAGGTACTTTTTATTCTAGCGCTCTATGAGTCTGTGAAATTGGAAGTATTTATTTCTTTGAGCTTTATTTTGTACATCATATTAAATTATTTTAGTATTTATATTTACCTGATTTTAGTCTTTAATATTATTTTACAACTTAAGTTTTTTAAATTAAAAAATTAAATTTTTAAAAAGTTTTTACAATTTTTAAAAAATTTAACACTTTTAAAAAAATTGTTGCTGTAAATAAGAACTGAAAAATTCATAGCTGTCATCTGTATCTCAGTTGAGAGGCCACATGGGTTGAGTGAATGGAAGGCCTGCTTCAGAGAAAGGAAGACCTGGGTTCAGGTTTGACCTTTGACACATAATGACTGTGTCAACCTGGGCAAGTCACTTAATCTATTAGTTCTTCAGGCAGTTCTCTAAAACTCTACATTATAGGAATGTTTTTTTTGTTGTTGTTCATTTATTTTTCTGCATTTAAAGCCCTTCAAAAACTAGCCCCATACTACTTTTCCAGGCTCACTGTCCATTACTTTTCTCCCATTCACTTTTTGGGTTAGCCACACTGTCCTTGTTCTTCACATAGAAAACACTTCATCTCCACATCTTTGCTCTAATTAAGAGGGCAGCTAGTGGAGAGATTGCCAGGCCTGAAGTCAAGAAGACTGAGTTTAAATCTGGCCTCAGATGCTTACTAGCTGTATGACCCTGGGCAAGTCACTTAACTTCTGTCTGCCTCAGTTTCCTCAACTATAAAATGGGGATCATAATAGCACCTATTTCCCAGGGTTGTTGTGAAGATCAAATAATACAATATTTGTAAAGTGCTTAGCACAGTGCCTGTCACACAGTAGGCTTACATTTCCTTCCCACTAACCTCATTGATTCTTACTAAGGACTTAGCAATAGCAAATTTATTTAATGACATTTGCCCTGTGGTTTGTGGGACAGTATTATTTTCAAGGGACTGTTACGAGTAGCGGGGACCTGCCATTTTGGGGAACTACATATGAAACTGATATCATGTCAGTTTCATCAGTCAGATGGGTAAATGCAATACCTCCCTGCTCTGTTCTCACTAAAAATACAATAGAACAGTAATAAAACAGAGCAATCTTTCAGAGACCATGTTTTTATTATGTGAGTCAACTATAAATCATCAATTTGTGAGAGTCCCTGCATACTTGCAAAATACACAAACACACATTAAATTAATTCTTTCACTGCAACTTGCAGATTTTCATGGCTTAAGGCAAGCTGTTATTTAAAGAAATCTACTTGGGGGAAGATATTTTATCAAAAATTCTTTTATCAAATGAATGTGTCTGTTTATTAGTGAAATGCCTATGTAATCTTTTTCCAGAGGAGTGCCATGGCTTTCTAGTAGATCTTACTATGTCATACACCCCAACAATACATTCACTTTAGGGTAATGAGTGGTATCTGGCTGCTCCTATTTTCAGTTTAGAATACAAGCAAAAGAATTCTATTCCACTGTGCTTTCTGGACCGAGAAACTTTCAAGTAAGTCACTATTATCCTCAGGCATGACTTCTGTCAGCTCTACTTAGGGATCAACCACAAAAGTCAATTCTCTTTTGGGGGTTGGATTATATCCCCCTCTCGGACTCTCCTGTCCCTTTCCCTCTCCCCCTGCCCAATTCTTTTGATCACAAGCCTCCTACTTCCCTTTCATTACTATTTATATTTACTATTTGGCTCTTCTACATTGATCTTCTTAGAGTGTTTCATGTTTTATAATTTCTTTGCATCATACATCATGACCTCATCTTGTTGAGAGAGTCAAACATTCTGGGTTGGCCTAGAGCTGTGTTTCACTTCCTGTATACCAGAAGGCTTTTGTCTTTCTGGAATCAGTATGTTAAATGTTTGTTCACTATTTCTCTTTCAGGTCTTCCCTCTTGCCTGGATACCCATTTAGATGAATAAATTAGAGTTGTTTAATAATTGTCTCAGAAATTAAAAATTGTAAATCATTTTGCAGATGCATTAAATCATTGTAAAATAATTGTGAATTATTATGTAAACCATAAATCAGAAAACTGTAAATCATTTTGCTGCATACATTCTAAATAGCAATGGTGATAACTATCTTTGGAAGCTGTTGAAATTTACCATTTTATAGGATGATTTTTTTTTATTGGATAGACCCTTCACAGATCATTATTTTTGCAATCAGTTTTTAAAGTGCTTGTCAGAGAGAATGGATACACAGAAAAGAATTGTGTTGATAAAGTGCTAATATGGATTAATTCATGCAGTTCTATGGATCTTTGACAAGTTTTTCCACCCATGTAAGCAAGGGAGATGAATTAAAATAATTATTCTTTCTTGCTTGGTTTAGAAGTTTCTCTTAGCCATATTTTTATTTTACTTTTATTTTATTAAACTCAAGGGACTCATTTCTCAAAATAGGAAATAGGTAAGAGCAGAAAAGCCTTTAGGAAAAAGCAATGTTTTGAGATTTCCAGTTTGATGCTTGGTTTGCTTTCTTCTTTGTTGTCAGATCACTTAACTAAAGACATGCCTTGCACACAACAATTCCTCAATAAGTATTTGTTGAATGAATGAATGACTTTTCTGTAAATATAACTTCTAGCTAAGAGATGGTGGGTGAAGAATTAAAAGAAAGGGAAATAATTATCTGAGAAGAGCTATGCTTTCAGTCAAATACAAATATTGAACACCTGCTAAGTGGAAGATATGGTGCTGAGTGCTCAGCCTAGCACTTCATGTAATCCCCTTTGGAATCTGGCTGATTTGTTATTTTGCCAAATCCCCCATTTTCTCAGGAGTGATGCTCTGAGCTTAGACATTCTTGAGGGAGGGCAGACCTAACTCACTGCTTTCTTTATTGTATCACTGAATAGCTATACCACTATGTTGATTCCAAAGTTTTTTGGGGAAAAAAAACCAACGCTTTTTTCCCCATTTTTAAAGGTAATTCCATACAGAGAAATTAATTCCTACCCATTGCACAGGGAGGATTATAAAGATAAATGTGAAGATTTGTGAGGGGGATTTGTGCTGTTTGTGACCTTTTCATTTACATTGTTGTAGTCATTGTGTATTTTATTGGTACTGTTTATTTTGTGTTCCATCGGTTCATACAAATCTGCTCACATTTTCTGAATTCCTTATAGTTGTCATTCTTGTTGTACTGTAATATTCCATTCCATTAATAGGCTATAGTTTATTTAGTCATTCCCCGAACAATGGATACCCTCTTTGTTTTGAACTGTCTAGTCTCACAAAGAATGTTGTTATGAATACCCATATTGGCCCCTTGTTTTCGTCCTTGACTTACTTGGTGGTGGCAGTAGTGGTGGTGGTGGTGGTGGTGGTGGTGATGGTGATGATGGAGGGAGATTCTTGTGTCACAGGGCATGGGTGGTTTAGTCACTTTTTTGTGCAGTTCCGAATAGGGAATCCAGAGTGGTTGTACCCCTTCACAGCACCCCAACAGAATATCAGTGTGCTTGTCTTCTCTGGGTTCTTTCAGCATCAACTGTTCTCATCTTTTGTCACCTTTTCAACTTGCATTCTGTGGGATGATAGCTCACAGTTGTTCTTATTGATATTTCTCTAACTGTTAGTGATTTAAAGGTTATTTTCATGTAGTCATATTCAATTAGCAATTTTTCTTTTGAAAGAGGAAGGGAAAGGAATAAACATTTATTAAGCACTTACTGTGTGTTGGGCATTGTGCTCTCTGATTTGGAAGTATAGAGGCTTGCACTGAATTGAAGACTAGAACTAAAGTAGTTGTATAGATAAGAAAAAAATATTAGACCAGAAATGTTAGAATATTAAGGCAAAATTTTTCTTCCTTCAATTATGTGAATAAAGGCTTTGATTTAATTCAACAAACATTTATTAAGCATTTACTATGGGGAATTTTATAAACACTTACTATATATGTATATAGCACTTACTATGAGGAAGGCATTGTACCAGGTATGCAAACACAGAAAAGAAAAACAATTCCTGTTCTCAAGAAACTTACATTCTCCTTTGGGTTACAACACAGTCAGAGATAAGTAAATACAAGATAATTTTGAAAAAAAAAAAAAGGAAAGAACACTTAAAACTGGGGGAATAGGGAAAGGCTTAGGGTAGGAGATGGTACTTGACTTCTTAGCCTTCGAAGATAGCTAGAGATTCTAAGGTGGAAGTGAAGAGGCATCCCTGGGCATTCTAGGCATGGGAGACAGCCCATGCAAAACCATGGGTGCAGGAGATGTAATGCTCAGTTTAGGGAATGGTTCATAGTTCAATGTGATTGAAATGTAGAACGAAAGGAAATAATGTAAAAGAAGTCTGGCAATGTAGGTCCCACATACCCCACTGTTAATAAAGACCTGGAAAAAACATCTCTTTTCTAAAATCTATAATTGTAATGATCAGCTATCTCAAAATTAAGTTTTATGTACTTGTTATTTCTAACCTTTCTTCTTCTTTTTGCTTGTAGGCCTTCTCTCACCATGGCCCACAGGAATCTGACAGGAAGTTGCAACGTTAACTGTGGTTGTAAAATCCATGAGTATGAGCCAGTCTGTGGATCAGATGGAATTACATACTTTAACCCTTGTCTGGCTGGCTGTGCCAATAGTGGTAATCATAGTATGGGGGTAAGTGTTTGGGGCAAATTCACAGACTGTTATTAATCCACCTTTCCATGACACAGGACATGTAGATATTCATTTACTGTTGTGATGCAGTTATTTTTATTCATTAGAGGCTTACCCTAACCATCAAAATGCCTTCTGTCACAACCTAGAGGAAAGACAATGAAGCAATATTACCTTTCTCCAGAGATGAGCTCAGCTTTGAGGAGGCAGTTGACTTCCACACCAGCACTTTGGCTATTTGCATTACTGGCTCAGTGCAACATGATAAGGTTCACCCCTCTCCATCACTCTCCTCTTTTTTTTTTTTCTTTTGACATCTCTTGTGTGCAAATGTGAAGGTCAACATGGCCACTGCAGTTGATGCTCATGAAATAGAACAGTAAAGTGAATGGTCTTTGATTTCTTCTCTATTATTTCATGAACTAGATCTGATGTGTGAGTAAGCTATACTTTTGACACAATTGGGGTCTTTAAAATCTCCTCATAAGCTGTTTTTAGGAGCCAAAGAGATATTATACTTTTTTTTTAAACTTCGGGTTAAAGATAATTCTGTTGGTTCAGCCTTTCGAAGTTTATTTTGAGAATTCATTTCCCCATAAGTTATGAATAACACATAAAAAAACATTCTAGCTGAAAGAGCATTAGATTCAGAGTTGGAGCACTTGGTTTCCAATCCTAGTTCTTTTACTGACTAGGTCTTTTTTTTTTTTTTACCTGCAAATCTGTTGAACTCTCTGGAATTTAGTCTTCCTTTATAAAATGAGTGTTGGATAAGCTTATTTCCAAGTTCTCCTCTAGCTCTAAAGCCTCTGATCCTGAGAATCTATGATTCTATTAACTATAGAAAAATTTATTATGATTAATAAGGATAATGTTACTGAGAACATTTATGTAGCACTTAAAGGTTTGTAAAGTGCTTGTGTAGAAGTTATGGCCCCCTTTTTGTAACCCTAGTTTTCCTCAAGTCTCAGTTTGAGCTGTTTTCCATTGTTGTTAGTGCCATTGAGAATAGCTTTATATTTATCTTGTGATTACTTATCTGAGTGGGTGCTATGTCTCCCAAGTAGCATGTAAAATCCTTGAAGGAAGGGGCTGTGTAATTTTTGTTCTTTTATTATTAGGGCTTAGCACAATGCCTAGCACATAATTGGAACTGAATAAATACCGGTTGAATTGAATTGAACCTCATAGTTCCCTTTGTATTGATACTACAAATAAGGAAATAGAGTCTCTCAGAGAGGTTACTGGGTTCAGACTTTCTCAGAGAACACATGGATAGTAAGTGCCAGAGGTAGGATTTAAGCCCATGTCTTCCTGAATTCAAGGTCAGCACTGTTATCCTCTAGGCCAGTGGTGTCAAACTCTAATAGAAACAGATTCCTGGGCTGCAGTAGACTTAGAAAACCACAAATTAACATTTGCTGTGCTGGATTGCATTTTTATTTATTTTGTTAAACATTTCCCAATTACATTTTAATCTGGTTGAGGATCACACTCAGGAGTTTTGTGAGTTGTTGGCTATGAGTTTGACAGCGCTCTCCCAGGCCAAGCTTTAATAATCCAATGAATCTGTGAGTTTATTTATTTAGGTATCCCTCCCACCATATACACACCTTACAATCCATTCCCACCTTTTCACTGGGACTTTAATCCACGACTACCCATAAATCCTCCAGAGAGATCCACCCAGTGTCCTAAAGGGTTTCCCTATCTGCTGACAACACCTGCATATGAATTCAGCTAAGAATTGTATCACTGATTATCCTGTGCTCTTACAACATCACTGGCCCAGGTCCGTTTCTGGTCATTCACCTCTTTGATGACATCATTCCTACTTTTTGCATGCAATTTAGCATTGGGCAGCCTCTTTTTTCTGTAATAAAATATATTACTGCTAATTTACTAAGCATTTTTCTCATAGCAACCCTGTGAGATAGGTGGTGCAAATACTGTTATTCCCATTTGGTAGATGAAGAAATTGAATCCCAGGAAAATTTAACATATTCCTCAGGAAACTTGAACATTATCCTGTACACAATTATTTAATGTGGGTGAGGCAGGGTGGCACAATCACTAAAGGATAAGTTTCAGAGCCTGGAAGTTGTTGTTCGGTCATTTTCAGTTGTGTCCAATTCCTCATGGCCCCATTTGGAATTTTCTTGGCAAAGATACTAGTGTGGTTTGCCATTTCCTTCTCTAGCTCATTTTACAGGTGAAACCAAGGCAAACAGGGTTAAGTGACTTGCCCAGGGTCACACAGCTAGTAAGTGTCTGAGGCCAGATTTGAACTCTGGAAGATGAATCTTCCAGACTCCAAGGCCACCTAGCTGCCTAGAGCATAGAAAATAGGTTTAATTCCTGCTTTAACAAAACCTAGCTGTGTAACCATGGGCAAGTTACTTATCTTCTCAAGTAACTTTCTTTTTTTTTTTTTTTAATGGGTTATCAGAAAGCCTTTCTTTCAACCCACAGAAAATGTATAAGATGGAGACTCAAAGATATACATAAACAAATGCAAGAAACATAAAACAGTGATCAAATAGCCCCTTATGCTCATTATAATCTCGCCCACTCTTGTAAGGTAATGACAATTTTGTTGTACTACTGATGTTTCACCTCTACTGTACAAGGAATTTATAGGTCTAGATCTCCTGGTCCTCCAGGTATTGGCTTTCTCTAATCCAAGATAGCCAACTAGCTATCTTGGTTGTCTTCTCCTCTGAGAAGCATGCTATTAAGGAAACCCTTTCCCTCTGGTCAAATGATGCCCAACTTCTGAATTCAAGAACTTTCAGAATATAAGCTAGAAACAGATTTCTGAGCTCAATTGGAATGGGGAGTTTCCACATGGGTATTCTTATATCAATTAAATAATAGGTAAACTCCCTCCCCAAAATAAAGTGTTGTCTTCTTGTATAAGAACAGTATTTTGGGGCAGCTAGGTGGCGCAGTGGATAGTGCACCGGCCCTGAATTCAGGAGGACCTGAGTTCAAATCCGGCCTCAAACACATAACACGTACTAGCTGTGTGACCCTGGGCAAGTCACTTAACCCCATTGCCTAGCCAAAAAAACAAAACAAATAAACAAACATAAAAAAAGAACACTATTTTGGATCTAAAAAGAACCTATTTTGGAGACAACATTAAAATATCTTTGACATTCTTGGATTGGTGGTGTGGGGCTACCATACTGAACAAACAAACAAACAAACATTATATATATATATATATAGATAGATATAAAGATCTTTCTATTTTAAAACATAAAAATGCAGTGGCAAGTTGTAAAATAGATTATAGATGATTTATTTATTTTTTTATTTAATGGACCAAATTCAGTGCGTGAGTCATTGTAGGCCTTAAGTCCAATACCCAAATATTTCTTTGGTATTAAGTTAGTTCTTTAGTGTAAGCACATTAACTCTTTCATGGCATCTGTTTGCTGAATGGCAAGCAGATGGCCAAACAGCCTTCCTTAGTCACACTTCTTACCACTATACTGGATGATGAAAATGTCAAAGTAGTTTTCTAATTCATTGAATGCAGCAGGTTTATTTTTTTTTAAAGAGAAACAAAAAATCAGTCAAATGAGGGTGGTTGATATAATTTTTTAATTTTAATTGGTTATAAATGCAAAAATGGTAGTTGGCTGAATTAATTTTTCACTTGTTTTGGCCTTGCATTAAAAGTATCATTAAAAATAGGGGGAGATTTTGACTGACTAATGTTTCTAGAAAACTATTCCCTTGCTCAGTTTATTATGCCAGGATAATAGTGACTTTTAAGTTGCCCATTTCCCATATCATGTAATCTACTAGATGAAGTAGTTTTACTCACAGGGTCTGACTTGCTATGACTTAAAAGGAGAAAATTCTGTGATGATGATTATTATTAATAAATATTAACAACATGTATCTTCTATAGCAAAATGGCAAAGTGGTTAGAGAATTGGCCTCAGTGTCTGCAAGACCTGCATTCAAATGCCACCTCTGACATCCACTGGCTGTGAGACCCAGGGCAAGTCATTTTACTTCACAGTGATCTAAGCAACTCTCTTAAGACTTTAAGTTGCAGAAAAGGGACTGACCTGCATTGGCAAAGGGAGTTTCTTTGTCCAGGAATTTTCAGTATCAATGAAATCACAGGCCCAAGTTAC
Organism: Vombatus ursinus; assembly: GCF_900497805.2. NCBI lineage: Eukaryota > Metazoa > Chordata > Mammalia > Diprotodontia > Vombatidae > Vombatus > Vombatus ursinus. The sequence continues at coordinate 16,016,873 of NW_020954590.1, read as the reverse complement.
TACCCCTTTCCCCAGGGGTGTGCTAGAACCTGGCTTGTAAGAGCAGATTGTTAAATTTTCAGTCTGATCATTTAAACCTCAAAAATATTGTAGCATTTGCTACAAATCTGGGCTTAATTTATTGTTTTGTTGATTGTCTAGACTTAAGAAAGTCTTAATAATGCAGATCAAACTTAGAAGTGTATGTATATGTGCATTTCCACCCCTTCCCTCCCAGCCCATCATTAAACATTTATCAGTTTTCCAGCTGGTAAGGAGCTTCCCATTCAAATATGGGTTGGACTACTAGCTACTGAGATTCCTGCTAACCCTGAAATTCTGGGATTTTGTGATATTCCTTAACAGTATGCTTAATACTATGTATATGTGTGTGTGTGTGGGGGGGGTTGATGCTCACAAAGAAATGTAACACACAATAATACCTCAGCAGAGCCAAAGACATAAGACCTACATATAAACAAATGTTCTAGACCTCTGACTTCATTGGTATAGAGAGCTCCAAAGTGAGCAAACTCCCTTCTGCTAATATAGGTCAGCACCTTGTCTTCCACTTACTTTCGGAGAGTTAGCTGCCTGGGGCACTGGGAGGTTAGCCTTGCCCAGAATCCCCAAGCTAGTCTGTATCAGAGGTGAGCCTTGAATCCAGGTTTTCCTGGCTTCCAGGATGACTATACACTCTAATAGTTAAACAACTAAATAAGATAGTGTGGTGAGAGCTAAATGAATAATACAGACAGTAAGTATTTCAGGAGTCAAGAAAAGGGAGAGATGAACATTGGAGTGGACAGGGAAGGTTCATGGAGGAAGCCTTGATGGTCAGCATTCTTTACTGGTCTAAGAAGAGTTTACTGACAAGATGTGCGTCCTTTGGACCTCATTGTTCTTCATAGTATCGTGCATTTAGAGCTGGAAGGGACCTTGGTGGTCACCCTGTCCATCCCTTCATTTTACAGATTTGGAAACTGAAGCCCAAAGAGGTTAAGTGACTTGCCTATGGTCACACAGATAGTACCTAGCAAGGTAGGGATTTGAACCCAGATCCTGTGCTTCCAAGTTCAGTGCTTTTTCTTCTGCACCAATTTATCTATCCCTATATAATTTTCTACTTAGATTCATTCTAACCTGTTCAGTTTATTTTTCTTTTTGAGGCTGATTGTCATTATTGATGAGCACATCATATAACTTTGTGAGCATAATGCATGTAGTTACAAATTAAGGTTCATCCAAAAACCACTCATTCTGAAATTTTGCTTTCACAGTCTTATTATTTCCCTGCTGTGAATTTTGTTGTTGTTGCTGATCACAGTGTTTAGCTTGAATGCTATTTTATCCATTTCCTTTCTTCAGGTACGTAATTACACAGAATGTGCCTGTGTTCAGAGTCGACAGGTCATCACTGCACCGACGGTGGGACAGCGGAGTCAGCTCCGGATGGTCATCGTCAAAACCTATCTCAACGAGAATGGCTACGCCGTGTCTGGGAAGTGCAATCGGACCTGTAATACCCTTATTCCATTCCTTGTTTTTCTTTTCATTGTTACTCTCATAACAGCATGTGCTCAGCCATCAGCCATCATAGTCACACTCAGGTGAGCCCTGGATTATCCTTACAAGGAGGCCTTCATTATACTAATAGAAGCTACTGTAAAATATCAGGGTTTGAAAGGTCATTATTTTTGAGCTGGAAGAGGCATCAAAGGTCACCTTGGTCATACAAGCCTAGCCCTGCCTTGGGAACTGAACAGGATAACTCAGAGAAGAGAAGAGTTTGGATGGAATGAGATGGAGGGCATTTAGGCACTTGCCCAGCATTTGTGCTCTTTTTTGGATGGGAAAGGGGTTGGTATGTGACTGGCTAGGAGCAAGGACCAGAGGACAGTGCTAACTTGTTCTAATCCCTAACCCTACCCCTGAGATAGCTTCCATAGGATGTCCCTGCTTCCTAAAAATGCCAACCCTGAAAAGTTCTGCTTTGTTACCTGGCTCCATGAGAATATGTATAACCTGCGAGCAAAACCACGTCTGATACTGGAGGGGAGCAACAAGAAGCCTATGGAACTGGGGAAATGATTCGTACTAAAAAGACAAGGCTCCCCTAGATTCCAAGCAGGTGGTAGATGGACACTTACTGGATGTTATAGAATGTATTCCTGTTTGGGTCTCTTGCCAAGCCTTTCCAATTCTACTTGCCCAATGGCTAACATCTCCTCTCCACTCACACAGTCACCTCGCTAGGTCAGGCCCTCTTAATATCTCATCTGAACTATTGCCATAGCCTTCTAAAGGGTCATCCTGCCTCAGAGTCTTTTCCCTCAGCAATCTGTTCTCCACACAGTGGACTCAGTTGACAAACTCTTATTAAATGCTTACTATGTTCCAGGCACTTGGTAAACATTTAAGATACAAAGCTGTCAAAGTGGCAGTCCTTGCCAAAGCAGAGATCTAACCATGCTCTTCCCCTGCTTAAAAGCTCTACTGGCTCCTTATAACCTTGAGGTTAAAATAAAAATTCTTCAGTTTGGCATTTGGAGCCCTTCATAACATGACTCTAGACTGAGCAGATATACTGCCCTTCTCCCACTCTGTGGTCAGGCCAAACCGTCCCATTTGTGTTCCTCAAACGTGCTATTTTATGTCCTGTCTCTTTGCCTTTGCATATTCCACAGGTCTGGAATGCTCTCCCTCCTTCATGACACCTCTTAGAATCCCTAGGTTCCTTCCAAGCTCATCTCAAGTGCCTAATTCCCCCCAGCTCATTGTCCCTTCCCCTCCTCAGCCCTATGGAACTTTCCTTATATTTATTTTGTACTTACTTGTATGTGTATGTTTTCTTCACCTTAAATTCGGGGATTATTTAGTTTTTGTCTTTCTATTGCCAATGCCTTGTGCCATGCCTAGCACATAGTTGGCACTTAATAAATGCTTGTCAATGGATTGGTTGATTGGTAGAACTTTGGGTTGTGTTAGTTAGCCTTTCAGGTCCTTTTTGGCCCCAAGATTCTGAGATTCTACGATTCTAGGTTGGATGGCAAGTGTAGTTTGTTCTGCACAAGCAATTACTAATGTTGATTTAACTATCTTTGTACTTCCTGATCTAGAATCAAGGAGAAAATATATTGACAAAGAGACAGATTTTTTTTTTTCACTTGGCCATGCGTGCATGCTCTTCCTGTCTCCGGTTGGTTTATTTCAGGGAGAGGAACTAGACTCGTGATTTCATTAGCATAGAGAGCTCTCAGGTGAGGAATTTGCCTCTACCAAAGCCAGTTAGCATGTTTTCTGCAACTCCTAGTTGTAGAGAGCTGCCTACGGCATTAAAGGGCAATGACTTGCCCAGGGTCACACAGCCAATATGCTGCAGAAGCAGGGCCCAGATCTTCTTAGCTCTGTGCTTCGGTGCTTTTTACAAAATTGGAAAGGAGATATTTTGCCTTTTTCCTATTAAACACTTTGACACCAGCGTCTCCAGTCAGTACTGTGGTTTTCTTCAGTAATTAGGGTAATAGAAAGGATGATTTGGGGTTACCCAGGAACTTATGGCCACACTGCTGACCAATGTACTTAAAGGGTAGTATGGTATAATAGAATTATTTCTCCAAGACATTATCGAGATTAGAAAAGTGCTGCATGTAGAGGTTGTAAAGGAAAGGATCAGCTTTGTGTGCTCAGCATCTAGTAGCCGGCTGAGACAGAGAGGCTAAAAGTGAGACATAATTGTTTAGCTGAAACATCAGGGAAGGATTCTCACCCTGCTCACAACACTTAGAGGTTCTAATTTCACCTCTATTGCCATGTTCATGCCATTGGTAAGCAGCCCCTGGCAGTACAGTGACTCTTCACATCATGAAAACCCAGGCCATCCACTATCATTCAATTAATAAATATTTACCAAGTGCATACTATGTACCAGGCACCATACTAAGACAAAAAGAGACAAAAGACAGTCTCTACCCTCAACAAGCTTATACTCTAACGGGGAGGACAACATGCAAACTGGTATTTACAGAGCAAGGTATACACAGGATATATGAGAAGTAATTAACAGAGGGAAGGTACTGGAATTAGAAAGGTTGGAGAAGGCTTCTTATAGAAGATGGGATTTTAGTTGGGACTTAAAGGAAGCCAGGAAAGTCAGCAGTTGGAGTGGAGGAGGGAGAGCATTCCAGGCAAGGAGGGACAGTCGGAGAAAATGCCCAGAGTCAAGAGATGGAATGTCATATTCATGGAACAGCCGGGAGGTCAGTGTTGGTGGATCAAAAAGTATGTGTTGGGGAGTAAGGTATAAGATGACTGGAAAGGTAGGAGGGGGCTAGGTTATGAAGGGCTTTGAATGCCAAGCAGAGAATTATTATTTTTTTTTTTTTAGGCAATTGGGGTTAAGTGACTTGCCCAGGGTCACACAGCTAGTAAGTGTCAAGTGTTTGATCTAAGGCTAGATTTGAACTCAGGTCCTCCTGACTTCAGGGCCGGTGCTCTATCTACTGCGCCACCCAGCTGCCCCAAAGCAGAGCATTTTGTATTTGCTTCTGAGGCAACAGGAAGAAATGGGAGTTTATTGGAGAAGGGGGTGATATAATCAGACCTACATTTTAGGAAAATCATTTTGGTTGATGAATGGAGGATGAGTTAGAGTGAGGAGAGACTTGAGGCAGGCACACCCACCAGCAGGCTATTGCAATAATCTGGGTGTGAGGTGATGAGGGCTTGCACTAAAGTGGTGGCAATGTCAGTGTCAGGGTAGAGAAGGGGGCGTATTAGAGAGACGTTGCAAAGTTGAAAACGATAGGCCTTAGCAACAGCTTGGATATGAGTGAGTGAGTGTGTGTGTGTGTGAGCCTGAGGGACTAGGAGGATGTTGTGTTCTCTTCAGTAATAGGGAAGCTAGGAAGGGGGAGGATTTAGGGGGAAAGATAATGGGTTGTGTTTTGGACATATTAATTTAAGATGTCCAGTTTGAGATGTCTGAAAGGCAGTTGGAGGGGCAGCTAGTTGGTGCAATGGATAGAGCACTGGTCCTGGAATCAGAAAGATCTGAATTTAAATCCAGCCTCAGACATTTGACTTTTACTAGCTGTGTGACCCTGGGTAAGTCACTTAACCCTAATTGCCTTGCCAAAAAAAAAAAAAAGACAGTTGCAGATGTGAGATTGGAGGTTAGCAGAAAAAATGGGGCAGGAAAGGTAGATTTAAGTATCATTAGCATAGAGATGGTAATTAAATCCTTGAGAGCTGATGAGATCACAAAGTGAAGTAATACAGGGGGAGAAGAGAAGAGGGCCCAGGGCAGAACTCTGAGGGACACCTATGATTAGAGAATATGATTTGGAGGAAGATCTAGCAAAGGAGACAGAAAAAGAGTAGTCAGAGAGGCAGGAGGAAAACCAGGAGAGAGTAATGTCCTGGAAACCCAGAGAGAAGAGAGTATCACAGAGGAGTGATCAACAGGGTCAGTGCTGACCTCAGAGAGGTCAAGGAGAATGAGGAAAGAAGAAAACCATCGAATTTTTGGCAACTGGAAGATCATGAATAACTTTGGAGAGAGTCGTTTATGGTGGAACCTAAGGTCAGAAGTCACACTGTGAGTAAGAAGAGAGTGAAAGGAGAGAAAATGGAGGTATCTGTTAAAGATGACTTTGAATTTAGCTACAAAGGGCAGAAGAGATATAGGACAATAGTGGGGATGGGAGGAACAAGTGTGAATTTTTTGAGAGTGGGGAAACACGTGCATATTTGTAGACAGTAGAAAATTAGCCTGTAGAGAGGAAGAGATTGAGAATAAGTGAAAGAGTGGGGATGACAGAGGAGGTGATCTTGTGGAGGAGATGGGATAGAATGGGAGATGGGATAGAATTCCATGTAGAGAGGGCAGCTTTGGCAAAGAGAGAAGCCGCTTTATCGTGGGAAACAGGAGTGAAGGAGGAGAGAGGGGAGGAAGGCATCTGAGTGATAGGAGATCAGGAAGAGAGGTGAAGAGGGAATTCATGGTGAAGGGCTTCCATTTTTCCAATATTTGCTAAAAATCTGCTACGAACCAAAGTTTTCATTTTTTTGTCTTTGTGTCTCCAGCACTCACTTAAGTGTGTTGCACATAGTAGGTGCTTAATGATTGTTGAATGAATATATGATTTCTGGCAAAATTCTACAATTCATTATTAAAGGGATCATTAATGAACAGGTAGAAAAGGGAAGTGGTGATTACCAAGGGCCAGCATGGCTTCATCAAGAAAAGATCATTCTAAATTATTCTTATTCTCTATTTTGGCACATTTACTAAGACTGGACAGATCAGGGGAATTCTTAGAGCTTACCTAGATTTCAATAAAGCATTTGGCAATCTTTTCCTATTCTTCTAGAAAAGACACAGAGTAAGTTGACCTAGAATTGGTTGACTGGCCCAACCCAAGGAATAATTATTAGTTTGATGATAACTTATAAAGGAGGTGGTGAATGGAATAGTAATTTAGTGATTTGTACTTGGCTATGTGCTGTTTAATTTTTTTTATTAATGACTTAAAGGCAATAAATAATGTGCTTATCAAATTTGGAAATGACACTATGGAAGTAAAATAAAGTTACTTCCTTTCTGATCCCTGTTCCCTCTCTTAGAAATGTATGAGACATCATTGTAAAGTTGAATAAAAATAATAGCTAACATTATAGAATTATATGAACTGCCAGGCACTTTACAGATATCATATCATTTGGTCCTCTTAATGCTGTGAAGTAGGTGTTATTATTATCTGCATTTTAAAGATGAGGAAACTGAGGCTGAGAGGTTAAGTCATTTACCTGGAGTCACACACCTGGCAAATGTTTGAGACAGGATTCCAAGTTTAGCCCACTATCCGTTATGCTACATAATTGAAGGATGTATAGAAGAGGCTGACCCATATGGTTAAAGGCCTAGAATTCATGTCATATGAAGGATAAGTTAAAAGAATTGTGGATGTTTAGGTCTGAGAAGAGAAGATGTAGGAGAACATAAGTGCTCTCTTTAACTATCTAAAGGGCTTTCATTTAAAAAGGGATAACGATTTGATCTGCCTTGTCCCAGAGGGTACTGTTAGGATTGATAGGTGGATTTTTTCAAAGAGAAAAGTCTAGGTTCCTTTCAAGGATAAATTCCTTAACAGTTAACAGCTGTTCAAAGCTGCAGTGGGCTGTCCAAAGAGTTATCTGGGCTCCCCTCATTAGATGCCTTAAAGAAAAAGTTTTGTTGGGTATATTGTTGAGGGGATTCTTATGAAATTTTAGGGTAAAGTAGATGTTCTCTGAGAGTCCCTTCCAACTCATTCTTATTTGGCATAGAAACAATCAACATTAAGCAGATTTTTAAATTTTGTTCTTATTTATGTAATGTACTATATATATATAATAATGTTATATTATATATAATATTATATAACAATGACATATTATATATAATATTATGTAATATAAAATAAAATTTTATATAATTTAAAAATATTTATTTTTCATTTTATTTTTAGTTTTTAACATTCACTTCCATAAGCTTTTGAGTTTTAAATTTTCTCCCCTTCCCTCCCCTTTCCCCTCCTCAAGACAGCGTGCAATAAGCTGATTTTTCTCACTATATTTAAAGGGAATTTTTATTTCTTATATTTGTTTAGATTCAGTAATAGCTTTTCTCTTAGCCACTAGACTTTTCAGATTTAAGGAATACATACATCTAGATATGTATGTAGGTTTTCATTTAAGCAGAATTAATTTGAAACTGTTATTTCAAAACATTCTCCTTCCTTCCTTTTTTTTTTTTCCCCCTTCCTGGGCCAGGTCTGTGGAAGATGGCGAGAGACCTTTTGCACTAGGAATGCAGTTTGTTTTATTACGAACACTTGGTAAGTCTCTGAATTTCCAAATACAGTTCTTAGCTCCTCTTTGCGGGTGGATTCCTCAATTGCCTTTGAAAATGAAAAGTTGCTTGTTTTCGTTAGGGGCTGGGATTTTACAACTTGACCTGGAGGATACCACTTATCCTGATTTGAACAAATAAAAGGTGAATGGTTTAAGATCATAGATTTAGAATTGGAAAGTACCTCAAAACCTATCCAGCCTGACTCCTACATTTTGCAGATGAGGAAAATGAGGCCCAGAGAGGTGATATTATTTGCCTGGTGCCACATAAGTGTCAGAGATGACTTTTGAACCTGGGTCGTCTAACTCGAAAGTAAACACACCGACTATGCCATTTCTTAGGAAAGAGACACAGGAGGACTTCTAGCACTCCTCTCACTAGCAGGTTCACTTTTGATCTGGTCAGACAGGAAGACAGGAATGGAGTCATCATAAGGGGTTAAATAAGCTTATATTATTCTAGACTAGTCTTCTTGAAGGGAGTTTGCTGATAATGGGAGCTCCAACTCCTACAGCATTCCCTAACAACCCTTCTCGTAGGGGCCGGCATGAAGTGGGGGCAACTACCCCTAGTCTCAATGGGGTCAGTCGAGACAGGCACAACTTGTGCTCTCCCCTAAATCCGCTCAAGCCTCAATGGGAGCCGGTTGAAGCAAACACACAGATTCCCCCTCCCAAACCTTGATGGGGGCCGATCAATGCATGCACAGCATTCAGCCTGCACATTTACCTCATGGGGGTCCCCAGTCACTGACCAGCACCCACTTGCTATATAGGGCAACAACAAAGAAGGCACATTGCCAGCATAGCCTCACAATTTTATATTATTTCATCTCTATATCTACTGCGCAAGCGTAGTAGAAACTGCTTTGAACCATGATCGTGAGAACTCATATCTAACCCCTGGGAAATAGAGATTGTTATGGCTATGGATCCTGGGAAGAAAACTCTAAGAAAGTATAACAAAAAATCCACTTTACACACACTAAAATTCACCTTACTTACAATTGTCTAAGCTCTAAAGTGTCCAATTTGATTTTTCACTTGTGATGAAGTAAAAGCCGTATCGAATTTATGTTGTTTAAGGTACAAATCAAAATTTAGGCTTCATTCCCTAAACAGTTTAAAATTTTAAGTATCATAAGCCACAGCAGTATGCAATAGACTTATTAATAGGCTTATGGAATATACATAATTCTGTCCTGTTGTGCATTTTTAATAATTAAAATGATGGTATTCATTCTTCTCTTGAGAGTAAGTTATTCAGTTGCCTAATTCTTTGGAGAATGGTCCTATTTGTTGTTGAGTCATTTCAGTCATGTCTGACTCTTCATGACCCTATTTGGGGTTTTCTTGGCTAAGATAGGAGTGGTTTGACATTTCTTTCTTCGGCTCATTTTATAGATGAAGAAACCGAGACCAACAGGGTTAAGTGATTTGCCCAGGGTCACAAGGCTTAGTAAGTGTCTGAGGTCAGATCTGAATTCAGGTCTTCCTGACTACAGGCTCAGAGCTCTATCCACTGTGCCACCTAGCTGCCCCCTAGACTTCTTTTTTTTTTAAGAACCAGGATCATTAACACAACTGAAAGCAGTGTAGTAGATTGTAACATCAGTCTTCGTTGGTGGCCTCACATCATCATTTTGGTTTTATAAATACTCTTGCCCTCATTCATTGAGCTGATACTTTAGGGAAATGTAGAGAAAATAAGTTTAGCTGAAGCATTTTCTAAACTGACAGCTCTGAGCCTGTTTGCTCCACCAATTTCAATGCATTTTTAAAAAGACTTCCTCGTTTGATAGATGCTCAATCTTAAATTGCAGCCTCTCATTTCCCTCAGCTGCTGTTATTCTTTCCAGCAATCAGTACTTTTGTCCACAGGACAAAAGAATGTGGTTCCATGCCTTGAATTTCCAAGTGTGAACCACATTTCTACATTAAAGGAGGAAGAATCTTTTAACCAGGATTTCGATGTATTCAGTGTTACTGGAATCCTCTGGTGGCTGTCAGGAGCCCTTGTTTCTCATGTTGGCTTTCTAGAGATAACCAGAGGGTGAAAGCTTTCTTTTTTCTTGTAAAATATGGTAACAGTTTTGTACCCATAGAAGGTTTTTTTTTTTTTCCCTGAGAAGGTGCTTTATAACCTATGTTGTTTGCAAAATAAATCTGGAGTACTTTGAGAGAATTGAATGGGGGCCAACTCAAGCAGGTATGGGGGTTGAAGGAAATCACTATTTTCACAGAAGAAAAATTGTTTCTGCAAAGGATTGTCTAATAGAAGGGGTAGGGAAGTGTAGAGAAGGAGTCTTTTCTTTTTGTGTTCTCTCTCCTGAGCCTTCATCTTGTGAAGTTTGTTGTGCCGAATGTGGTCAACAGTTCTGATTTACCTGATTTAATTGTCAGGCATTATTGCTTTTTAGAAGGCTTAGCTATGCACACAGGTCAACACCCGTTGTCAGAATCTTCAAAGGAAAAGGAGATTTCCAAGTTCTCTGCACCCATTTGTGATTTCCTAAAAGAATTTTGAGAAGTAGTTTGGAGTAGTCACTAGAGGGCTAGTCTCTGGGTTTAAGTTCTGCCTCTGACATATTCTGACTCTGTGATCCTGGACAAGTACCTTGACTTTCTAGTGGCCTAGGCAACTCTCTTCGACTGTAAAATAACAGAGCGGTTGCAAGTTTTCATTGGTGGAGGGTGTTTGCTCCCTGGGAATTCCCTACAGGGATAAAATCACAAGTCAAGACAAAAAAATAAATAAAAATGTCATTGTTATAAAACAAACAAAAACAAAAACAAATCTACTTCTAACCCTCAAAGGGCCTAAAGTTCCTTTTCCCTCATTCCCTGTCAGCACCTCTCATGTGCATGGCATAGGGGAAGTGACTCATTGTAGACTTTCTGTCTGATAGACAGCTATGTGTTATCCACACAACCACCATAGTGTTCTCTGGGTTTAAGGAACTAGAGATATTTAGCCTGGAGAAGAGAAGACTTAGGAGTAACATAAAAATCTGTAAGTATTTAAAGGGCTGACATGTGGAAATAGATCTGATCTATTTTGCCCCAGAGGATAGGTATTAGCTCAGTGGATGAATGTTCCAAAGAGGTAAAGCCCAATCACAAAATACCAAATTAATTATCAATAAAAGCTGTCTCCCATGATGCAGTATCTGACACTTTTGAATGAAACCTCTTTTGATATTTCAGCAATGTAGACCAGGTCCAAGATAGACCTGTGATGGTCAGAATTTCATGTCATAGCAAAGTATTGGCACATGATTCCAGAGCTTCTTGTAAATTTTCCTTATAAGTTTGGGGGTTGGAAGAAAAAAACCAAACTGTTTGTTTCTGCAATTCATTGTAATGAATTGAACTGTCAATAATGACTAGTGCTATGAGCTTCTGAGTATATTTTCATTATAATAAACATTTTATGGCAATGAATTTTTTGTAATAAAGTTTGAGGTAAGGTGGTATAGTAGAATGCTGACTGTAAGTAAAGACAGACAAATCTGGGTTCAAGTATTACCTCAGATATTTACTAGCTATGTGACCCTGGGAAAATTACTTAACCTTTTTGGACCTTAGTATCCTCATATGTAAAATGAGGGGCAAGGGTAGACTCAGTGACCACGAAGGCCCTTTTTCTCTCTAAATATATGATCCTATTATTTGTCACAAAAATAAATAAGTAAAGCAACCCAAAAGAAAATTACATGCATCAAAAACCCAAAGCCTTATTTATTTAGCCTATTTTAGTGGAAACCCATATTTTCAAAACTTGTGTAAATTGCATTTCTCTTTTTAATACATACTAAATATGGATTCTTTTTTTTAACTTCTAGCATACATTCCTACTCCAATTTATTTTGGAGCAGTTATTGACACCACCTGCATGCTTTGGCAACAGGACTGTGGCGTGCAAGGCTCTTGTTGGGAATATGATGTGACATCATTTCGTTTTGTCTATTTCGGTTTGGCGGCTGGCCTCAAATTTGTTGGATTTATTTTTATTTTCCTGGCCTGGTACTCTATAAAATACAAAGAGAAACAGCTGCAGAGGCAAAGGTGGAGGGCATCCCCTCTGAACACTGTTAGCGAGATGGTTTGCCACACAGATCCCTGTGAAAATTATTCTCGCACTATATCATGTCCAACTTTCAACAACAGAGGGGAGCTCCAGGAAGAAAGGGGTCTTAGAAGAGGAATCTGTTACACAGCACAGACATACCCTGGGCCCTTTCCAGAAGCAATAACTTCCTCAGCAGACCCTGAGTTGGAAGAAGCCACTGCTGCCATGTAGCCCCCTTCCCTGAAGGTTCATAATGGAAGACTTAGGTTTTGTTGGTTGGATTGAAAATGGCGCCTTGTGAAACACCCGTGCCTTCTTCTTTTCTTTCTTTTTTAAACTCTAAATTCATAATCTATGAACCAACAAAACTCAATGCAAACAGCCATTACTGATTGCGAGCTGGATACCTCAATGTGACTTAAGAGTCTTCTTTATCCCCGTCTCCTAAAAATGGAATTTAAAGATAGGTTGTAACTTCGGCTATATTAATTTAATGTTCATGCTCCAATCTAGTATAAGTCAAAGGCTGAGATATTCTAAATCGTGAAGTAGAATTATGAGAAGAATAATAGAGATGCATATCATTAATATAGACTTCAAACAAATAAAGGTGAGATGTTTCATCAGGTTTGCATTTACAAATCATAGTTTTTAGATGATAACTACTGTGAGTTCTGCTACAAAGCACAAGTGAATTTGCCTAAACTATGCAATTTGGTTGGAAATTTGTATGTGCAGCATGTTCATTTGTTTTTTAGAGACCTTGATCCAGCTCAGTCTGGAAAGGAAGCTAAAAAAATTTGTCCTCTTTTTTCTTAAAGTACTATTGATAACTGTAAGCCATAGAAGAGTTAGATATCAGGGAAAGTTTTCAGAAGCTTCAAAGACACCATAGGCAGCACCCAGTATAGCAAACACTTGAATTCATAGCATGTTTTCTATTTCAGCCTCCTCCATTCTAAGACTGGGAAAGAAGCTGCTGAATCGTAAATGCAAGGGCTTGGAAATAAACTAAAATGTTATTGATATTGTAAAAAGGGCACAGTGAGAAACTTCGATTCTGAGAAAGCTCCTGGCTGACTTCCTTTCTAGGATAGTTGCTGGACAAATTCATTGGCTAAGATCACAGTCAAGGCAGCTACATTTTTAACTTTTAAAATAAAAATAGTGAGTGCCTCTTCTTCATCTTTCCCACCACCTGCCCCTAACCTACTTGGCAACCATTTCAACACTGTGGTTCTAAGTGCTTGGATGGAATCATAGGTATCTATAGTTTCCTTTAAAGAAAATTGCTTTGGATTCTCCCTAAATTAGGGTATTAAATCAGGAGAGCTATATTTGAGAGTAAGAAATCCTTTTGAAGCCAGTAGAAATGAGTTGTGTGAATTGGTACCAGTCAGTCAGTCAACAAAGATTTAATTAAAATGATTAAAAGAAATGAATCTATTTTCCTGAATCACATCTCATGAGATCCTCCTACCACCTTGATTTCTTTCCTCTTTACCATCTTGAATATCCTGGGGTAGCCCTAAAAGGGAGAGTTTTTTCCTTTTACATCCACTTAATGTTCGCCTTTAAAGAATATTTATTGAATCCATCTGAGTAGAGCTTTGTCATAGGCACTAAATAAAGTTCCATTTTGATTGATCTTAATATGCCTCCTAGTACCCAATACCTAAAATAGCTACACATGCTATAGAATGAGTAGCTAGCAAATTTGTGGGGCATGGTCACTTGTGGGGTGGTGTTATTTAGTCTTCAGGGCCAGTATAAGAGATGGTCTCACCTCTAGGTAACTGTCTCCTACAGATGGAAATGTGAGTCTGACAGTTTCGCCTCATGATTTAGGGATGAGATTTACCACAATTTAGTCTTAGTTGGATTGGAGGAGTAAGATGAATACCAGACTTGCATGTTCTTTGATAGAATGATTTCTCTTTACTTTTTAGCCACATTAGTTGTGTTTTTGGAGTGGTTGCCTGTAGTTTGTAGAGAGATAGTTATTGCTAAAAATGAAAGAGTGTTTCTAAAGGAGAAAGCAAGTTGCTGAACAGGTGATCTCAGAAGGAAGATCTGATTCATTGACACCCACCTGGTTTTAGCTATTCCATAGGATCATCGGCCTAAGGCTGGCAGGAAGCTTGGAAGTCATCTAGTCCTATCCCCTTACTTTAGAGACGAGGGAACTGATGCCCAGAGGTGGTAAGTGATTTTACCAAGTTCACCCAGGCAGTAAGTATCAGAGGCAGGATTTGAATCCATGGCCTCTGACTCAATAGCCAGTGTTCTTTCAACTATACCACAATGAATGGAAGTTATAAGTACCTCCCTAATTTTATGGTCTCTCTGCCATACAGTTCATGTAGTGCTATTCACCCTGTGGGGGAATACTTATTAACCACAAGACAGGCAGTAGTAATGAAGTTGCTTGTTTCCCATGTCCTGTCAGGGCTTCAGCTTGGGCAGGAAGTCTCATGCTTTCATGCCTTTTTTTTTTTTTTTTTAACAAAGGCTGCTTCTGGTGAGGTTCAGGGACATGACCACACCAGGGCACTTGGGATCATTCAGGCCCTTACTATGAGATATTTTTGCACCAAGTGTTTATTTCTAAGGGGATAAAGGAGATTCTGAGCAGCACACTGAAGATTTGATCATGCTTATTGTCAGATTACTGCCTGGGGCTTTCTTATATTTAACCTGCAGAGGGGAGAAGGTAGAGCTGAAGAGTTCAGCATTCCCTACATCATCCCACATTTCTTTCCCCTGGCCCCAGATTTGATGATGTTAATTGACTGCTTCATCAACCCAATGAACTTGTTGGAAAGAGGAAGAGAGGGAATGGTTTTCTTTTCTACCATTTGATGTACCCCATATTGATTTCTGAGATTTCATTAATAATACACTTCCTGCATATGGATGGTTATAGTGGTGATGGTGGATGTCCTTTAAACCTCTTGCTATCTTTAAGAAAGTTGGTATTAGCACTTCCCAGTAGGTTAGATTACTAAGTGTCTAACTCTTGCATTTCCAGGCATAGGCAAGTAATGAAATAACTAGGCATCCATTAATGAGAAGCCTCTATAACACATGAGTTTCTGTTCATTACCTCTTAAGTAGTGTCTCAAGGAGACTGCTTTCAAGAGCTATACCCGTGTGCTTGTCTATCTGGGATGTTTATTTAAGAAGCAATTGCATAAGTTTATAATGATATTTCATATATACTTTCCTTACTACTTTGTGTAGAACATCCAAGAAAAATCCTAGGTGTAGGTGTTATTAAAATTTTAATGATATATTTCACTAGATTTTAATGCTGAATCTATCTTAATGGTCATTTAGGTAAGCATCCTGTTAGAATAAGTTTGTAGTGATATACCTCAAATCTGTTTATATTCCATATTGAGTATGTAAAAAACCCATTTTAGGCATTAAAATGCATTCTAAATAAAGCTCCTAACATTAATTAAGCACATTAATTAAGCCTTGCTTTGATAATTAATTTTGGAATTGTGGGAAAAGGGTCAGGCAATTTTGTGTGTGACTATTTTTCCTAGAACATTTTTGTTCTTCTGAGGTGTTAGTATTTCCGTTAGTTCTTTGGTGGATATCAGCTTAAACAAAATTCTTAGTGAAGCTTTTCTTAAGATTTGTCAAAAATACACACCAAACCACCTGCTCTTATTGGCTATGATTAATGTTCCTACACATACCTAATAAACTCTGGGAGGCTATGAGCGTATCTTCTATGAGTAATGAAATCTGAAAAGCATTCAAGTGCCTCCTTTGACAAAAGACCAAATTGGTGATTGAGAGCTTGGGCCAAATTCTGCTATTCAGGACCCACCTGGATGAACTGAGGAATTGGATATTTTATTGAATTCAATTCAGAGATGTTTAATGATATTTGTTGTAGAATATTACACATTTCCTTGGTTGGATACACAAACCAGCTTAGTATAGGAAGTAGCAAGGTGTGGTAGATCCCGAGTTCTATCTCTGACTTTACTACTGAGTACTTGTGGATGACCTTGGACAAGTTATTTAACCTGTCTGGGCCTCAGTTTCCTCTTCTGTAAAATGAAGAGGTTGCAGTAGATGACCTCAAATGTCCTTTCCAACTTTGAAAATATATGATCCTATGCAATATGTATTTTACATTTTTTACTATTGATATTGGGAGAGATATTTTGATTAAACTCTCTGATGTAAAGCCTTACATTTGTAAAGAGTGTTTACATTGTGCAAAGTGTTTTTCCATCTGTTCTTATTTGCTGGGAAGACAAGGGAAGACATACAATCAGTCTTATTTTACAGATGAGGAAACTGAGGCTTAGTGATTAGTTACTTGTCCAAAGTCACAGTGCTAGTTGGTAGCAAAACCAGACCTATAACTCAGGTCTTCTTAGGACTCTTAGTTAGACGATCCTCCCATTATGCCATGTTATCCATCTGAGAGGGTCAACAACTATCATACCTTTTTAGTGAACCGTGTTCATGTTTTGAAAATATAATTTCATTAATGTATTTAGTTTTAGTTTATTAATACATAATATATGAATTAGATAACGTATGTAAAGTGCTTTCCAAACCTTGAAGAATTATATAAATTCTAGCTATGGTTATTGTTATAATTAATTGAGACAGTAACGCTTTGTATTAGAGTAGAGGAAGCAGATTCAGTAAGATCTCAGTTCACATCCCACCCTTGCCACTTACTGATTAATTTACCATGGGCAAGTTATTTAACTTCTATGAGCTTCATGAAGCTCCCTAACATTAATCTATTAGGTTGTCCACCACATTACTAGATGGAGTTTTTACACCAATCATGAGTGAAATCAGAGATCCTTGACCTATTATTATGAAAGTAGAGAGTATTGCAAACTAACACTTCTAGTCATTGAATGGAAAACAGTCCAAATTCAGTTTTTTAATTGTCAGGAAATGAGCACTCTGACTATGGAAATTTCATTTCTATTTACTATCCTACAAAGCATGGGAACATCATCATAGCACGACCGCTCTGTAGTGATAACAATACAGTAGAACTCTTTGTATCATGACTTCATAATATAGGACCTCAAGCTGGAAGGGACTGGGATCTGTTCCAACTCCGAAACCAAGGCTCAGTGGTTGTGCTTTTCCTTAAGAACACATGGGATGTAAATAGCAGAACTCAGAGTCAAGAGCAAGTCCTCTGATTTTAAATCCAGACTCTTTCAATTGTTCAGATTTGGATATGTTATAGTTCAAATCATAGCTCCCAAAATATAACAAACTCCGTACAAAATGTAGTTGATTTGACCTGGTTGCCATATCAGTGGATGTGAAACCTGTCTCTTAATACCAAAGTTCTCTATTTGTTAGAGCAACAAATACAGAAAAATTAACATCAATTTTATTTTCCTCTTTCTGTTTCTTGGTTGGTTTTTTATTTCAGTGGCTCTCAAACTTCATTGGTCCAAAAGTCATTCAGGTGGGGAAAGACCCCACGTACCACCTAATCCACTCATTTGCTTTTGTTAGTCATCATGAAAATACTTGCCCCAGAATAGACAGATAAAATGACACTGCTGAGAAGGGAGGTTTAGTATCAAACCAGGTATCATAAGTAAATTTTTCATTTGTACCTCACTTCATTTTAAGGATGAGAATAATACATAAGACCAAGGACCACCTAGAGGACCTTCAAGGACCACAATTTGAGAACCACTTCCCTAGGACCAAATTTTATGCTTGTCTGTGCCAAGATGGGGCAGTCTTGGGAGGCAGTCCAGGACCTACACTTCTGCTGACTACAAATGGAATTTTTATGTGATCTGTTCAGCAGAGAACAAAAAAGAAAAAAAAGACAGAGTCCCTTGATTTCAGCTTGCATTCTTCAGTGGAATCAGGATATCTTTTCTCCATTCCTCTTCCTCATTTGGCATCAAAGAAATAATCAATTCCTATTGTATCACAAACTATCCAGAACTCAAGGTATTTCAAAGTTCAGACCTTATCATTTCTGGCGTCCCTTTCTGGGGATGGGAGAGCTTTGGTGAATATGCTTTGGTGTGTATTTTCAACAACGTAGATAGTGCACAGACATACTTATGACCATCAATTACTTGTATAATTGCATCTCAAATAATTTAAACCCCTAACAGATAGATTTCACAATGCTATTTAAACCTAAATTTGGCTCAGACTTCATTCTTCATTATCCAGACCAGTAGGGAGCCTTACACATGTTTCCATTATGCATTTCATAATAACAGGCTCTGCAGAATGGCTGCTGGGCTAAGTGAATAGGCTTTCAGAATAGAAATCATCTGTAATAACCTTTCTCATTTTCTCTGTCTCAAACAAGGTCACTAGATATACCACTGGTTTGTTCTCAAGTTGGGGAAAATTTTATATGTATCTGATGATCTTTCAAAACAGGGCTTGCTTTACCCAACTCTAGGAAGGATCAATATTCACTCCAGCCTTGCCTACAGTGTCCTTCCTCTCTGTTGCTTCTGGAACATATGAACTGCATTGGTGCTACTGGTGTCCAAGGATGCATGTTCACCATTAGCTAATTCCATGGTATTATTCCCAGTATTCCAGTGCTATGTGACTTCATGTGCTTTACTTTTGGAAAACTGGAGCATTTCCAGGGAAAGAAGTACTTCTCATGCTCATTACTATGACTTATGCAACATCTAACCAATGGAGAATTTCTGCTGCGGAAATGTACAGTGTGATAGAAAATACTTTTTCTATAGAAAACTCAGTGCTTTTTATATTTACTTTAGCAACACTAACCAGATATTAAGCGTAGTTTCAGAAAAAGGTAAATAGTGACGTGGTTCAGATTACCTTTTGTTATTTCTTCTTGAGAAGGTTTACACCAATAAGGTGTTTTTAATGAAGAGGTTTTGAAGGGTGATGTTTTTTGTGGTGACCCATTGTTGTTACTGGGTAGAAATGGAAACAGAAAACATCCCTGAAAACTAAAATAACTACTGGGGCACATTAAGCCAAAAAGTTGTACAAAAGAAAGTCATTTGGACTTGGTATCCAAGAATGAAACATTAAAAAAACTTGAGATTTTATAGTGGGCATTCTTCATCCAAAGAATACCTCTACCACAAACCCCAAATGATCGATAGGTTAGGAGCATGAAACAGGAACACTGGCTTCTAATTAATTTTTGAAAAATGTTATATGGTGTCAAAATAATTTGGCATTAGGTCCTTAGTGGTTGGGGTGTATGTGAGTATAGGTGTGTGTGTGTGTATGTGTGTGTGTGTGTGTGTGTGTGTGTATGTGTGTAGGTCTGTTGTGTGTGCATCCTTTATAGAAGTATATTTGTGATGAGAGGCTGTTTTGAATTGTTGCATACAGAAGGCTCATTTTGTGGTTTTTAAAATTACTATTTATTTTGAGAGCACTTAGTAACATTTAATATATTTATCACCTTGTGTTTAATGAAAGCTACTGTCACTGTACTTGTAAACATTTGTTTACAATTTCTTGAATACTTGATGATTGAAAATAAAAATTTTAAAAAGGAATAAATGAATACATTGCTTTCTTGGATTGAAACCAGAGTTTGCCTATTAGGATTTTTGCTGTGTCAGGAGATGAAACAATGGTGAACCTTTGGGCATTTTCTTTTCATAAAGTGATAAAAGGAATTGATTGCCAGGATACTTTCTATCATGCTTGAATCCTTTGCTGACTTTTTTTTCCCCCACTGGTACAAACTAGAATATAAACTCTGTAAAACTTGATCAATTCAAGATCTTCCTCAACTTGGCCCTAGCCTACATTTTCAGCACTATTTCACACATTTATATGTTCCTGTCAAATGAAACTATTTGCTTTTCTCTTCTCTTGTACTGCCTTTCTTCCCTTAATCCCATTCTCCCCACCCCCTGTGTTTTGTACTCTCCCCAGATTCTCACCTACTGTAATTCTTTCTCCTGACTGAAAGGTCTACCCATCTCAGGTGTCACATCTTTCTTGAAGCTTCCCCTCGAAGAGCATTCCATTTCACAATCTCTCTTTTCCCTCAATTTGACCTTTATCGCACACGATTCTGACTTCTATTATAGTTATTTGTGCATGTCCTATCCCTCCCTAGGGGGAAAAATTACTAGGAATTCACAAAGGGATTTCATTAACTGAAATAAGCATTTCCTAACTGAATATCATAATTCCAATCTCAGAATCTCCCCAATAGATACAAGGGGTCAGAGTAATTCAGGGGAACAGCAAAGGGTAATGAAAAAAAAAGGGAGGTGGGGTATTTTTGGTATTATGGTCCCGTCTTTAGTTGAAAGCCTAGTGTATCATCCAGTTGAGGGGTTTAGAATAGGAGCTTTTGGGTTGAATAGGAAAGGATATTATTGAAATTTTGATCAAAACATCCATAAGACATTACTGGAACTGGCATTAAGAACAGACTGGTTCTCTCTGGGCATTTTCACCTTTCAGTATCCTCAAGCTTTTCAGTCAGTGTGAAATTGGAATGTCATAGTTCTAGTCAGATACATTCACATATGTCTTATTGTAAGCTCCTTGAGGGCTGGAATTTTTCTTCTTTATAGATCTCTACCAAATATTAAAGAGGACTTTAATGTTTATTGAATTGGTTAAATACTCCTTTATATACTATTAGGCATGGAAAGGATTTAAGTCATCTATGTGCCACTTATACCTTGAAGAATTATACTGTTTATTCCAGAACATGGAGAATCAACATTTTTTTTTAAAGATCCTTCAGAAAAGTGGTCTGAGTCCTGGTATCATGTAGGATATATTTAATAAGGCTACCTTATAGCTATTCAGTATTCAGAACAGGATCTACAGATATCAGAACCAATTGCCTTTTGGTATGTCAAGTAGTGTTATCTCTCATCTGAAATTTTCTTTGAGCAGGAGCTCTTAACTTTTGGAATCTGTGTACCTACCATGGAGAAATTTCAGGGGATCCATGAACTTGGACAGGAAAAAATATCACATTTTTATTTTCTCTGATTTTTAACAAATTTAGCATTTCTTTTAATATTTAAAAATATTTTGAAGAATCCATAGGCTTCACTGGGCTACCAAATGG
Source organism: Vombatus ursinus (assembly GCF_900497805.2). NCBI lineage: Eukaryota > Metazoa > Chordata > Mammalia > Diprotodontia > Vombatidae > Vombatus > Vombatus ursinus. The sequence goes on along the minus strand of NW_020954590.1, from coordinate 15,995,835 downwards.
GTCCCTGACCAAAAAAAAAAAAAAAAAAATTAAGGACTCTGTCATTGTTTGGATCTCTCTTTTGTTCCCATCACTAATACACTTATATGTGTACACATATCCCTCCCATTAGAATATAGGGTCCTTGAGGACAGGGACCGTTGTGTACTCCCAGAACCTAGCACAGTCCCTGGCAAAAAGTAGATGTTCAGTAAACGGTGAAATGGAATTGCTTGAAATGTAAATTAAAACTGAATCCTGAGGAGGAAATATGCATAAATTTGATGTTACACACAAACTGAGGTGTTAAAGCTTGATGCTATTGAGAAACTCAAATAGTGATTTACTTTAGATCTGGTTAGCTGGGGTTTGGTAAACGTGAGGAAACCACTGAGCTCAGAGTCTATGACTTGGGGACAAAAGAGAAAGAGCATAGGAAATGACCTGAGTGTATCATTCTTTCCTAATTGAAATGAGAAGGAAAGTTGAAGCTTTAAATACAGGGCCCTCTAAAACTTGAGGGCAAGGGCAGGTGACCTAGCAAGCACTAAAAAAAAAAAAAAAAAAATAGGAAAAAATATTTCCGAAGTTGAGAAATGATCCAGATTGGGGCATTCTGCCTAGGTCACCATAAAGGTAGGAGGTCCGTGTCCCAACTTCCCACCTAAACAAAACAGTGGCAAAGCCTCACAAACTAAATTTAGTTGTTCATATGTAATAGAGACAGAGCAAGTGTTTGTTCAAAGTGATCCATCATTTGCATAAAGGCCTCTGTCTGTGGATGTTCATGGAGAGCAACACATACTAAAAATATCCCTTCTCTTTTAAACCCATGACTTTTTCCTCAGTTATGTGGACATTTTGGGCAAAAGGCATTTCTTTCTCTTTTCTACACAAATAATTACCTCAATTGTCCACTTTGCTTCAGGAACTGTGGAAGTCAACATTTGCTATTTCCTACATGAAATCTTTCCTTATTTTAGTTCCAGCCCCTGGCAGCTCCCTAGATTACCATATATATTTATTATTATTATTATCATTATGTGTGCATGTTGTATGTTTCAGTATAATGTTAGCTCTCTGAGGACAGAGGATGTTTCATTTTTGGTCTTTTGTATCCCCCAGAATTTAGTACAGTATCTTATATATAGTAGGAGTTTAATATATTCTTGTTGTTTGATTAGATAAAAACTCCAGGACACTTTTGGAATAAAGCCCTCCAATCAAAGTGGGAGGTCAGGGCTATGCAGCTTCATTCCCCTTCTCGAAGGATTGGTGCAACATCAATGTCATGGGAGTTGGCCAAAACCATATTCCCAAGTGGCTGCTTCCCCACCAGAACAGCTCATCATGCAGCCCACCTCTCTAGCTGCTGCACTACCCAAGCCAAAAAATATTTTAAATTGCTCCAGATCATTGGCCAGTTAGGAGATCAATATTTGGTGTTTATTTTTACATTTAATTTCAGAGACTTACTGCAGTTCCAACTCTTAAAACCAATATAAATCAACCCAAAGTGAATAAAAATATTCTGTGGCTTTCTAGAATGATGAAGATGTTATGCGAAGGAGAAATAGAGAAATCAGCGTGGATCAGGTTCTTCCAGATGCATTTCTGTTTTATGGCAGCTTCAAGAGAAGTGCTGTTACTTTAAAAATCAATGATCAGAGACAGCTCTTACCGGAGTACTGAGCCGCCATGGCAGTGCGAATTAAGTTTGCTTTCCTGTTGCACTATAGTGACACCTTGTGCCTGAGAAGGGAAATAATTGCTGCTTAGGTGGAAAACAGCCTCAGAGAACCCAGCCTTAGGGAGATGTAGAAAGGAGAGTGGGGTATAAAAGTTCAGACACGAGTGGCCCTTTATCCCCTTACCTTGTGCCCAGCCACATTTTGCTGGGTTTATTGCCAGCCCAGCCCGGCTTCATCTGCTCTGAACCAAAGGATCAACACCTTGGGCTGGGACAGGATGGGTTTCATTCAACAAATATTTATTAAATGCCTACCTATTCTGTGCCCGGACCCTAAAGTGTGCTCGTGGGTGTTTGTTAATAATTTTGTTATAGTTTTTTTTTTGTTTGTTTAGGCCTAGATATAGATAAACAAGGCCAAGCCACTTAAATTCCTCCCTTTTGCTCTGGTCCTCCCCTGACCAGTGGCAGCCTCTTCTAGCCCCTCAAAGCCTTCTTGTTTTCAAGCCCTGAGATAGTGGAGACTACAGATGTAGTTGGAATCAAGGATCTCTTAAAGTATTGATTTTAGTTTGAAATCAGGAAGATTTCCTGGCCCTTAAATCTATTCCTAGCTGAAATGGGCCGCTTAAAGAGGTAGTGAATTCCCCACTTATGGAGATTTTTTTAGTCAAGGCTGAATGATCACATCTGGAATAAGGTAGAATGGATTTTAGGCATGTGTTACAAGACTAAATGATTCCATAATTATATGAAGTGGAATGGAAGATGTCATCTCTTTGTAAATAAATTTCAGGCAATAGCAAACATAGGAGATTTTTTTAAAAGGGGGTAAATTGATTGATCTTATACTTATATCCAGAAAATATACTAATGAACTTTGGAGATAAGTCTACTTTAGTCTTTTAAGAGTGTGATGAAATAAAGTATCTGAGTGAAGTCTTTTGCTCTCCCTGTTGTCCAAATTCCTTTAATCCTAATCCACGTATTCTTCCTGTTAGAGCCAGATGGGATCTTAAAGGTCACTGAGGACAACTCCTTCATGTTATAGATCAGGAAACTCAGGCATAGGGTAAATGCCTTGTTGAGGGACACACAGAGAGAAGTTTCTGAGATAGGATTTGAACCTGGGGCTTCCTGATTCCTCATGCACTATCGTATTCACTATGCCAGGCTGCCTCTTAAATTGTATCAAACTTCATCCCATATAGGGGACTTCAATTTGAAATACTCTGGACTGGTCCCTACCAGATACTAAGTATGGCCACTTGGGAACGTATCAGTTTCCACTATTACCTCAGTGCTTTCAGAGCAGCAATGAGCTGTATGTTTAGGTTGGTCTCTAAGACCTCCTCAGTACTGAGTCAGCAAAGGGGAAGGGAAGAAGGAAGGATGTAACTGGCTTTCGTTATCCTTCCTGGGTTCCCTGCTGCTGGGTGGCCAGTCCGCCCAATGATAGTATAGAAAGAGGAAAAGGGCATGGCCTCCTCCCCATACAGGAAATTCCACATTTCTCTGTGCCCTATTAACTATTTCAGGGGTGTCTTTAGTGCATAATTCTTATGTACAGTAATGCGCCCTGTCATGTCATACCTCTTCTGTATGACTCCCAGATGCCAGCAACCTTGAGCCTGTTTTCAAGTATGGCCTCTTCTCCAAGTCACTAATTGTGGCTTCAGTTTTTCCTTCCAACTCTAAAAATCTTATGACGTCTTCAGGATAGCAACATTTAGGCTCAAACAGTGGGGAGGCTACATTATAAAATCAAGTTACTAGGAAGAAAGTAGACCAGTATCTCTCTGGGGAAATGTTTACCCTGAATACTGTACCCCCAGGGAAACTAGAATCTCCCTTTAATTTAATCCAAGAAATAACTATCCAGGTTCTTTTTTTTTTCTTTCCTCTCATATAAATGACTTTTGGATAATTTACAATTCCTTAATACCTTAACCACAGAGCAAGGCAGAAAGGGAGAAGCTTCCAAGTAGCTCAAGTCTTACTAAGTACAGAATGGAACTAAAGTTTGTAAATTCTTCTTTCTAATCCTGGCTCCCAACAGAGTAAAATGTATTTATTATTCTGACTTCTATTCATTTAGCAGCTCCAGAGCTCTCAAGAACTGTTCTACTTGTCCTCCATCCCCAAAACAGTCATTAAGCGACTTCAAGGAAATCATCGTGTTCAACCTGGAAATTCATTGCTAGTTATTCCTCATAGAAGACAATGATTTGAGGTTTGACTGGGATTTAAGTAATGTAAAATGAGATCAGTTTATTGCAGAAATATGTTTACTACAAAACTTGGTCATGTGAATTTATCTGAAGCAGATAAAGTTAAAACACCTTTTTATTTCAAGAAATATTGCTTCTAGACTTTCCTGAAGCCAGAATTGTTCTATAAAAGTATCACAGATTATTATACAAGATTTAAAAACACAGTGGGTTTCCTAATGATGGGAGATCTATTTACAAATAGCATCATTCATGACCATAAATACGTTTGTTCTGTCATTCAGCCAATGACACATACATCAGATATGTAACAGCTAATTAGTTTTTAACATATTTACAAAGTCTATGATAACAACAGCTTTTTAAAATTAAAGATTTGACTAAAAGAAACTGAATCTTCAAAAAAAAAAAGGAACCTTAAAAACAAAACAGATTTTTTTTTTTGCTTTAGTTTTTGAGCTGTGTAAAACAAAACGGAAGACTAGTACGCTAAACAAAATAACAGATAGGAAACTTTTCAAAAGAGGTCGGGTATGGTGGTGAAGAAAATGAATGAGGTAATTCTTTTGTTGGCATGTGAAAATCTACAATGGGAGAATAATAGGAATTCAAGAGCATAGAGTTTCAAAGGCAATTAATTGAGTATTGTACTTTTAAAAATTTCAGTTATTTGGTGAAGCCCATAAAAATGAAAATATAACAAAATACTATGAAATTAAACTCATGGTGCATGTGTGCTCTGTGTGTGTTAAAATTAGGAAACATTCACGAGTTTATTTTATTGAACAGATTTTCTGTCATATAACCCATCTCTTAAGTCCCTTATTCATGTCAATAAAATAAACCCTTCCAAATGAAGAAAAGTCTTTTATAAGATGTCTTCAAGAATATACTCAAATTTAGACATTTTAAGGATATGATAAATGGAGGGAATAGCCAATTTTCATCCTTGGTTTTTTAAAATCTCTGAACACTCTTAGCCACCATGTCCTGCTATTCAGTTTTATCAAGTCAAAGTGAAAACATGCAATATTTTTCTGGCAAAACAGTATTAAAGCAATATACTTTTCATTTGCAATCCATCCTGTATCTCTTTCCTGTGACCCTATGGCATGACATCACAATGCGCAAAAAGTAAGGCAAGGAAAAGCATGTAAAATAATGAAGAAATGACACAGGGAATAAGGATCTCAAAGTGCAATATCATTTTACTCTAACCTGTGACATTATTCCAGTGGTTAAAAATCATTGATCAGAAACACATTATGTAGGCAGTGCGAGTATACTAAGACATTCATTGATGGTGACAACTTTTGGAAGCTATGCAACACAAATTCTTGGCATCTTGATTTAATAACTTTTCATGGTGTGTTTTTATGACCTTCAAAGGGTAATACTGTTTTAACACCCCAAAAACCTCTTTCTCTAGTTGTGGAAAATCAAGAATTAAAAAATATATATGTCTTAGTGGGTCTGTGACACAAACATACATACATGTACTAATTACAACCACAAATATGTAGCTCTAAAAAGCTTGGAATGTGTGTTGGCATGATTGCCTTCACTAGTTTGCTAATAAAATTTTAAAAAATACTGTGTATAAGGTTTACAATTAAAACTAATTAGAGGACAGTGGGGAGGAACCACTGCCTTCTAGGTTTTGCAAATTCTCCCTTGTATGATTATCCTTGGTGGTGTTCAAAATTGTCTCCATTTTGCTGGATCCAATTGGCTGATCAACATTGGATGTGTTTGCGACCCGATGAATTGATGATCCATCAGAGCTCACAGGAAGATACACCTGATCTTCAAATATATCCTCTCTCTGGTCATTGTCTTGGTGTGATTCTTTCTGATGACTGCTAATGGGCTGTAGAATGAAGCTATTTGTTGACTGCAGCTCTGTTAAACCATTGCCACTGAAATCCATTTCAAAGCTATTTAATTCTTTATCCCCCATCCATTTTTCAGTATGACGATATTTCCAGTGTTCGGAATTCCAATGACTTATCTCAGGAATATCATTATTCCATTCAAGTTTCCTCTCTTGGTTTAATGGTGTTGGATTCAAATCCAGGGTTCCCAAGTCTAGTGGTGCAATCAGCAGCCACTCTTCTGCCTCCATACTGCTTATGTCTTCATCGGACTCAGTGGAGGTCATTTCCTCTAGGACAGGTGGTATAGATGACGGGTTCAAGAACCCATGTTTTAAAGCGGATTTAGTGTCATTTGTGTTATTTTGCTCATATTGACTGTTCAGCAGTGCAAACACTCTATCTACATCCTTCAAGTAATTAGTCCAGTCAACCAGACTCAGTTTATAGTTGTATCTGTATTCATAGGAACTTTCATTTACACTGTATAAATCTTCCAGTCCTTGCCAGTTGATGTCATCGGTGAAGTTTGGCAGCTTAACCTTCCCATCCATCCCATAACTGTCCTCTGTGAAAATACAAGCAAGCTAGTGAAGACTTACATTGAAGAAAACAGTTTCAACCCATTAATACCTGCAATTTATTATTATATTTCCAAAGCACTACATTAAAAATAGATCTTTAGCAAGTCTCTCCCCAACAGAGTTGGTATGGAAGCAATAGTTTTAGTTTATGTAAGTGATTGGGCAAAAGACCCAACCTGGAAAAAAAAAGGGGGGTAGGGAGAAATCTCTGTTATTTGGAAGCATAGTGTAATGGAAAGAACACTGGATTAGAAGTGAGAATTCTCAGCTCTACTATTCTCTATTGTGAACTTGGCCAAGTCACCAAAATTTTTTATGACATGGTTTCCTAACCTTTCAAATGAATAAAATAATACCTGCCCAACCTAATAGGGTTGCTGGTAAGAGCAAATGAGCTGACTATGAAAAGTGACATGAAAAATGATAAAGTAGTCAACACAGGTAATTATTATTATTATTATTATTATAATAATTATATCTTGGAACTTTATAAGAACAAAAACCAAGCCAGAATTTAAATGAACACTTCATACCAACTACTTGAAAATACTTATTTCATCATATTTTTAACCCTAAAGATCTCTCCCTCTTTGAATGGTTATCATGGTTTATTAAAAAAAAAAATGTTTTTTTCATTCTGATTGTTCTTAGTGTTCCTCCTCCTTGCTATTGGTGTGTCACCACAGTCGACTATTTTAGTGCTGTAGATAAAAATAAACAGAAAACAAACAAACCAAAAATCTTCCACGAGAGCCAGTTAGAAAAATAGACTCAAGGCTGGTAATGCTGAGCTATCCAGAGAGTCTAGTCACTGAGTGATGTTCATCTCATTACTCTAGTCAGGTTATCAAGAAAAGAAAAAAGGAACTAAGAGTCTTTGCATCTCAATATCCCAGGCGTCATGGGCCAAATTATGGCCCAGCCCAAAACACAAGTGTTATCTATTCTCATTAGCCTTCAATGTCAACTTTGCCCCCGTCACTTCTGAGAAAACAAAGGGAAGGCAGCTGGTGCTCCTTGCTGGACTGTAAGAACAGCAATAAATTACAATAAGAATAAGAAATTATCCATTTTAACTGCAATATTGTTTATTTTTTTCTTTGATTCTTCCTTTCTATTTTTCTCTTTCCTCTCAGATTCTAATGAATATGAGAAACTAAAAAGCCAATGATTGCCTTTTGGTTTGGATCAGTTTATAGCTGAGTATTATTGAACAGCATGATGTCCTTTCTGGTAGGCCAAGTCATGGTTCTTACTCAGGAAGGTACCATTGGGGTTGGGGGATTATTTCCCTTTTTGAAGCCAATGTCAACTAAAAGAAAGAAACATTATATTGTAATGTATGAAGCAAACAAATTATAATTTTGAAAAGTGAAATTTATAGGATGAAGACATTTTTGCAAGGAATTTTAAAAAAAAGACAAATCCCATAACATCAGTAATTTCTAAGGAAGGCATTTTTTTTTTTTTGCTATGCTGGAAGTTTTGCATTGTCAGTTCATATTTATTTAGTCTATACTTCCTTTCATTTTCCCTTTCTTCTTTTTTCCTTCCTGTATTTTCTTTTGTCTTTGTCTTCTCCTGTCTTTTTCTTAGTTGGTTTTTTCTGTCTTTTTCTCTGTCAGATTCTCTTTCTCCCAATATCCCAAATCTTATTGGCAAGTAGTTTGACACAATAAATCCTTGTTGAATCATGAGAATTCATCCATATTTACTCATGCTTCTGAAGCCATTTCCCCTGTGGGATAATAATCCACAAGAGCCAAAGGTGCAAAAAAAAAAAAAAAGACTCTAAATATGGCTTCTGCAAGAAAGTTCATTATCTAGCACTGAACAGAACTGATACAGTAATGCTGTAGTTATCTGCCACAATTGAGGAATGCATTCTTGTACACAACACATTTTTCTAAAGAATCCAAGCTCAATTTTTTATGTGCCAGACCCTTTATTTTAGCTATTTCAGATGGCAATCTTTCCAAAATGTAATCTGTGCTTTCCTGCACAGATTTTGCTGAAAATCATTTAATCTTTTCTTCATTATAAACATCAGGGATTTTATTCTGCTGCATTGAGTACAGTGAGGACCTTAGGTGTTCTTAATGTGTCTCCAACGCTGTGTGCCCTGCTTTTAAGAGCTGACCTATGATTGTTATGCCTTTGTGGTAACATGATTCCTCACACTGCAGAACTCATCTAGTTGGCTTCCCCTCATTGGATCTCCTGTTCACCCCCATCACAAATGTCAATTTGTCATCTCCATTGGGGTTTCTAGCTGCTACTAACTCTGAAATAGCTCTTAATATTGCTAACTTCTTCCATCCCTCTCTTTTCTCCACTTTTTCTTTTTCTCCTTTTTCATTTTGTCTAGTTATCCTGCTTTTTTCTTCATGATTCTTGAGTTTTGTGACGTGTGGCTTGGCTTTATAGCCACTGCTGGCCAACAAGAACCTTCCTTTACTTCAATTCAACAAATTGAACAATCACAACCTTTTGGAGCTTTTCAGATATTTTCATCATTGCTAACTGCTCCAAGCATTGCTTCTTCACTGTCTGAGCTGCCTTCAATTAAAAAAATTCCTTTGAGGTTCAATGCTGGCTAGATGATTGATATTCTCACAAGAACGACCTCCAAATAACCGAAGCATTACAGTATTAAAATGTCCTCACATCTCAAAGTTCATTAACATGTAGAAACTGAACTGTTATTGGGGGCCTGCCATCATAGGAAGGTTGGATATATATAGCAAATGATGACCTTTAACCTTGAATAGCGGTGCAGACAATAGGCAACACGCTAACTGGGAATTTACAAGGTCTTGTAGCAGGTTGTATTTCCTTTACCTACTTCTATTTGAAATGATAACATTAGATTTAAAATAGATTTTTGCAATAGTTTACAGATTAAAAGTGATGAAATATCAAATGCAACCAAAAACAAACAAAAAATTTAGATGTTAGAAATAGAAGCGGTAATTGCTTATCAACCGTAAACATGAAGAATAAAACCTAAGACACAACTTTTCCACTATGACTAATGACCAGTTAGCAAATGGTTCACTTTGAATTGTGCACAAACCAATGTGAAGTGCTGTTATAAATCTAAGGAGAGATTTGGAAATGAACTCTATTTTTGACATTTGTATTTATCTACTTGTATTCAAAAGCATTATTTCTCTAAACTATTTTTCTTAGCATTGCAACAGTTTAAAGGTAAATGTCATCTTTCAATCATGGCAATTCTCCAGTGATCTCAGATGTTCCTAAATCAAAACAGCAGTATAACTGCAATGTTCAAAAGATTCCAAGCTTGAAAAACTTATTTTCCTGTCTCAACAAACATATGCACATAATTCACAAGATAAATATGTGGTCATTTAATAACTGGTTAATGTTGATGAAGGATGATAATAATGATAGTGATAAAATGGAAATTTCCTTTAATGTCTGGTCAAATGATGACACAATTTTCTGGAGCTATGTGATTGGTTAAGATTTGCACTTAATTATTAAGGACAATGTCAGTTAAAATGTATCTCTTTCTCACATTGTTTTTTTCATCTAAAGCAGGGGTTCTTAAACTAGGATTCATGAATTTGTTTTAGAATATATGTTGATAACTATATTTCAATACAATTGGTTTCCTTCGTAATTTTATGCATTTTATTTTCTGCATTTAAGACATTATTCTGAGAAGGGGATCCAGAGGTTTTCCTAGACTGCCAAAGGGGTCCATGGCACCAAAAAAGGTTAAAACACCTTCATCTAAGGCTTTGACATATATCTCACCATTGCAAATTTAAATAATAGCAATAATAATGATGATGATGATAACTGTATTAGCTAGCACTTTAAGGTTTATAATGCATTTTAAATGAAGTGGCAATCATAAGCAAAGGAACAGAAGCATAGTTTCTGAGGCTGTGACCTGCTGAGAAACACCATCTAAGAAGATAGCCTGGCACAGAGGGGTGCTATTTTGCCACAAAACATGAACTGAAGAGGCAACAGAGAGCTAAAGAGAGTGGCCCTGGCTACAAACCCAAGGGTGATACAGAAATAAAATGCTGATAATTTCAGAGATACTCATAAATATGACCATCTCTGATGCCAGCTCTGACTTTAAAGTGGAGGACAACAATGTTAATATTCTTACGCAACATGGAAAAAGATAAAACAAAAATAAAACAAAAACCAACTGACTGAATAACTACATGCCTACTTTCCCCCCAATACAGGATGGGGAGAAAGCTCTCAGTTTTAGGCAAATTTATTTGCTAAAGCACTATCTAAGCTGTGTCCTTTTTTTTTTTGTTTGTTTCTTTCCTAACCTAGGAATTCCAAGCTTGAGCTCTTATATCTTTTATCTGCATCAAATGTCAACTAAAGCAATGAATGAAAAAAGCAAAATGAATTTGTTCAACTAGGGAATCAGCCTGCTTTACCAGGGGCTTCTGCATCATTGTTGAGGATAAAAACCAAATTGCTCCCCAAAAGAAAGAAGTCATTCTTGGAAGGCTCTGGGCCTAGCAGGTCTAGCCCAATTGATTATGTTTTTCCCCCCAAGGATTTATAGCCTTTCATATATCCCTAGCTTGATTTCTGCCACTTTTTAAAGTCTTTTGCATTCTAATATTTTTCATTATTAGAAATATACTCTAAAATGTTTTCGAGATTAAAGTCTGAAAGAATCATGATTACTTAACACTTCTTGTTCCATATGTACCTATCCAATAGGAGGAATGTTTACTTACACCTCCATAGTGAGGAAGGAAAAGAGAAATTAATTAAAGTTGTGGGAGTGCTTTTAAGTAATTTAAAACATAAAACTGGTAATTCTCAAATCTGTTTGCTTTCATTGCAAATATTGCAAGATACCAAGCAAGATGCCATCAAACACAATATTTTAGTGTCCAACAAATTATCTCAAGGAATTAGGCAAATGCTCTACCTGACTATCTCTCTGATGACTCTGCACTCCCTAGAAAACCTGTCTGGTGGTTTCCTTGCCAAGGGACTTGGACTGTAGACCAATGGAGGCACCGTGGAATAGTGGAAGAGCCCTCGATTTGGAGGCGAGAAACCTGGGTTTCAGTTTCAATTCTGCCACTTTTGCCGTATGACCACGGGCAAGTCCTGAATTTCCTCATCTGTGTTGATGATAATACTTACATGGTTATTAAAAAGAAGGTAACATAAACAAGAGCAAAATATGACCTATTATTGTATGACCTATTATTGATTCCTCCCAACTCCACAAACCTTGTGATTCTGTAGATTGTACTTTACCCTTGAGTTGTCGCTTTAGGGCCATTTTTGCTTCAAAATCTATTCCACGGCATATGCTTTACCACATGCCATCCCTGCATGCTATCACAATGAAGACTTTATTCAAAGTTCATGGATGTATGGAGTGTATAAACACAGAATTACTTTGGTATTCCAACATATTTACTTCCTTTTTGGGTTCCTCTATTGGCAAATATGTTGAAAACTCAATGGCTAGCATGATTTCATGCTCTAATGCTATAATGAGATTGTTGAAGTGACCACACCATATGAGATCACTTCATTTAGCACATCATCACTGAAAGGCAATGTCTAAGTACAACGCCATAAAAATAATTAATGTGATCAAGTCAGTAAAAAAAAAGTAGTTAGGCATTAGAGATGTATCAGCTAATTTAAAGCTTTGCATTTGAAGAAACTACAACTTTGAGTCTGCTAATTGTCAAATAGCTATTTCTCATTCCTTCCACCACAGGAATATTATGAGAAATGTACAAGAATGCAGAATAAAAATTCTTGAACTACCAAATAAATCCTGTCAGAAAATAACAGTGTGGCATACTAAATAGAAAACTAGACTTGGAGTTAGGGAAACCTGGATCCAAATCTCATGTCTGACACTTCCTAGCTGTGTGATCGTGGAAAAGCCACAACCTGTCTGGGTCTCACTTTCCTTGTCTTAAAAATAAGAGAATGGACTAGATGGTTTTCAAGGTCCCTTCAAGCTCAAAATATATGATCCAGTCACCTGGTGGATTCAATAGAAGAGATGGCTTAGTGTTAATGTTGATGTAAAACATTGTGTCTGGTTTAGTAAAAGGTGGGATAGAGAATTTTTATGCAATGGTTTTACATGTATAACGTATATCAGATTGCTGGCTGTCTTCAGAAGGGAGGACAGGAGGGAAGGAGAAAAATTTGGATCTCAAAATTTTACAAAAATCAATGTTGAAAACTATCTTTACATGTAATTTGAAAAATTAAAATACTATTAAGGAAAAAAAATAAAAGTAAAAGAGAGGAAAATAAAAAATTTGGAAAGGAGTATAAAAAAAGAATTTTTATGTGAGATTTTTCATGGTCTATGCTCTCACACCCTAATAGCTAACATACTATATGAGACCAGTTCAAAATGAATTTTTCTGTTGTGTCTTAATGTATATCCAAAGTGATGCAACTGGGAAGGGTAAGAAAAGGATTGTGAAGAAGAGGTAGGAAAAGGCAAAGAGGGAGATGCAATATCCATCTATCCATCTATCTATCTATCTATCTATCTATCTATCTATCTATCTATCTATCTATCTATCTATCTATCTATCTATCTATCTAT
>NW_020954590.1:15978220-15982851 GCF_900497805.2 Vombatus ursinus | reverse complement strand
TATCTATCTATCTATCTATCTATCTATCTATCTATCTATCTATCTATTTCTACCTCTATTTATTTGTTACTCTATTTCTATCATCTTTCTAGATTTTTATTTTTGTATCTCCCTACTTCTAGGCTTACCATCTCTACCTCTGATCATCTCCATCTCTGTATCTATTACCTATCACCTATTTTATCTCTACCACCTATCTTTCTATTTCTATATCAGATATATGTTTATCTATATTTATAGCTGATAAATATCTATCTATTCCAATAGTGCACTGAGAAACTGCTTCCTTTTTGTTTTCTTTCTTTCTCTTCAGCTCTTCCAGTTGCCATTTAGTTTTTCCAGTTGGAGCCATGGCTACATTGGTTCTCTGAATTCACTATCATAAAAGATGGCTTATTTTTATCAGCATAAGTCCTATAACAACACAGATTACAACCTCTCCTTGTCATAATAGACAGGCCAAAAGAAAAAGGAAGATCATTTCCTATTGGCCAGCCTTATGGAATTGAGCATCCGTGAACTCACAAAGTTTGTTACCAGGCCTGTATTTGAAGCCCTTCAGTTTTAGTAGGGCTAGGCTCACCTAGAGCATGTCCTCTGAAGATATAGCCAAGGTCACTGCCGTGACAAAATGAGGCAGTGGACTTTGATTCTAGTGGAGGAGCTGGTTCTCAGGAGGCCAAAATAGTAATAAAAGAACGGAAAAACAAAACTGAAGGGAATATGGCAAGTCAATTGAGAAAAAGGAAGAACAGACCTAGAAGACATTTCTTATTTTTCCTTAAAGGAGTCAACATGAAGGACACTCATTAAGTTTTTGACTATACGTCAATGCACTACAGTGAGATTCTAGTTTGACCCTGCACTATCAGAGTTGTGCAGTACAGTTGTCATTAGTCAAAGGGGGTACATGGGTGACAGGTCTGTGGTGAACTCAGGCTCTAGAAGGGAAAATTAGGAAAGACCAATTTCCTGAGATGGAATGTGATATCATCAGCATTTTCTGGTTGTTCTCTACAGGTACAATGTGAAAATAGTATAGTATAGTGGAAACAGGAGTCATCCTGTGGGGTATATGTCTCTGGGGGGACATACAGTGGAAATAGGAATCATCAGACTTGAATGTGAATTCCAGCTCTGCTACTTACAAGTAAGGCGACTTTGGGCAAGTCATTTAACCTTGCTAGTTCTCAGTTCCCTCATTTGTCAAAATCAGGTTTGAATAGGATAGATGATCTTTAAAGGACCCTTCCATCTCCAAATGCTATCAGCCTATGTAAATAAACTTTCTCTGGGTATGCTAACTCTTGCTTTCCTTCTCTTTCTTTTGCCATCTTTGTCCTTTTTGTTATTGTTCAGCCATTTTTTAGTCATTCCCAACTCCTCATGGCCCCATTTGGGGTTTTCTTGGCAAAGATACTGGAGTGGTTTGCCATTTCTTTCTCCAGTTCATTTTACAGATGAGGAAACTGAGGCAAACATAGTTAAGTGGCTTGCCCAGGGTCACATAGCTAGTAAGTGTCTGAGACCAAATTTGAATTGAGATCCTTCTAATTCCACACCCAGGGCTCTATCTACTGTGCCACCTTAGGACTAGGCATCAATATTTCTCATCAACACCCTTTTGAACTCTTTGCTTTCTAGGATTTACTACTAAGTGGTAACATCTAGAATCTTCTTGTTGTATTCCTTAGCCTTCTCTTTAAAATTCTCTTAAAATTTTAATCACTCCCTATGCCTAGAGATATCTTTTAACTTAGATTTAATGAAATCTTTCCAGATAACTAGCTGCTATTAAACTCCCAAGTAATTAGAGAAGCCCCCCAAAGAGACTCATTTTTTTGGTTCCCTCTATGAGTATTGTTCTCCACAACAATGCATTTTTCATGTAGTTCAATATATGTATTTTTAAAAGTTCTCAAAAATCAGCATGGAATCAGTTAAGTGTGCTGGTTGATGCTTTACCGTGAGTGAGGGGAGTTAAAGGCATAATGATTTATCTGAAACCAATGACAAAATGCAGTGTAGGATGCTGTTAGAACTTGCATGCACCATAAGCTAGAGCTTCTCTGTACAACATGGCAAGGAATAGACATTAGTTGAAATGGACTGGATCATGCAATTATTGGGAAAGCAGCTGCCAGGGAGAATAAAAAAGTCTGAATACCTGTGTGGGTCATAGCTTCCTCCATCTTTATTTCCTGATATAGGAAAATACAAGAGTAACTTATGTTAGTGTTTAGAATCTGTAAAAACCATTCACAATGTAGTTTTCCATGCATATCATCTAACTCCTAGAAAGAAATATACTATGTTAAGTACAGACAGGCCTGAGGTCCCAGAGAGGTTTTTGACAAACTGGGTTCAAATAAGGGACTAAAAATGATTCTTAAAGTTTCAAGTTAGAAAACACAAAACTGAGAATTTCAAAGAAAGCAGAAAGAGAAAAAGTAAGGAAACTACATTTATACACAACGAGAAATTTCCTTCAGAAGTCCACATTACTGATGATCAAAATCAGACTTGGTGTTTAGCAACCAACACTTTGTAAAAAGACTTGGCAATTATGATTTCCCTCAGTACTAGTTTAGTCGGCAGATGGGACCATTTAGAGCTACCTGGTAATAAACATTTGGAATTCTCTCCATCCTATCTCATCACTGAGAAAACTACAAATGTCACCAAATTGTGTGCTCATTCTATCAATCACAGAGGACACTCTTGTGTTCTTACAAAGAAATACCTTTGGGCATAATGGTTATGAAATTTTCAAGCATTGGATCATGGGAAGACGACAGGATTTGAAGTCAAAGGACCTGAAGTTAAGTCTATTTCCTCACTAAGTTACCTTGGGCAAGTCATTTGCCTCTCCAAGCCCTTTGTTACGTTATCTGTAAAATGGAGATAATAAGACCCACAGTACTTACCTCCTGGAATTATGAGGACCAAATGAAATAACATTTCAGTTTAGAAATACTTTGTAAACCTTAATGTCCTCTACAAATGTCAGCTATTATTATTAGCTATATTCAGACCTCAGCGGGAGTGGCAGTACCTCTCTAATGGAAGCCCTAATCAGGTAGGAAGGCAGGACATTAGTTTGAATATATCCCTTTTTTATGAAGGCTGAGGCAAGTAGGGTAACCCTAGACAAAATTGTTCAAGGTCACCATACCCTTAAAAAGAATAAAGAAAACCAAAAGGTCCATCCAATTTCCTTGCAGCTGGCTGTCAATTAATCTCATTCAAGTATCAGCTGCTAACTAAAGTAAAACTGTTCCTTTGAGGGTCTTGAATTTCACTGAGGGCTCCTGATGAGACTTTGGGACCTGAATAAAGTTATAATGGTGAAATGATTTACAGAGGGGTTGATATTTAGGGGCAAGTGACCAACTTGATCCACATGGGAGGTGACCAATTGACAACTCAGAAGCACAAGTAATCACTCTGAGAATAGGTTATCCCCAAATGGCTCAGCTACTTGCCCAAATGGTTCCTTCTGTACCCCTGGTATCCTTGGTAGTGCTTCTCACTGCTAGCTTTTTTTGGCCTTTTCCTATACAATAAGACTGATTGCTTTCCTTATCTTTCTACTCTTCCTGCTTTCCTTTACAGCTATTAAAACACTGGAAAGTGTCTCTAAGTTAACATTTCTGGGTAATAGAAGAAGAGAAGCTGGGCATGCTCATTAACCATGAAAAATAGGGGGCAGGGAGAGAAGGGGCCAACTTGTTAGTTGTACCCTGGGAGAAAATGAGTTGATTAGCACAGTACTACACCCCAGGGAGGAAATAATCTGACTGATTTCCACACAGACCCATTTACTCTGTCTAGATCCCAAGTTAATGAGCTGCTCAAGAAGCTCTAATTTCAGATACTATTCCAACTGATTGTTTGAAATTTTCATTAAGGGGCATGGGAGACACTTGTAAATGAGTCTAATTCACTTTGTCAGATGAACTGGAACCCAGCTGGGGCAATTCCAATTGCAAATAGGCAGACACCGGCTATTGTCTGAGCCAGCCCAGCGCCCTTCAGGAAAGAGGATACCCTCATTTACTTAAAGTACAGCTTATGCCTGTTGACGAGAATAACAAACAAACCCCCAAAGCTTTCGTCCCAGTTATCCCATCCTCCTGTAGGTGCCTCTGTTGGGAATCAAAGCTTGTTAACAAAATTGGACCTGTTGGAGAGAGTGGAGTGAAACTCTTACCAACTCTGAAAGGTCGATTACATTACATTTCATTAATGCCTTCCTCCAAACTGGGATATTGAATCTGACCATGAACTCCCTTGAGAGTTTTCCAAAATATTTTTCCATATATATAAAAGTTTCAGATGAAGAAATCTTGGTAATAAAGGAACCAAAATAATATCTTTGAAATATAGAAACATTGTACATATAAATAGATATTTAATTAACTGTAACTATACATATATGTATACATACATAAATACATATGCGTGTATATGTATATATGGTATGTAGAATGTATATAATATCTATGATACATATATCTAGATATCTATATATTTCCCTTAGTAAGCACTTAACAAATGATTTCTTATTATGTGATTTCTGTAGACCTAAATCTATCTATCTATCTATCTATCTATCTATCTATCTATCT
>NW_020954590.1:15907888-15978210 GCF_900497805.2 Vombatus ursinus | reverse complement strand
ATCTATCTATCTATCTATCTATCTATCTATCTATCTATCTGTCTGTCTGTCTGTCTGTCTGATAGATATGTATGGAAGTCAGTATCATAAACTAGACTCTAGTAACTAGATAAAGACTTGGCCTCAAAGCCAAGAAGACCTGAGTTCAAGTCCTGCTTATTACACATACTGTCAAAATACATAGCTAATCCTAGGGCAAGTATGTCCCTGGGCAAGTCCCTTAAGCATTCTCTGTGTTCAAAGCCAATTAAATTGAAACCAGGGCCTCTAATCTTCTGTATACAGAAGGGTCCCTGCAGGCCACATATTGGTTTGTTTTAAAATGTAATTATTATCTTTGTTTTATTGTATTTTTGGCTATTTTGTTCAATATTTCCCAATAACATTTTAATTTGCTTTGGGAAGCACTGGGGAGAACAGGGCCCAAGCCTCATCTCTGCTCTAGGTTATTCTCCAAGACTAAGTAACAGAGCTTAGTACTCAGCATTGGTAGAGGGAACTTCCCTACTCAGCAACCTAGGAATTCCCTATGCCAATGAAATCCCACAGGCCTTGCCCTTTCTCCATCCATACACACACACACACACACACACACACATAGATGTGTGTATATTTTCTCCCTTACCTGCTTCAAGTCCCTTAGGCCTTGGATTGCACTGTTTATAACCCTGACAGCTCCTCAGCTCCATCAGCTGAATGTGCAGCTGGTTCAAGATGCCTCTTTCTACTGTGTGGACCGTATTTGTGAGCTGGAGGTAAAGAAGAGGAAGGGTCAGTCCAAGAAAACTGACTCAAATTCTCTCTTTAATATTGGACTTCTTATAATCTTCTGAAAAAGGAAAGGGCTTTGTTTACCTGGTAGGGATCTGTATTCATATCAAAATATTCCAAGAAGCCAGTAGCAAACTCACAGAAAAGGAAGTTGTGCGACTCGTTGACTGTTCGCAGACACCAGTAGGTGTTGTTGTTAGAGCTTGTGCAGGCACAGAAAGATCCCACTGTTGGGTAGGGGAATAAAGGTAAATGAGCTTAGGTGTAACATTGTCGCAGAATTACTTTAAAGCCGTTGATGTTTTATCAGATTTAAACCCATGTTGCTTATTTTCTTTCTTATAGGGCTGGTGGTATAGGTTTTTCCCTTTTGGGAGTCAAACTTGGAGATTAAAGGCATGCTAATTAATTATTCAATCAACAAAAATGTAAGAAGTATCTGATATGTGCCAGGCATACAGGTGCTAAAAATACAAATAGAACCTGCCCTCAAGGAGCTGACATTCTTCCTCTGGGATATAGGCATTTTGCTAGGTGACCCTGGGCAAGCCATTGTTTGGCTCAGTTCCCTCAACTGCAAAATGGGGATAATAATAGCATCTACCTTGTAGTTGTGATGATCAGAAGATATAATATTAATAAAAAACACAGCACATAGTAGGAGTTAAATAAATGCTATCACCCTTCCCCTTCCATGTTCATGGACTACTTTGATAGTTTTTAGAAATAGTTTTTTCTTGTGTCCCAGAGTGTCAAAGGAAAAATATCTGGAGTAAAAAGAATGGGAAAAAAATAGCCCTAAGACGAGTGAAAGATTAAATAAAAATGGTGAGCTGAAATGTCACTTATGTACCAACCTAAGGTGATGGTGCATATAATACAAAACTCCCAACCTAAAAATCTTTTCAGTTGAGGGCCTGTAGGGAAGAGAGAAGGCTGGGTTTGATTCTCTTGGAGCAATGGATACAGAGCTGAAAGGGACCCTCAAGTTTCTCTGGTTCTTACTGTTCGCAAGCAAGAATCAAATACCTACTCCATACAAGGTCCTGTGCTAGGGATACAAATAGGAATAAGACATGGATCCCACCCATAAGGAGATCACTCGGTTATCTTCCCAACCCGGCTTCTTTCCCTGCCCCGCTGGCTGCTGCCACTCAGTTTTGGACCTTACGGCTAGGGTTGTGCTCCCCTGATTGGTGAGTGGGGGAAACGTCTAAAGAGATGACTCAAGAATCCTTATGATGTGATTGCACATATATAACCTATTTAAAATTCTTACCTTTTTAGGGAGGGGGAAGGGAAGGAAAAAGAAGAAAATTTGGAACTCAAAATTTTTAAAAAACGGATGTTAAAAATTGTGTTTACACATAATTGGAAAAAATACAATACTATTAAAAAAAAGAATCTTCATGATGCCTTAACATTCCTGTGATTTCTAAGATCAAAACACCCTTCCCTAGAAACCTGGTCCTCTATATGTGGAGTCTCTTTATGTGTTGTTCTTTCCTGATGGCAGGGATTGTATTTTGTATCCGTATCCATAGCATGTATTACAGTGCTTTGTGTATAGTAAATACTTGACAAAAAATTTATCATTGATTTATTTATATGGAAAGAACAAGAACTGGTCTTTCTGGGTTGAACCATCAGCTCGCTTAGCCATTTGTTATTTTTCTGGTGACAATGAATGTGCATCTAATGCCACCTGGAAAAGAGTTGGCTGCTACACGAAAGTGTGGTATATGTTGTATTACAGTGGTCATTGGCTATACATATTTATGGTATACGAATTGAAAATTCGTTATAGCAAGAGTTCTTAACTTTTTTTCTGTGTGTCATGATCTACTTTGTCAATCTGGTAAAGCCAACTGCTGTTTGTTTTTAAATGCATAAAATAAAATATGTTGAATTATAAAGAAAATCAATTATATTGAAATACAGTTATCAAAATATTTAAAACAACAAAACAAATTCATGGACTCCAGTTATGAAACCCTGCCTTAGAGGAACCAGTTATGAAACCCTGCCTTTACAGACCTAGTGAACATATCATGGAGAACTACCAGGAAAGCCCCCTCTCTTTGTTGTATTTGCTGCATACCCTAGGCAGGGGGTCTTTGTGGGGCACAGCACCAGGGCAATATGGGGACAGCATGAGTAATAAGCCTAAGAAGGGATATAACATTCTCCCCTTCTCCTCTGATGTGCCAGCTATGTAAGTGCATAAGGGAAAGAAGGATAATTAGCTAAAGTCCAGAGTTAGTGCTCAGAAATTTGCTCTCAACAAGGTTAAATCCTTTCTAATGATTAAAATATCTATTTGTTGTATTCTCTGTTTATCAGTTTGCTTCTCACTCCTTAGTGTCTACAAAATCAATATAGATGATACATGTCTTTATAGAACTGTAGGGCCATTGAACTCAGAGTTAGAAAGTACCTCATAGGGTACTGAATCCAAGTGGCACCACAATAGAAATTCTCTTTACAATATCCCTGATAAGTAGCCATTCCAGTTTTTGCTTGAAGACCCCCAGTAATGAGGATTGTACTATTTGTCAGGTCAGCCCAATTGCCCTTTAGTTGCAATTCTAAGTGTTAGGAAATTTTTCCTTGTACGGAAAATAATTTGCATGCAAGCCAATGAAAAATATAAGCATTCATTTAAAAAGTGCACATTTTGCATTATACCTCATCTGCATCAAATGTTTTCTATTTTATTTTGGGTATGCAATTTAAACTAAATGGGAACATTTGTGGGGAAAGAATATATACTATTCTAAGATAGGAATCTGGGAGAAAATTAGCCTTACCACATAAAATATGGACTATTTAAGGAAAAAAAATAAAACCATCTAAGCTATCTTTGTAAAAAATAATAAAATGGATCCCTTTTGAATCTGCACAGATTCCTCTGTCAAGTGAAATACAGGAAGTACATGAAGAAGAGATTCTTACAGTTCCAAAATGGTGCTGTTTGCCAGTGGTTGTTGTCATGTGTGAAACAGGTAAGTCCAGGCAGGCTGCACTCATCTCCTTTCTTTTGCCTCTTCTTCTCTTTCCTCTCCTTCTTCCTTCTCCGATTCTCTTTGAAAAGCTGTAGTTTACTATCCACTTCCTGAGCAGCCTCTCTATTCAAAGAGAAGGGATTTTTGAATTATTTAAAAGTACTTTCTCTAAAAAAAAAATTAAAAAGTTCCTCACTGTAATTCCTACTATTTAGAGACATCTAGTTAGGTTATTCTTTCTCAAGAAAATCCGAGTTTCAATAAAAGTAAAAGTAAACTTTGTTAAATGGCAATCTTCTTAGAGTTTTATGGGTTGTGTGATCTATTTGTGAAATGTTATTTTTCTATAGATTTTAATGACCTATATCTTTGATTTCATTAATATAGAGATCTCCTGGTCTGAAAACTCTCTCCACTGATGCAGATTGATAACTTATCTGTATTTTAGAGGCGTAAAGAATGGTCTGCTCACATGGAGAAGTTACGATATAGTCAAATAGCTTGTATCTGACTGAGGCAGGTAAAACTTGAACCCAGGTCTCCCTGACTTCAAAGCTGATGCTTTATATACTATGCCATACTCTCTCCATATTTTTGCTAACTTAATTAAGTAGAGTAAATGTGGAAGTCCTTTTTGTTCTTTAATTCACTTGAACCGAACATTTCCTCATTCAGTCTCAATCTTCTTTTCAGAAAGTTTCAAATATCCCTTCTCCATCCTCCTTCCTTCTTTCTCTCTCTCCTTTCCTCTTCCTTCTCTCTGTTTCTCTTCTTTCTGTCATGTAGCTTACAATCCCATTCCCCCTTTCCATCTTTTTTTCATTTTTCTACATTTTACATTTCTACATTCAATACTGCTGTTAGTGTAGCAGAAAACCTTAGAATTAACTGAGGTGGCCTACACCACCCCTCTTTGTCTTTTTTCTCACATGGCAACATAATGAGAAGAGCAGGCTATGCACATCACATATATTAGCTGGGTGCTCCAGGGTGGAGAGAGTTGAATTAGACTCTGATAATGTGCTTCAGATGAGTGACCTTGAATGGATTCTCATGACACTTTGAGGTGATGTCTCGACTGATTGATTTTCACTGTCCTGGGCACATAGTAAACATTTACTTTTTTTGCTGATGGCAACACTAACAACTGGGAAGTTGCCACTTGACACACTGTTTCCTTGCTACCCCCCCCCCCCGCCCCTACTATTCCCAAAGGAGGCCACTTACTTGAATGGGTGAAGGTGGCTCTTCAATTTCTCTTGGGCTTTTACACCTTTTTCTTTATTATAATAGCTACAGGCAACAGGATTAAAAAGTGAGTTTTCATACATTTCCATTTGATTACATTTAATTCATTTTCTGTAAACAAAGCAAAAATAGAAAGATAACGTGGCTAGTACTGGCAAAAGCTTCTGTTTAAAGGGACTGCGCCTCACACCTACTGCTTAGATTTATAGTGTACTTAATTTTATTTAAATAGCCTTAGTCATTACTATGTGCAATAGTACATTAAACATAATAAGCTTAGTAATAGAGAGACATAACCCCCCACTATAATGACCTCAGCCAGTACCAATAGCTAATGAGTTTCCAGAGCAGACGTTACCAGCAGGCTGCAGCAAAGAAGCCATTACCTCTGCTTGTTACAATCACATTCATCAGGCTTTCTTCTCTTCAGGTGTCCTCTCACTTCTCTTAAATTCTTAATTTTATCTTGGAGAGCTTCAATCTGGGGAATACATTGGGGATTAATTATATTTTAAGGCCAATAGCTCTTTAGAATTCTCCTTTGAGCAAAATGCTTTCTCACTTCAGTTTTTTTTTCTGTCACCATAGGCATACGTTAAACCACTTAATAAATTTGGGCCTATGCTGGAAAAAGTCACAGTACTCTTTACATTCTACCAAAGGCAGAACACCTTTCACACTTAATGCAAGTTTGTTTCCTAACAGATACATGGCATCATTGACTTGGAAAGAATCAAAAAAAAGTCATCAAATCATCCTTCTCTTGTTTCCTCGAAGTGCTCATGGAATAGTGGAAAGAGCAGGAGGACTGGACTTTAGATCCTGGCTCTGCTCACACTTCCTTGTGATTTAACCTTGATCAAATGACTTTATCTTTTCTGGATCTTGCTTGTTGTGTGACCTTGAGTCAGTCACTTAATCTCTTGGGACCTCTGTTTCTTTATTTGTAAAAGTGAATAATAATGATGATGATGATGATAATAATAATAATAATTAATAATAATAATGTCTACCTCCAGGTTTGATGGGAGGATCAAATGAAATAATGTGTAAAGTGCTTTTCAAACCTTAATATCCCATGTAAATACTATTTATTGTTAAGTGGCTACTATAGGCAAGGTCCTATGTTAGATGCTGATATTAATATTTGCAGTCCCTAGCTCACAGAGTTGTTGATTGGAGGAGAGAGGAATTATTATTAGGTGTAGTATTTTACATGCAATTATAATACATACTAGGTATTGTACCCATCAAATGATCAATAAAAACAGCTTCCCAGCCATCCAGTTGAATTTGGAATAGACATTTAAATCCCAGCTAACCTCCTTATCGATGTATGCCTTGTGGTCTTTCCAGGCTCTGGCTGATTGATATAGTTCTCTCTCACAATGGATTGTGTCATTTGGAAGAATAAAGCACCTATAGGAAAGACCAAAGAAGAGAACTTTATTTTTCTCCTGAACCAGTTAATTTAGATACGAGCAACAAATCAATGAATACAAGCTCATCAGTAGATAATTATGAATGTAATGCCTCTTGGCTATAAATGTGAGCGTCCAAAACTGGGTCAGTGGGTATCATTGCCAAGGACGTGGAAGGCACTGGACAGACTTAATACTGTTCCCAAAGTACACAAAATCAACAAACAGAAATTTTAACTTTTAGAAAACACCAGCTAATACACCTGAAGAAGTGACTGGGCTCGGGTGGCATTGTTAGAGAATATTAAAATGAAATTTCAAAATTCTGCAAAAGAAGACTTGGTATAAAGAATCATTTAATTAAAAGAACCATAACTATCTGTAAACCTTTTCTATCGAGATCATTTATAACCAATCCTTTCATTTTTGCCCATTTGAATGCCACAAAGAAAGAGGCCCAGGGAGACAAGGAAGGTGGGCTGATCAACAAATAAGGAATAAGGGAAGAACAACATGATTAAAGAGCATGGCTGCTTTTTGGTACTATAAAGATGACAGGATGCAACAATTAAAATTTTATAGCTAAGCAATGTTGTTATAACACAAAGGAATAAGGTAATGATAAAGAAATTATAAGACACTCCTACAGAGGTCCTTTTTAAAAAAGCAAAGATTGCTAGATGTAGTCAAAGATAGTTATATTTCGGTATGGGGGGTTATATGGGTATGAGAAACAGATTGGAAGACCAAACTGAGAGTATTAGCACTTTGCTGAAACCCTTCATTCCCCAGTTCTTTCCCATGGGCTTAGCCTCCAAAAAGCAAGACATACTAGACTAGCTGGGTGCCGATCTAATTAACTCAAGTATTTCTCCTCCCTAATTCCATTCCCCCATCTACTCTATTTCCCTGGAAACCCATCCAGGAGACCCCACTTTTTGATTATGCCCCAGCTACCACTGCCACAAGAGTAATACAACAGATTGAATAATAGCAACCATGTATCCAGGAAAAAGTGTTGGCTTAGTAGTGCAAATAATTATCCCCATCTGTTTTCTCTCCTTTCAGCGTTCCCCACGGTGATAGCAGCTCAAGGGCATATGCTCCATGCCTGCTATGTTAAGATATAGCAATATTATTGTGGCTTCTTGAATACCCAGTAGAATAAGCCTGAATATGAAACTGAATCAAAATCACATCTCAAAAACTTCTATTCCCTGGATCCCCCACTGCTTATTTAGCCACTAGCTGCTAACCACTGCCAATTATTCTATCACTAAAGCTGAGCTGCATTTCTTTCTTGTAGTGGTATGAAGAAGGTAATGATGATGATGATGATGATGATGATGATGATATGTAGCAGGTTAACTTGAAAATAATTCCTCTGAATATCTAAGCATCCATACTTATGTGTCACTCGGACAGTATCTGATTGTCCCACTGCATTGGGGCCGTCAGCCAGCATTAATTCACTGTCACCACCAACAGCTGCAGCATTGTGGACTCCTGCGGACTTAAGGCTTTTGTCATGGCGCTTTGAAATACTTCTTGGGCGTAACAGTTGCAGTTCTTCTTCCTCTAAGTTTATATCATATATTTCTCCTTCAAATTCCACAGATAGGGAGCGGGTTTGGCGAGTGTGAACAAACCTTGGCTTGTATTCTGCAAGAAAGGGAAGGCAAGTTAACACTGATACCAAGATATAATTGTATAGCTTAAGAAAATGGAAGGATGGAAATGGTAATTTGGTATGGCAGGCCCCTTTGAATGTGGAGAATACTCATACTCTGTATAGATTCCCCAGCAAATTTATATGTTTGAGCTGACTGAAATTAGTTTCCACATGTAACAGTCCAATCAGTCCAACTGGGTAGGACTATACTATTAGTCCAGTTGATAGAACTATAGATACACTTACACACACACACACGTGTGTGTGTGTGTGTGTATACATGGAAAATTCAATGTTCCAGAAACTACCTCTTTACATAAATGATTGTGAACTACTCAGTGAAGAAAATGTTACCTTTTTAAGATATCTACCAACCAACCTATTATCATCATCTTGCAGTTAGCTAAAGGATAATGATGCCAGTATTGGGGAGAACTTAATATATTTCTTTGATAACTATCATTTACCAGTTTTTGAGAGACAATATATTATACTGAAAAGAGAACTTTCCTTGAAATCATGAAGAGCCAGGTTAAAGTCCTGTTCCTGATATAATCTAGCTCAATGGGCCGAGACAAGTCACTTAATCTCTTACGCAATTCTAAAAGATTTTAAGTTCTAGAGGAGTTACTGATTTGCATCAGTGAATTGAATTTCCTACATCGATGGAGTCATGGGCTTGGACCAAATCACAGCCCTTCTGCCCTGAATATTATTTATTGTTGTTGTTGTTGTTGTTTTGCCATAGTACATGAGATTAGCCATGTGAGATCTATCTATCACCCTGGCAGATGCCATCATTGTCTCATGCCTGGACTATTTCAAGAGACTTGTGATTGGTCTCCCTGCCTAGAGTTTTTTCTCTATTCTAATTTAGCTTTAATTCAGGTGCCAAAGAAATTTTCTTAAAGCATAGGTCTGACCATGTCATCCTGCTACTCAATAAATTCTAATGGCTCCCTATTATTTCAGGATCAAATGTAAAAATCCTCTGCCTCTTAAAAACCTTCATAATGTAACACTTTTTACCTTTCCAGTCTTATTCTTTACTCTGCTCAATGTAATCTATGATCCAGAAACATTGATCTACTTGCCTTCTTTCTGTTCTTCATACACCACATCACATCTCCCAACTCCAAACCTTTGCATTGGCTGTCCCCCACACCTGGAATGTTCTCCCTCCTCACCTTCTAGCTCGCTTCAAGACTCAGCTAAGATCTAGCCTTTCTTCTATTTTCCTCACTGCTAGTACCTCCCCTCTGGCATTATCTTCCATTTATACCACATACTGTCTTGTTTGAACAAAGTTGTTTGTGTGTTCTTTCCTCCATTAGAATATGAGCTCCTTGATGATAAGGATAATGTTTTTATCTTTCTTTGTATCCATAGTGCATAAGACAGTGCTTGGCGCACAGTAAATGCTAAATATTGTTTGTTAACTAACTCTGAGTTATATATGTATATATATATATATATATATATATATAAAGTTATAACTTTGTCATATTGGCTAATATGACAAAACAGGAAAATGATAAATGTTGGAGGAGATGTGAGAAAACTGGGACACTAATGCACTGTTGGTGGAGTTATGAACTGATCCAACCATTCTGGAGAGCAATTTGAAACTGTATCCAAAGGGCTGTAAAACTGTGCAAACCCTTTGATCCAGCAAAACTGCTGCTAGGTCTGAATCCCAAAGAGATAAAAAAAAGGAAAAGAATCTATTTGCAACAAAAGTATTTATAGCAGCTATTTTTTTGGTGGCAAGGAATTGGAAATTGAGGAGATGCCCAGTAATTGGGGAATGGTTGAACAAGTTGTGGTATATGGTTGTAATAGAATAATATTGTGCTATAAGAAATGACAAGTAGAATGATTCCAGAGAAACCTGGAAAGACTTACATGAACTGATACAAAGTGAAGTGAGCAGAACCAGAAGAACATTGTACACACTAATAGCTATATTGTATGATGAAGAATGACAGCTATTCTCAGTATACAATGATCCAAGACAATCCCAAAGGACTCATGATGAAAAATGCTATTCCTCTTCAAGAGAAAGAACTGATGTTGTCTGAATACAGAATGAAACATGCTATCTCTTTCTCTTTCTTCCCCTTCTTCCCTCCTCCTTCCTTCCCTCCTTCGTCTTCTAGCACAAAATGACTAATATGGAAGTATTTTACATAACTACATATGTATAACCTATTTCAGATTGCTTACTGTCTCAGAGAGGGGAAGAAGAAGGAAGGAGGGATAGAATTTGGAAGTCAAAACTTTAAAAAAATGAATGTTAAAATTGTTTTTACATGTAATTGGGAAAAATAAAATATTATTAAAGAAAAAAAGGCTTGTTAACTGCCTAAAAAACATGTAGATTCTATGAAGTACACTAAGATGGCATTATTTTCTTAAACCTCTGTAGACCCACCAGCATAGATATAAGGGATACACAACAGTCACTGAATCAAAATGTATAACTGTCTATGTCCCTTTGAGGGGAGGCTCATAAAATCCTAAATGTGAACTAACAGGGTCACTGGAGAACTTCATCAATGGGAAAATGGGACATTTATACCATTCCATTCCATGGAATTTGGACATTTTAAGCAAATTTTAATTTTATGCACATGTTGAAAAATCTGGCCTCATTCAAAATAAACTAGTCTAAATTTTGCTAACATGTAATTCAGTCCTTAAAATAAATGTGACCTGAAATGCAATGCAACATTATTTATAGTTAAGGTCCAGAATGATAAACTGTAAATTACCCTAACAAAGCGCCTCTATCTGTAAGCTGGCTGATCTAGGAAGTTAAGCTGGGGCAAGGGGGCTGTAGAGTTTTGCTTTTTGGGATGTATTAAACCTGACTTACCCACTAATAGAGAAAATGTCTAGACATTGATATCGTCCTGGAATGCTGTGTAATCTCCAACTCTGGAGAGAGTGGAGTAATTACTGTTGAACATAACAGTGTTCAATTTCCAAACCAGTATGGAAATGAAAATCATCACAGAAATAAGGCAGTTCCCACAGTCTGCCAGTAGATGGCAGTAGACATTCATTTATAGGCCATGCCTGCTTTGCACTTGAATTGGCCTTTACTCAGGGTCTCACTGGTATTGCTCTGCTGTCTGCTTGAGAGGACAATGTCTTAATAAAAATAACGAGGTTGCTGGCCAGGGGCAGTGTGATCCTTAAAGTATTCAACAGTGTTCCTCTTGAATTGTCCTAATTTAAACCATATCCACCAACATAAATAACACTAATTTGTCCTTATCTAAAAAACGGAGAAAATGGACCAAATCAGATACATCTGAAGGAAATGTATCTCATACTGTTGTAGCCTCTCATGCTCTGTCTCCTGCTATACCTACAACTTAGGTACTCTACAGGTGATTATGAAGGATCTGGGATTTTCATGGCCCGTCTTTTCAGTCTATGGGGACTTGTCTATGACTGAGTACATAATTACTAGGAAATTACCCCAGGCATTTCCAGGTAAAATGGCTTGCCTGAAGCCACATGGCTTATAAATGTCTGAAGTGAATTTAAACTCAGGACATGCAGATTTCAATTCCCGTCCTTTCTACAACCCCACACTTTCTCTATCAGACAATCATAGGGTCACAGATTTAGACTACCTTAGAAGTCATCCAGTCTGACATCCTCAGAAACTGAGGCCTTAAGTGAGATGCCAAAGGTCACACAGATAGTTCATAGCAGAGTTAGCATTCAAATCTATGTCCATTCCCCAATTCCATAGCACCACTTACATTTGTTGTTGTTGGAGGCAAAAGTCTGCTGTCCAACAACCTGCTAAAGTGAATGCTTTGGTTCTATGGCTAAGTCAAAGCAATCTCAGCAATAGTCCTTTTAGGTCAATGTGTGGGAATTTTGTTTCCCTGTAGCTATAGAAAAGAGCAGTGAGGAGGCACAGTGGGTAGAGCACTGGACTTGGAATCAGGAAGACTCACCTTTATGAGTTCCAAACCAGCCTCAGACACTTCCTAGATTAGCTGTGTGATACTGGGTAAGCTATGTAACCCTGTTTGCCTCAGTTTCCTCATCTGTAAAATGAACTGGAGAGGGAAATGGCAAACCACTCCAGTATCTTTGCCAAGAAAACACCAAAATGGGGTCACAAATAATCAGATGGTACTGAAATGATTCAACAACAACAACAACAAAGCTCCAGAAATAGTAATGGGGTACATTTCTCTCTATTATGCCAGAGTGGTTACTACTTCCCTCCTTTCAACGGCCACTTAAGTGCGGGATGGGGAGAGAATGCAGCAAGGTGCAATGAAAGAACTCTGAACTTAAGAGTCATAGGTACTGAGTTTGAATCTCACCTCTGCCACACTACTGGAACTTTGAGCAAATCACTTAACTTTTCTGGATCTAAGTTCCTTTGACTGTAAAATGAGAATATTAGAGCTGATGACCTCTAAGTTTCCTTCTGGTTTTAGATCTAAGGATGATCATGTAAGTATATGTATATGTATACATATATATGTGTGTGTGTTGGTGTGTATATATGCATGCATACACTGAAGTCCCTTTAAATCTGCTATATGCTATAACCCTATGATTCCAAGAATCATTTCCTTCGCTAACTGAATGAATTCATTTGTTATTAGTAGAAAAATCTTTTTTTTGAAAATAGAAAAAATTTACAGAGAAAAAAATAAAAATTGATGAGAATTCTGCTTTTGAACACCAGCCTGCCATTTAGATTTGAGTGATAGAACAAATGAACCATACACCAAAGAAATAAATGTAAATACGTGTGTATACACACATATATGCACAAGGTCCTGTTAACTATATCCCTCCCATTTCCAAAGACTTCCACCTGCTGCTGGGTGGTCATTAGGAAATCACTTACTTTGAGTGCCATGGTTTCTCAGGAACTGTCTCTGGTTTTTCCTCTGGCTCCTGCTAGCCCGATAATCAGTCTCCCCACAATTACATTCTTTGTCTTTGTTACCGAAGCCTCGGGAGTGGATACTTCGAGTTCTCTTCCGGATTGCGAGCAGGTCGCTGGATCCTTTACATTTGTGAATTCGAAGTTTGCCAGACGTGTCCTCGAGGCACTGCCACTTCTGCACCAGGAAAAGTAAAAGTCGTTTACTTAGTCCCAGATGTTATTTATTAGGACTGTTGTTTTTGTTTTGGGAAAAGCTGGCTGTGTCATTCAAGAGCGAGGGGAGGGCAAGTGACTACAACAATTCAATTACTTTCTGATCTCTCTTAAGTGCTTCTCCCATCAAGGGAAATAGAGATGACAACAAAATCATTGGAAATCATAATTACCTAAATGACGCCAGAGCCAGAAAATGATCTATAATATATATATAATCTAGACAAATATAATATATATATATAATCTAGACAAAACAAGAGTCTTGAATGGGGGATGTATAAGCCCCCAATTCAGCAAGCTACAGAGTGCAGCTGTCAAGGCTGTTTTCACCAACTTCTCTTTCTTTATAAAAACAAACCCTACTCCTTTGTTCTCTACTGCTGAATTGAGAATGGGAGTCAGGGAAGAAAGATAGAGATGAGTGCCATTAGAGACTATTACAAGGAGGGTTAGCCTTCATTTACCTTGGCTATTCGAAAACAGATCAGGTTTTCCTGTGCCATTTTCCTTAGCCATCTCTAAATATTGCACCAGTCACTTCAAGAACTTCTCAAGAGAAGTATATTTCATTTTCTCTAGAGATGTATATGGGGAACTAGAATTGTGTTCTCTTGTTTCTAGTTTTTTATCAAACTTTGCTGCAGACATTTTTATAAGTATTGAATGATGAATATGACATAGTGTCA
Source organism: Vombatus ursinus (assembly GCF_900497805.2). Taxonomy (NCBI): domain Eukaryota; kingdom Metazoa; phylum Chordata; class Mammalia; order Diprotodontia; family Vombatidae; genus Vombatus; species Vombatus ursinus. Next base: position 15,964,255 of record NW_020954590.1, on the reverse strand, counting down.
GCTTTAAATATTTCCCTGTTTCTTGAGTTTCATGTACTTAGTCAACAGTCTTTACCACTGGAGTTATTTCATGGGATCCTCCAAACTGTCCTTTATTGAATTTGCTGGACTTCTCCATCCCTAGAATGTGGATCTGGGAAGAATGGAGTACCTGGACTAGTTAAACTTTAAAACTGATTATGGCTGTTACTTCTTGATTACAGAAAGGGGATAGCTTTATAATGTCTAAAGTTTAACTAATTTGCCCGGAATAAGGTTTTCTGGGATTTGGTAGATAGCTTTGCTCTCATGACAAAAGGTAATGGACACCATATGACACGCAATGACTCAGGTGGTCCCAGGGAGGTAGAAGGCAATGGCTTAGCGCTTCTGCGGACAACTTCCTGAGGTCTTAGATTGTCAGGGAAACTGTTAGAGGCTGGACTCAAACTTTAGAGTCCTGAGAAAATAGATATGGTGCTATGATGTTCCTGAGGACTTCTGTTCTATGATGTTCCTGAGGATTTAACAGACCCAAGAATATGAGATGATTCTATGACCTTAAACAGAATTTGACTCTAAGTCAAATATAACACCTGAGGAGGTTCTGGGAATATGAAACCACAGTCCTTAAGAGATCTGTTATTTACATAACTTCAAATTCTACTCTGGATAAAGAGCTTGTAGGGAGAAAAAAAAAAGTCTGGTTATTAGTGATAGCCAGCATGCAATGGTTCCAAGACAGTCCTGCTTTTTCTTCACTGGTGGTAACCTTCTCTAGTCAAGCCACACAATTTTTCAAACAATTAAAAAAATGAACAGTGTCATCCTAATGCAAATATTGCAAAAATAAATAAGATAGTCTTTGACCTCAGGGAACTTATACTGTATTAAATATTCAATGCCCAAGTTCTACATCTTATAAAGAAACTAATAAGCCAGGCAAATAACTTCAGACTTATGAAAACAGAGGAGAGTCTACAAATTAAATCTTATTCCAAAGCATCATTTCTTTTTAGCCCTAACCTATGATTTCACTCGTATAGGGAACTCCTGATGAGAAAACTCTTATTAATTCAGGCCTGTGCCTGCTCTACAGTTTATGGTCTTAGAAAGTTGCTAAGGTAACAGACAAAATAATTTAAGAGGCAGTCTGCTATGATGGAGAGAAAAGCCTTGGTTCAAGTCATATCTCTCACACAGAGGGTGTGAGGGTCACTCAACCAGTGACCCTCTGCAAGTCACTCAACCACTCAATGACCCCAGGTAACCCTCTAAGGATCTGTACATAGCAGAGACTTAATAAATGTTGTAACATGGATTAGTGAATAATAGTTAATATACATTTAAAATCCAAGAGAAACCTTAAAGTAGATTCATATATGGAGAGGACAAAGAAAGCTGCCCTATCTTGCTGCTGAAAAATCAGGCACATGGTTCCATTGGAAGACAATTACACTGTGTATTAGTCCACATCTTGGTTTTGCCTTGCACATAGTAGGCACGTATTAAATGTTTATTGAATTGTATTGAATTCAAATAATGAATTTTTTGCTCTCCAACTACCATGCACTTGAAAATCCTGCCTGACCTTTGACTTGAAAGGGCTAAGGATACAAGTAGATTCCTGTTCGACACAAAGGTGTAGGCAGAATTTTTAGACTTGGCCCATTTGAAATCAAGTCTGCATTTTATTCTTAGCCAAAATGCCTCACTGATTTCCCACTGGATACAGATGAAGGAAAAGGGTGTTTCCTTTCTGAAAAGTTGGTTTTTAACCACACCTTATGTCTGGCACTATACCTTTGGCAACTATACCAAACAAAAGTGAGGTCTGAGTTTGGGGCAGGCTTTTATTTTAGATCATAATTTAAATTAAATAGCGATGTTGATGGTTTACATATATGTTTAGTTAAAATGAAAAATAAAATGAAGAGAAAGGGAGAATCATTGAAGTCTCATGCATGTTTGTAGCCTTAGGATATTTTAGGAATGCCTATTATTTCCTGAATAGATTGTAGGAGCCTTGAAAGAATCACTAGAAAGTAAATAATTTTTTAGAGGCTATGAAAGAAGCCAGGATGAGAGACAGTAAAATAATGAGCCAGTGGCAAGGAAATGGGTTTCATCCCCTAAAAACTTGTTAACTAAAAGGATATAAGTACAGATGAGCCAGCAGCATTCAAATATATGCAGTATATATAAAATCATGGGGTTGAGTTGGATTGAATGAGTGACACTATGGCTTTTTAAGTTGACTCTTCATATGATACAGTGGAAAAACCACGAGGCTTAGAGCCAGTGGTCTGGTCCTGACTGTGGGTGACCTTAAACAAATAACTTTATCTGTTCAAATATCTACTTTCTCATCTGTATAATCTATGTATTGATTCTTCATTTTTCAAATGATTGAGTTACATGAAACAATTTTAATGCTCCTTCTAGCTCTTAAATATTGTTCCACTCCTTCATTCATGCTTGCTTGCATGCATTCACCAAGTATTTATTAAGTGCCTACTATGCACCAAGAACCATGATAGGTACTAGGGAGACAAAGACAAAACAGTCCCTTTTCTTATGGAAACTTACATTCTATTGGGGAACACACACACACACACACACACACACACACACACGTAAACCAGGTATTTGAAGAGGGAGAAGAAAAAGAGGGAGTGCCTGTCAGGTTTCTTTAATTGGACAATAACGACTCTTCTATTCCTCATAATATGTCATGTGAAGAAAATGGAGTGTGAGCAACACTTCCATGGCTTACGTAAAAGAATGTGGAAAGGACAAGTAATGTTGGGTACAGAGAACAACAAGTGGGCCAACTTTGTTAGATTATAAAGAGTGTGAGGGGGAACATTATGGAATCTGAGAATGGGAATGAACCTCTTTTGCCTTCTAGTTTAACTGATACATGAAGAAATCTCTACTATAACACACCTAACAACTGGTCATTCTGCCTCCACTTGAAGACCTCAAAAGATGTTTTTATGACTTTCAACTATTCTTTTTTTGAGACTGATCAATGAACTCCTTAGTACTAAATCCTTCTCTTTTCTTATCTTCCTTGATCTCTTTGTTCACTGGTTCTTTTTGAAATGGATTCTTTGGCTTCTATGAATCTTCTACCTGTTTTCCTCTTACTCCTCTGACTTCTGGTCTTTAATACATAATTTCAGTCTACTGCATACAGACATACCTCTTTTTATTGAGCTTTGCTTTACTGCATTTTTAAATATATATATATTTTTTAACAAACTGAAGGTTTGTGGCAACCTTGTGTCAAGCAAGTCTATCGGTGCCATTTTCCCAATAGCGTGTGCTCACATCATGCCTCTGTGTCACATTTTGGTGATTCTCGAGATATTTCAAACTTTTTCATTATTATTATATCTGTTATGGTCATTTGTGATCAGTGATCTTAGATATTACTATCATAATAGTTTTGGAATGCCATGAACCATGTTCCATATAAGACAGCAAACTTAAACAATAAATGTTGTGTGTGTTCTGACTGCTCTCTCTCCCTCTCCTCAGGCCTCCCTATTCTTTGAGACACAACAATATTGAAATTAGGCCAATTAATAACCCTACAACGTCCTCCATGTGTTCAAGTGAAAGGAAGAATCAACCAATGCAGAAAACTTCATTGTTGTCTTATTTTTAGAAAATGCCATAGTCACCCCAAACTTCAGCAATCACTACCACCTTGATCAGTCAGTAGCCATCAACATCGAGACAAGACCCTCCACCAGCAAAAAGATTACAACTGGCTGAAGGCTCAGATGATATTTAGAAGTTTTTAGCAATAAAAAAATTTTAAATTAAAGCATGTACTTTTAAAAGACATAATACCATTATGCACTTAATAGACTACAGCATAGTATAAACATAACTTATACATGCACTGGGAAACAAAAAAATTTGTGTGATTCACTCTATTATGAGACTCACTTTATTGTAGTGGTCTGGAACCAAACCCACAATATCTCTGAGGAACATCTGCATACTTTAAAAATCCATATTGCCTCATTTATCTAAGTTTTATATTCCCAACCTAGATTGGAGTTCATGGAGAATGGGAGAGAGCATGTCTTTTTTTTTTATCTCATTATTCTCATCTTTTTGATGGAAGTCAGCTAGAAATGGTATAGGGACAAGTCACTATTCCACTATTATTCTTTTATAATCAATGTTCTGCAGACAATTGCACAGGAGGGTAAAATATTTCCTTTTTATGATTGGAAAAAGTATTAGTAAATAAGCTCATTTTCTGTGGATTCAATTATTATCATCACATACATGAATAACTCACATTTACAAGGTTAAGAACTTTTGACACTTCCCTGAAAGGGATAGGAAAGTGTAGAGCATTTAACATATTATGTGTATATATAATATATATAACATATCATATATAATGCAATATAATTTTCATGTGTTGGATGATTTATCACACTAAATTTTTTAGAAAATGAGGCATAAGGAATTAGAGGAATGAAGATTACCCTGTAGGAAGAGAGTTTTCGGGGCCTAATAGCAATACCTATTATGTTTAAGGCACCATTCTAGATTCTGGAGGGTTCAAAAACAAAATGAAACAGAAAGTTCCTCCCTTCAAGGAACTTATATTAGGAGGTACAAATGTAAACTACTATGTATGTTCATTATAATATGAGGAGGGAGAAAGCATAAAAAAAGAAGGTCAGGAAAAGTTTCCCATGGGAAGTGATACAAGATCTATTACAGGGCTTCTTCCACTTTTTCCACTTGTGACCCCTTTTCACCTTTCAGCAGTGTTCAGTGGACATTGAGTGGCTTGAGGGCCTGCACAGTGCAAAGTACCCGTTCTTCGTGTTCAAAACCAAGGCTGTAGTGAATGCAACATGGGCAAATTCTGCCAGAAACACCTTGGATTCATTATATGTTTGATTTTTAATTGATTTTTGTTCAGAAACCTTTTGCTGTTGCCAAAGAACGGCTGATCTATACCTTGAAGGAAGATAGAGATTCTAGAAGGAAGACAGAGCTGCCTGGAGGAGCAAATTCCATGCCTGGGGTAGGGAGGGGTCCATTTAAAGGTACAGTAAGAGAGATAGAGCACTGTGTTCGCTAGAGAGCAGATGACAGAGAGTTATAGGAAATTAACCTTGAAATTTAGATTGGAGTCAAACTCTGGAGGGTTTTAATTGCTAAGCTGAGGAATTTGTGAGGTGAAGAGGATTAAATTAAAATAGTTGACCTGCAATTGGAGAGAAGGGGTGGATGCAAGATATATTGTGAAGGTAGAATCAACAAAACTTTGCAGTTGATTGGGTATGTGGTGTTATTGAGAGTAAAGACTTGAGACAATGTCAAGGTTGTAAATCTGAGTGATTTCTTTTTTTTTTTTGGCTAGGCAATGGGGTTAAGTGACTTGCCCAGGGTCACACAGCTAGTAAGTGTTATGTGTCTGAGGCTGGATTTGAACTCGGGTCCTCCTGAATCTAGGGCCAGTGCTCTATCCACTGTGCCAGCTAGCCACCCTCTTAAAATGAGTGACTTCTGAAGGATGGTGGTGCCCTCAACAGAAACAAACAAGTCCAGAAGCCCATGCTTATGACTTTAGTTCTAAAGTCCTTTAGTTTAATATTATCAAAGGTAGTAAAAATACGGACTAAATCTCCTTACCAATACATACCAAATCTCCTGACAAATATCTCAAAGAATCACAAAATTTCAGCTGTAAAAAGGATCTCAGCTTACATAGGAATGCCTTCTATAACAGCTCCAACATGTAGCCATCTGATTTCTGGTCAAAAACCTCCAGTGAGAGGAAATCCACTATCCTCCCAAACCTATTCTTCTATGAACAGCTCTAATTACTAGGACGTTTTTAGTCACTTGACGCTAAATGCTCTTCTGTAATTTTACCCCACTATTTCTGGTTCTGACCTTGAAGACCAAGCAGAGAAAATCTAATTCCTACTCCACATGAGAATCTCTCAAATGCTTAAATCTTTCTATTGTAACAGCTGCAATTCTTCTCTTCTCCTGGTCATCCCTGAGTGGTCTGGTCTATAATTCTTTCACCATCTTGTCTGCCCTCCTCTGGGAATAATCCAGATTGACAACATCTTTTCTAAAGGGCAGCTGCCATAACTGAACAAAATATTCCAAATGTGGGCTGAATGTTGGGATAGCCATGTTTCCCCAATCCTGGACTTCTACAGTTGATTTCTGAGCTCAGTGAAGAGAATAACTGTGGAGTTAAAGGACCTGGACTCATATCCCTCTTCTGATGATTAACTATACATGTGTGACCTTGGGTAAGCCACCTAACTTCCCTAGGCCTCAAATTTTCCCCTCTGTAAAATGAGGAGGATAGACTAGAAAACCTCTGGAGTCTTTTCCATGCTCTACATCTGTGATCTTATGACCCATGTCTCTTTTTCAATTTCATTTTATTAGAGTTGCCAAACATGTTGGGATTATTACACTGTCATTACAACTCAAAACATTGCCATAATTCTCTTGCTGTGTTAGAATTTAATTGAATTAAATATCACTTAAATGCAGTTGGAAATCATACTTTGTAGATATGGATTTTATCAATGCAATGGTAGTTATTATTACATAATTTGACTAACAGGCATATTTGACGTAAGTTACAGAATGAGCATTAAGTGGACAATCAGAAGAGCTGCATTCTTGCCTTAGTTGCTCACCATATAATCTCGTGCAAGTAATTCAACTGCTCTGTTTCCTCAGTTTCTTTAAAGCATGCAATTATACTTGTTCATTTTTTTTTTACTAACAGAGATGTCATGAGAATGAAATGGAATAAAATGTTTAATAAGTGCTAGTTGACTTTAACTTAATTTAGTGGGCAGCGAGTTCTTGAAAGAAAAGTTATTAAAATATTAAATTGCTACAGCCCCTTGCAAACTTTAGAGAGGGATATAATTGTCAGCTACTCTCTCACTACCACCACCATGATTGCAGTGGTGATGACAAATACTATGATTACTATTGCTTCTGTGGGTCAGTCAACAAGCATTTATTAAGCACCTGCTACGTGCTAGACACTGTGATAAACAATGAGTATATAAAGAGAGGCAAAAATCAGTCTGAGTTCTCAAGGAGCTCATGGTCTAATGGGAAAGACAACATGCAAATTGGGGGTGATTTTAGAAAGAAAGTACTAAGATTAAGAGGGATTAGGAAAGGTTTCTTGGAGAAGGTAGAACTTTAGCTAAGGTTTGGAGGAAGGCCAGGAAGGCAGGAAGTAGCTATCAGGAGGAAGAAAGTTCAAGGCATGAGGACAGTCAGTGAAAATACTCAGCTGGGAGATGAGCCTTGGCTTCTCAGACTTGGAATCTGGGTCAGGTGTGGAAAAAATGGAGACTAGCTCTGATTACAATATGTGAATCTTAACTACTTGCTATGTTGATTATTGTAGTATTGACTAGGATAATCATACACGTTTTACATACTAGGCTGACATTTTTTATAGTTAAATTTTATAGGTGGGGGATTGAGGCTCAGGAAAGTTTGACTGTACCTTTAATTTCATGGTCATACTGAAAGTCAGATTTCACATACTAATAATACACATATTCCTTCTCACGCATGCAACAGAAATCTATTATAACACCTCTCTTTTAGTGCATAGATTGGGGTATTCTGTGACTCAAATCATCTTTGAGACCCAGCTCTGCAGCCTCCTAGCTATGTGTCTTTGGCCAAATCACTTAACTACGGTTATTTAATCTTTAAAAAACAACTTTTATATCCTTTCCATCCCTAAGCTTCCTTATCTTCCACAGTCTCTGAAGTAGGAATAATCTCCTTTGCAACTTGGGGATTTTGGGATTTCATAGCTCTCTGTACGTCTCATGGGATTCAAACCAATTTCCTTTCACTATCAAGATACATGAAATGTTACCTCAATATACTGCTCCTCAATGGGATTGCCAGGCCTGGGAAAGTACTAAGGCACTGAAGCAGATGGGGCTCTGTCTGAATTTTATAGGAACATACATGCAAATTATAGTTAATTTAGAAAGACAATTAGCTTTGGAGACAGAGGACCTGTTTTTAAATCCTGGTTTGCCACTTTAATACCTGAGTGACCTTGAGAGAGTCTTTTAATATGCCTAAGCCTCAGTTTACTCATCTATAAAATGGAGGAATTGAATCAGATGGCCTCTAAATCCTGTATATGTCTATGAGAAGAATTTTTTGTAAATATATTCAAAATTCCTAATTAGGCTTTAAAAAAAAAAGAGATGGACAACAGCAGATCAATAGATTTTTCTTTGAAAGTTAAAAAAAAATAAGTAGCTATATAATACCAGTAGACCTTTATATGTATAAGAATTATAAGAGGAAAATATGGTGAAGATATAATAAATAAAACTCTAGACTATCTTTGAAATAGTCATGTATTATAGCGGAGAGAACACTGGATTTTGAGGCTAAAGGATTAGATTCAAGACCTGGCGTGGCTACTTATTAACTGTGGGATCATGGGCAAGCCCTACCCCGCTTTGGGCTTCAGTTTCCTCATATGTGAAATGAAGGAAATGGACTTGATCTTTAGGGTTCCTTCAAGCTCCAAATATCACGGTTATCAGGGCAGCACCAGGGTTCCCCTGAGTGCTTTAGCCATAGAATTTTTGATTGGAAAGGAATGTTGAAAGTTATTTTCTGTGGTCATCAGGATAATTTAATCTTGACAAGCCCAATGATTTTGATTTGATAAACCAGAAGAATTTACTAAACAATTATTAGGTAATATAGGGAATCTAAAAGTATAAGACCTGCACGATTTGTGTCCCCAAGGACAAGACACTATATAGAAAATCACAGGATTGTAGACTGTGATTTGGAAGGAACCTTAAAGAACATTTAGTTCAGCCTACTTATTTTGCAGATGAGGAAACTGGAACCTACAGAGACTAAGTGAATTGCCCACAAGTCAAAACAATTGTAAGTGGCAGAGCTAGGATTTAATATCAAGGTGGCACAGTGGATACAGTGCTGGGTTTTGAGTCAGGAGGACCCAAGTTCAAATCTGGCCTCAGACACTTACTAGCTGTGTGACCTTGTTCAAGTCACTTAACTTTGTATGCTTCAATTTCCTCATCTGTAAAATGAGCTGGAGAAGGAAATGGCGAGCCATTTAAGTATCTTTGTCAAGAAAACTCCAAAGGGTTCACAAAGAGTTGGACACAGCTAATCGACAAAGCAACCACCACCTTTGATTCTAGTGTTTTTCCCACTTCACAAGAAAGAATACAAGGAAGTGAGTGAGAGCTGAAGGAAGAGCATCTGACCTATGCCTTGAAAAGAGGAGGCATTCATTAGGATATGAAATGGCCCTCTGGGAGGGGGTAGGCAAAGGGCCACAGGTGAAAATATAGGTGATGTTAAAACAAAATGTATGAATAAACATTTGTTTTTAAAAATGGAAGCAGGGAAGACAGAGGAAAGGACATCAGGTAGGTCAACCAATGTGAACATAGGAATGGAAAAGGGAGTGAACACTTTTGCCAGTAAGCAGACTGAGGGTGTGGATGTGGTAAGACTGAGTTCCTTCTGTGAAGTCAGAGCAGCCAGAGCACACAGAAATGTCTATGTGTCACATTGTAGTTTTAACTAGAGCTCAGTGAAGGTCTGGAATCAGGCTGTAGACTTCTAGCCAACAGTTTCCTGGTTTCAGCCAGCTTTTACGGGTATATGTGTTTTTTTATTCACTCTCTGCAGCTGATCATAAAACTGACCTTTACAAATGTACAGTCATTGTTGCATGAGAACATAGATCCTGGAGCCAAACCAGACAACACCTAACAAGCTACATTCTTAACTTCCTTTATGTTATTATATGCAGCTGGATTGATTGTTGAACTCCTTCTAGCATTCTAAACAGACAAATTATTGCTATCTATTGATAACAGTCACTTGAAAAAACCCAAATAAAAAGCATCTTGGTGTCTCAGGAGAGAAAAAAAAGACATGGCATCTATTATATAAATGTGAAACAAAGGCCAGTGGATAGAGTGCAGTGACTGACACATAGTAGGCACTTAATAAGTGCTTATTGACTTCTAGATATTACAAAAACAGATATCCCATATCCAGGAACATCCCCTCTTTGGTAACTTCCACTTAATGAGTCAATATGTCCAAGCCACAACTTGGGTATTGGGTTCCATGCTAGGTACCACATTTTAGGAAGGGCAACCAAAATACTAAGGGGTCTTGAATTCAAGCCAAATGAGGACGAGTCAAATGAAACAGAGATGCTTAGCTTGGGATCTAAGGATCTTTTTTTTTTTTTTGGACTTTTTAAAAAAAATCACATCTCAAAGGTTAGGGGAAAATATTTTTATACAATTTTTAAAAGCTTAATGCTTCTTACAATACTACAAAACACCAAGAAATATCTTAGAGAGGTTACAAAATGGCATTCAATGCAATGTTCCAGGGAATTAGGTAACCCATCGATTACTTTTATTTTTAAACCACAAATACTACAAACAACAATACCATCTCCAAATTAGAGGATACGTATATGTGTGTGTGTGTGTGTGGATCTGGGCAAAGGGATAAGAGTTGTCTTCAATTATATGTGAAGTTCTGTTAGATGAGATAGGTATTCAATTTAGGATTGCATGATCATAAGTTCTTAAAGTTATAAGAGACTTCAGATACCATCTAATCCAAACTCTTCATTCTATACCCTTGGGGCCAGAGAGGTTAAGAGAGCTGCTCATGGTCACATAAGTAGAAAGAGATGAGGAATATATGTACTGAGCTTCTCTGAATATAAATCTGGTGGTCTTTCCCCTGTGACATGTTCTATTTGTTCCCAGAGGGTAGAATTAGAGCAATGAGTAAAAGCTGAAGAGAGATAGATTTACGTGTGACTTCAAAAAAAGTCCTAACAGTTGTAACTATCTAAATGCACAAAGTGTTGGCTTGGGGACCTTGTTGATTTTCCCTCATTGGAAATCTTCAATCAAAGGCTGGATAAACACGTGTCAGGTATGTTGTAGAAAAGACCCTTGTTCACCTTTGGAATGAACCAAATGCCTCTAAAATCCTTTCCAGAATTTTAGAACCCTAGAATTTCAGCGCTGGAAGGGACCTCAGTGTCAGTCTAGTCCAAATAATACTTCAAAAAGGATCCTCTCTACAACACACTTAGCCATTACTTGAAAACTCACTAGCTGTGTGACTCTGGGCAAGTCACTTAACCCCAATAGCCTTCACCAAAAAAAAAAAAAGAAAGAAAGAAAGAAAGAAAGAAAGAAAGAAAGAAAGAAAGAAACAAGCTAATTCTGAGATCCTAGAATTCTAGAAAAATGGAAAGTATATTCAGAATCACTCCAGTTGCTGTGTAGGAAATCCCAAAGCCAGTTCCATAGAACCTGAAATCCACAGGAAAATCTGGGAAAATTGCATCCTAAAATTCAAGAAAGAAAATAGGGCTTATCTCACCTTTGCAGAGGTGGGGTGGGATAGCGGAGAAAGTATGGGCTTTTCCAGTCCTGCTGGGTAACTTATTTAATCTTTATGAGCCATAATTCCCTTATCTATAAAATAATGAAAGTTTGAATAGATGGCCTTTTGATTGCTCCTTCCAACTCTAAATCTAGACTACCGTAAGCTCGAATCAATTTTAACCCTCATTTTGTTCTTAACTAGTTATGTTACCTTGAACAAATTTCCTCTCCTCCTCATTTACAAGATAAAGACAAAATAATATTAAAGATCCCTCTGAGCTTTGACATTCTATTACATCAGAAGGGGATTTTGTTACAAAATGGACTTTTCTATGTATATTTAAGTGCTAAAAAAAGTTCACTGTTCTGTTGTGACTGATTGATGAGAATTCAAACCCAGAAGCCTCCAAGGTAGATTCAGGATTATAGAGGTGATGCAAACACATATGTGCATATTGTCTGAACTACTTTTCCTGTCCCATTGCTTCTATGCTGTTGAAGCAGTCTGGGATCAGTGCCAAGTACCTCGGGATTCTAGCACATTTTAATTCCTTATTGGTTTTTTCAAGAATGGAAATGACAGGTAGGGTGGTGTAGATAACATGATATGGCTTCCTGTCTACTAAACAGCCCCCAGGTGGCCAGGCATCAGGGGACCTATATTAATGAGTCAAGGGATTATCTCTCATGGGATTAGCAGGGAAGAGAATGGGGCTGATGCTGTCAATTTCTCCTCCATACAAGAGCAAGTACCAACATGGAGAACAGGGGTGGCTGAGTTGCTGCCAATAACATGTCCCTTGCATGAAGACAGCATGTTAGGAGGAGGAGGTGGAGGGGAAACAAGACATAAACCAGCTGTAAACACAGAAGCCAAGAGAATAAATCCCTGAAAGTCCCCAGCCAAAATCATCTCCTTGAAACACAATAATGCATAGCTGTCCCAGGTTTCTTCTTTTTGAGAGTGATTTAATACCAGAAATAAAAATTTCCCAGAAAAGATGTTCTCTCAAAATTCAGCTAGCTACAGGGTGGGATACAATCATCAGAAACCACAAAAGAAAATTTCTTGCAAAATTGGACGGGGGGATAGGGTTTGTGTCTTAGGGTTTAAATGATACCCCAGCTAAGGCTTGAGTGGTGCTGGGAAATTTACTGAAGTTCTGCATAGTTTCTGACCCTACAAAACTGGTTGAGCAATGACTTGTTAGAGGCAGTGGTTAGATCTACAACAGCCAATTCCTTGCAGAGATTTCTGCAGCTCTGATGTGTCATTAGGAATTACTGGCTTGAGGCAATTTGGGTATATTCTTCAGGTCTTCAGTTCAGCAGATAAAGCTGAAGCATAATCCTGGCCCATTTCAGAAGTCCTGCAAGGATAACCTACATGCAGTCCCACCTGCCATCTCTTTGCTATGCAGAGTTGGGACTTTACAAAGGAAACATCGATAATGCTTTACTACTTTCACTGAAATTGAATTTGTACTAATCTGTGATGAAATAAAACAAGCAGAGGGAAATTTTTATTGAGAGATAAATTGAAGCAGTTTATAGGATAAAAACAAGAGTAGAAAGAAATTATAAAAGAGCAAAATGAATTTTACAACAGAGTTAACATTCAGCTGGCTAGTGGAAAGGTGATGGCAGAACACCACTGTTTGGTTTAAAACCACAGCTGGGCTTTAGGGTACATATTAAAATTTCAGCACCAGGCATATGGAGACATTTGCAGAATTACATGCTGCAATATAGGTACTGTACCTTGTTTTCAAACGATGATAATGCTTACCACTTAGTATACTAAAATGGTAACAAGAACATGAATCTGCATGAGATGTATTTAACACAGCACATTACAAACTCCTGAATAACAGTAAATTACTATTCTTGCAGAAGTTGGCTCATAAAACAAAAATTCTATTGTCTGATACTGAGGAGAGCATTTAAGGTTGAGTGTTAAGTGATTTCTTTAAAAAGCAATCTTACTAGAGAATTATAGAAACCAAATAAAATAGGGCCTTATTCTGTACAACAGGATACTAAGAGGGGTACCTTTCTCTCCCCACCCCAGAGGCCCTGGATACCTACTAAGGGAATATGGGTTCCAGTCTTGGTTCTGTTACCATGTAGCTATGTGTTGCTGGGCAGATAGTTTTGTCTTTTTCAATCCTTTCTTTCCTTTGTGAAATGAAGGTTGGGGTGGGATATCTAAGATTCCTCTCAGCTTAAAAATTCTATAAAACTATTAATTATCAAAAGGAATATTTGAAGGTCTCAAACTCAAAGCACTGACTAGGTCAAAGACTTCATCTAAATTACCTGAAAATTAAGACCTATGGTCTAAAAGAACTCCATGTGGTCTGAGTTTCCCTCCCCTTTCCCTGAGGGGATCTATTTCAGCTTCAGAACTCTAACTGACTTCAAAGAGAGGCAGGCTTGTGTGCAAGAGACATGTAGTCATAGAGAGCAGGATGAGAATGCAATTGATTATTTATGTGTATTCAGTAAGAGAAATGACTCATAACAAGTATGCAATGAATGCAGCCATTTTAATGGGGATCAAATTGCATACATATTGACACCAAACTCGCTTGTATTCTTAGTCACTGCTGCTTTTTGTATGGTGATTGGTGTGATGGGGCAGAGTACCTGAAAACACACAGGTGATCTGGAGTTCTTTTAACCTCCACAATAATGCAGTGTAACTCTTGTAAAAAATATTCCTGACACTTGCAGGGACACTCCTTTGAGTGTGTTAGCTTTTCAGCCTTGGAATCTGGATCAGGCTTGGCAAAAATGGAGATTAATTCTGATTACAACATAGCCTTTTAGCTAGTGAAACTTTATGATCATTTCTCACCTTGCTGAGAGTATCATGTAGGATGGAGGCTCCTTGATGGTAGAGATGGTATCACTTTTGTAACTGTAAATCTAGCACCTAGTAAAGTGCCTGGAACATAGAGGACACTTGCAAATACTCGTTGATTAAACTTGGTTAGAGTAGCTCTATGCCAATCCATCATGGCGAACCCATCTCATTAGTTCTTACTATCACTTTAACAGTACATCTGGGTACTCTTGATCCAATGATAAAATGTATTTCACCAACAGTATTCTTTTCCTAAGGTTAGTGTGGCAAGGGAATAGAATGCTGTACTTGGAGTTAGTAGGACCTGTGTTCAAATCCTGCCTGTGACACTTATTCTGTGAAATTTCTTAAACTCTTGCCACTCTAAGAAATTCTCTAAGACTGAAAGTTTCAGAGCAGTTGCTGGTCTGCTTTGGTAAGAAAGGGTTTCTTCATCATCACTTCCCTACACCAATGAAATCATAGATTCAAATCACGCACAAGAATAATCCTTTTCATGTATTCTCTGGAAATTTAGGCACCAGTGATCACTTTTATTTCTTTCTCCTTTCTACAATTGACAGCTATGTTTGCCCACCTTATCTCACAGAAAAATGTGATGCTGCTTTTGTAATATGATATCACTTGCCGGGTATGATTATATGATTGTGCATAATGTGCCTATGAAATCTTTTAAATAAAAAAATCACATATGAAGTTTGCTAGAGATAATGCTATATAACTACAAATGTTAGACTAAGAATTCTTAACTGGGGTGAAGGTGTTCATATGCTTGTTTAAAAAATAATCTTGATAACTAGATTTCAATGTAATTGGTTTCCTTTGTAATCCTATGTATTTTATTTAGTCAATTTAAAAACATTATTCTGTAGTTATTTAGACAGACCTAAATAATCAGAGAAATAATATTTGCTCATGAGTAAGTGGAGCCAATAGAAATGATAATAATATCTAAATTAATTCAAAATACCAAGGGATTACTTTACAGAACTTTATAGAAAAAATGATAATGAAATTCATCTGGAGGAGCAAAAATGGGAAGAAAAGAGGACTAGCAGCACTGGATCTCAAACAATACTATAGAGAATGAATTGCCAAAACAATTTGGTACTGGCTAAAAAAGAGATCAACCAGTGGAAAAGATTAGGTACATAGCCTACAGAAACAAATGAACCTAGTAGCCTAGTGTTCAATAAATACAAAAACCCCAGGTATGGGAGTAAGGATTCACTATTTTATAAACACTGCTCAGAAAACTGGATAGTAGTATGGCAGAAATTAGGAGAAGATTAACATCTCAAATCTTATGATAAGATAAACTCCAAATAGATAAGAGACCTGGACGTAAAAGGTCACAGCATAAACAAATCAGAGGAACAACAGAGAAATTACTTTTCAGATCTATGTACAGGAGAAGACTAAACAAAGAATAGAGAAGATAAAATGGACAGTTTTGATTACAAAAATTTTAAAAGTTTTGCATAAACAAATTCAATATAGCCATGATTAGAAGGGAAGCAATTGACTAGGAAAAAATCTTTGCAGCACGATTCTCTGAGGAAGGTCTCATTTCCAAGATATGTAAGAGACTGATTTAAATTGGTAAGAATAAGAGCCATACACCAATTGATAAATGGTGAAAGAATATGAACAGATAGTCCTCAAAGGAAGAAATCCAAGCTAGCTATTATGAAAAATGTAACAAATCATTAATTAGGGAAATGAAAATTAAAACAGTTATGGTGTCCTACCTCATATCCATCAGACTGGAAAGGCTGACAAAAAAATATGTTGTAGGGGTTGCAATGAAACAGATACACTGTTTGGGTTGTGAATCGGTCTAGTAATTCTGGAAAAGCAATTTGGGATTATGCCCCAAAAGTTATGAAACTGTGCACTGAACCAGTGATATCACTCCTAGGCTTATGCCATCAAAGGGATTAAAAAAAGCAAAAAAGGTCATGTATGTACAAAAATATTTATAGTAGTTCTTTTTGTGGTGGCAAAGAACTAGAAATTAAGGGTGTGCCCATAAAATGGGGAATAGTTGAACAAAATATGGTATATGACCATAATGGAACACTATTGTGCTGTAAGAAATGAAGAAAGACATTTTCTGAGAAATCTTGGAAGACATTCATGAAGAAATGGACTGCAGTGAAAAGAACCAAGATAATAATTTATACTATAACATCAATATTGTAAAAACAAATGATTCTGGAAGACTTAAGACCTCTGATCCACATAATGTTCAACCAAGATTCCAGAGGACTGATGATGAAGAATGTTGCCTACCTCCTGAAGGAGAGATGATGGACTAATATGCAGAATGAAAAACACATTTCTGGACTGTGGCCAATATGGGAATTTATTTTGCTTGACTATGCAATTTGTTACAAGGGTTTTAAATTTCTTTGTTTCTTTTTTTCCCCAGTGAATGGGGTGCGGGGTGGGGGGGGGAGAAGAGAGGTGAGGGGGAAAAATAAATGATTGATAATAGAAAAAATTTTAAAATGTATTTAAAAAAGAATTAAAAACATTATTCTGAGAAAGGTTGCAGAGGCTTTGCCAGATTGCCGAAGAGAAATACAAAATACAAAAAGGGTTAAAAACCCCTGAATTAGAGTTTCCTTATTTTTAAGCTTATTTTGGGGGTGGAGGAAGAGGATGAAGTCTTCATTTTCCTTACCATCAAGCACTATTGAATACAAATTTTATTTCTTTGCACTCACCTGTCCAGGCTGTTCACAGGCTGTTTGGTACCGTGCTTGCTGGCAAAGTTCTTTGACCCTCTCGTATTTGGGTAGGTGATTTGACTGTTGGGCATTCTTGCTAGGTTCTTCCTTCTTGCGCAGGAATTTGCTTTGATACGAAGGGACAAGCATTAGACAGGTGCTCTTCCCCACTTGCCATGATCCATGCCCACCCTACAACCTCACTTCTTAACAAGAGGAGGGAACTTAATTAAGAGAAAGCTCTCTGAAAGAGGGGGTACTGCCAAATTCAGCATTTGGTGAGCTGCTTGGATGAAAACTATCACTCAAGAGTCACCAAGAAACTTTCTGGGATGTCAAAGCTGCTACTAGAGTCACCCTTTTCAAACAGTAGCAGTTTTTAAAAGCTTTATCCATTCAAAGTGCTTAGTTTTAGAGGCTATAAAGCTAGCGCAGCTAATAATCATTGAATGCCTTTAGCTGTGAGAATTGATGTTATGACGAAGGGCAAAGCATGGAATCAAATGGGCAGAAATCAGTGGTTTTATAAAGAAATCTCCATTGCCTTTTGGAATTTATTCTAGTTATCAAAAGTGTAATTCAAAAAAACAAAACCTGGGAGATTGGAGATGGGGCTTTGAGTGCAACTGAAGAGGTAAACATGGATTTGGTTATATTATAAAAGCAATTTGAGGATCATGATCAGAAAGGTTGATTCATTTTTTTTTAACAAAGTGCTATAGGTAAAAAAAAAAGTTCAAATCAAAACAGGTTAAGGCCCCATATTATGAGCATTCATTGTTGAAAATTCAGATGCAGGAAGGCTGTAATGAGGGATCCAACTTGCCTTGTTGGTCAGCAGAGAAGGATTAGAAACTGTCTGACCTTGTGACTAGGAATTACAAAATCTGCAGGCTTGCTGAGTGAAAATGAAAAAAAAGCACCCAAGAGGTAGATTTGACCACTAAGAATGTTTTCCATCAGTACCCCAAAGCCAATAATTACCCTCTTTCCACTAGGAATGTATCACGCCAAATTTTGGTCTTTTTGTTTGTTCGAAACCTGAAAGCAAAACAATAATATTTACTGCTGGCATCTGGAAGCCTTTTCATATGGAGTTATATTAACAGTTTATTTAAAGAAGCACCTCTCACTTCATATGGACCATTAACTATAACTTTACAAATGTACTATTCACATACAGCTTAGAAATTCCAAGTTTGTGGTGATCTTGATGGAAAGAGCTTGTTTTGCTAGAGTTTTTCTCTGTGCCATGGTGGGTTGGCTCAAATGTACACTGAGACTGGCTGTAGGGAAGGATAATGACCCACCTGTTACCTGGTTTTTCTAGGTCCAGCAGTTTGAGGACTGACTTGCCATCCACATCAGGAGGAGTGTCGAGCCCAGCAATATCCAGGATGGTGGGAGCCAGGTCAATGTTCAGCACAATCTGAGACACTCTGCAAGGGAATAGTTAGATGAGAAAGCCATTCACCTCCCATCAAGAGGGCATGCAATTTAGGGTGCTTTTCTAGGAGCAGAGCAGTATTAGTAGTTTAAGGTTATATAGTGCTTTACATCAGAGGCATAAAACTCCCAGGTGATTGAGTCCAGAGCCTGAATAAAATGCAGTTGGGAAATATTTTACAAAATAAATAAAAATACAATACAACATAACAATGGTCATTTTTTAGTAAATAAATAATGGTAGTTTGTTGTTTTCTAAGTCACTATGCAGCCTGCAGAGATCAGTTTGCATCTGAGGTCAACACCACCACTTTACACATATTCTTTCATTTGGTCCTTACAACAGCCATGTGAAATCATGAAGGATTGACTTTTATCTATCCAGAGGCTTTTTTTTTTGACCCCATTATGACCAATGAGATGTATTTATGAAGCATTTGGCTAGGGTGAGGATTGCACTCTGTAGCTGTGGAACAGAGCAAAGCTAACTGACCCATAAAGGGATCAAAACTGGAGATCATGGCCTCATTAACACCACTGTATAATGGAGTTAGCAGCCTAGCCAAGGTCAGGCATATGGCTTTCGCAGGATGTGCACTGCCTTCCCAAAATTCTTTGAGTCAAAGGCTTTTCCTGCAGACCTAGGGTTTTCAAAACAGAGCTTCCAGATTCTGTCAAAAGGCGACTAAAGGCTTTCAAAGTTGAATATTATCTTCTACTCTATCTCTCAAACAGATTTTCTAAGATTCACTTTTAAGAAAAACCAGGGTGCTTACAATTGTTTCAGGACATACCTCTGCATTCTCAAAACACAACCATTGAAATCCACAACCCTTAAGGGATGCAGCATGACATAGTAGAATGAGCATCGGATTTGCTGTCACAAGACCTTTCTATGCCTTTATTCCCTCATCCTAACTGCATTTACTGTACGATTTGGACAAGCCACCAAACTTCCCTGGGCTTTAGTTCCCACAGCTCTTAAATTGACCAGATGGCCCATCTGAGGCCTCTTGGGTCACTTCTTCAGCTCTAGGCTGATGATTTCATGATTTGCAAAATGAGGGGACTATATTGGATTACCCTTGGTGCTTTTTTCAGCTCATTTTATAGATGGGGAGATGGGAACAGAGACACTATGGCTCACTCAAGGTTATATATCTAGTTAATGGAAAGGATAGCATTTAAGTATATACTAGATGCTTAATAAATATTTACTGACAACTTAAGGCCATGTCTTCTGTTTTCTACTCAATGATTATTTCCATTAGACTGCATTGTGTTGTTCAAATATATATATATGTGTTTGAGTGTGTGTGTGTGTGTGTGTGTGTGTGTGTATTACCCTACACTTCAAGAAACTGGGAAGAGGTTAATGTGAAATCAAACAAGTGAGAGGTTGTTGCTACTTAAAAACAGTCATGAATCCTTCTCCTAAAGAATCCTTTCCCTTCCAAATTCTTTATTTACCTACCAGACCAAGAGGTGTGAGTTCTTGTTATGCAAAGATGGACTATTAATAATGTTCTTTTTTCTCTGTCTTTGAGTTATTTTGAATGTGACGGTAAAAAAAAAACAAACCCTTTATCCCTATCTTTTAAGTTGTTTAATCTGAAGATACTGTTTCCCAATCAAAGGAAATTAAAACTGAGATTTTTATTAACCAAAGTTATTGAATTGCTTTTTGCTTGATAACTTGTGTCATAAACAGAAGAGTACATACATTGATCCTGGTTCTACACTTGGTCCACGAATAAAGAAAGGAACACGGATATCGAAGTCATATGGCATGGATTTCCCCTTGACCAATCCAAACTGCCCAATATGGTACCCATGGTCTGCAGTGTAAATGATGTAGGTGTTATCCAGTTCTCCAGTTTCCACAAGCATATTATATAGCTGAAATACATCACAGGGAAAAGAAGAAATGAAATGGAATGGTATAACATGACATCTGGAGGATTTTACTACAATTGTCCCTGCTTAACCCCTCTTTAAAAAAATTCCTTTTCAATATGAGTTTAACGATCATTAGACAATACAAGCATTTTAATATACAAAGAAGAGCACAAAAGGGAATATGTGGAACCATCAACTTCTGTCACATGTACTTTAATATTTTTCTAAAACTTATCATGTTACAGTGCAAAGATTGTTTCTAAAAGGTTGAGTAGGGGGATGGGAAAAAAAAAAAACTATGATTTCATTGGTAGAGGAACCTCCCAAAGAGGAAAAGCCCTCTATTAATGCATAAAGGCATTTGCTCTATGACTTACAGCCTTAGAGAATTGTCTAGACGTATTAAGTGACTTGTGTAGGGAAACATAATGTTTGTCAGAGGCAAGATATAAACCTAGGTCTTTCTGATTATGGCTTGCTCTCTAAAAGGCTGATGTCTTATTTTTTTTTGTTTTCAAATTATTTTTTCCCCCAATTAAATGTGAAAATGATTTTTAACCTTCTTTTTTAAAATTTTGAGTCCCAAATTCTCTCCCTTCCTTCACTCCTTTCTGAGCTGGTAAGCAATTTGATATAGGTTATATATGCACATCATTAAAAACATATTTCCATATTCATCATGTTGTGAAAGAAAACATACACCCCCCAAAAAAAACCCTATAAAAATGAAAAGGTGAAAAATAGTATGCTTCAATTTGATGCTTCAATCAGCTGTTTCCCTGGAGGTGGATAGCTTTTTCCATCATGAGTCCTTTGGTATTGTCTTGGATCATTGTATTGCTGAGAATAGCTAAGTCATTCATTCACAGTTCTTCGCACAATGTTGCTCTTACTGTGTACAATGATCTCCTGGTTCTGTTCACTTCACTTTGCATCAGTTCATGTAAGTCTTTCCAGGTTTTTCTGGAATCACTGTGTTCATCATTTCTTATAGCACAATTGTAATTCATCTTACAGCACAATTATAATTCATCACACTCTTACACCATGACTTGTTTAGCCATCTCCCAATCGATGGGCATCCCCTCAATTTCTAATTCTTTGCCACCACAAAAAGAGCTGCTACAAATATTTTAGAACATATAGAGCCCTCCCCTTTTTTTTTGATCTCTTTGGGATACAGATCTAGCAGTGGGAGTGCTGGATCAAAGGGTACAAACATTTTATAGCCCTTTAGGCACAGTTCCAAATTGCTCTCTAAAATGGTTAGATCAGTTTATAACTCCACCAGCAGTGCATTTTCCTACACCCCTTCAACATAGATTATTTTCTTTTTCTATCACAGCCAATCTGAAATGTAGGAGGTTGTACCTCAGATTTGTTTTGATTTTCATTTCTCTAATCAATTGTGATTTAGAGCATTTTTTCATATGACTATAGATAGCTTTGATTTCTCTATCTGGAAAGTCCCTGTTCATATCCTTTGACCATTTATCAATTGAAGAATGATGTATTCTTATAAATTTGACTCAGTTCTACATATATGACAAATGAGGCCCTTATCAGAGACACTTGCTGTAAAATCCACCCTCCCCCCAGCTTTCTGCTTCCCTTCTAATCTTAGTTGCATTGGTTTTGACTGTGCAAAATCTTTGTATTTAATATAATCAAAATTATCCATTTTACATCCTGTAATGCTCTCTATCTTTTGTTTGGTCATAAATTCTTCCCTTACCCAGATATCTGACAAGTAAACCATCCAATGCTCCCCTAATTTGCTTATGGTATCACCCTTTATGTCTAAATCATGTACCCATTTTGACCTTATCTTGGTATATGGTGTGAGATGTTGGTCTATACCTAAGTTTCTGCCAAGCTGTTTTCTAGTTTTCCCAGCAGATTTTGTCAAATAGTGAATTCTTGTCCCAAAAACTTGGAGCTTTGAGTTTATCAAAATCTAGATTACTATGGTGATTCTCTACTGTGTATTTTGTACCTAATTTATTCACTGATTCACTGCTCTATATCTTAGGCCAGCACCAGTTTGTTCTGATGATTACTGCTTTTTAGTACAATTTGAGATCTGCTACAACTAGGCCACCTAGGGCTGATATTTTAATAAAATGGTCTCTTAACCTTCCTTAGCTATCCATTTTATCTACTAAATCATCTACATCAGTTGAGTTCTCTGTCCTCCTGGGGAATAAAATCATCATCTAGCTGATTCAGTTGTCTTCAATTCCATTATATGCTCACGTGGGGTGGAGGAGTCAAGTAAACTAACACTTTTGAAATTTAATCATTTTTTCAAGTGCTTATATTTTCATTACACATTATTATATTTTTTTTGGTTAAGAAGAAAACTTTCTGTAACACGTCAGTTTGAAAATGAAGCAGGTAAGCAAATTATTTTATCGTTGCCCTTATGTTTACATGTTCTTCCTGTTTCTCTTCCAGTTGTGACTGGCTTGGCTTCCCTCAATTCCACCTGAACCACACACTGAAAAGTAGGGGGAATGAGAAAAAGGTGGGAGCAGGGTGAAGATGGCAAGGGTATTTAGAAATCAATGTCCTGAAATGCAAGGAAAATGTGAAAAAGCAAACAGTTTTGAGGGCAAGGGCAGGTGATGCAGGAGAGAAAATAGGAGGAAGCATCCTTTAGGATTTTGTGTGCTTACCCTTTCCACAGAGTCATCAACTGACATCAGAGTCTGAAGCCTTTTTCGCTGCAAAATATTTGTAAATTCCATGTGGATGGGCAGCATGGGTCCTGTGTACTGCATTATCCAATGCTTATCCATATTTGGTGCATAGTTGTAACTGGGAGTACTGAAAATAGCCAGGAAGGAGTCTTAGTGTATTTTTATATTTAGTCACTTATAAAAACTCAGCAATAAGGGTCATGAAATAATCTTTCATGGGAAGCAATTAAAACATCACTAACATATCATTTTTTTCCTCTCTCCAGACTATGTCTTCTTTGCTTAGAGGAATTGACAAATTGTCCTGAGAGTTACACTGGGAAGTCTACTCTAGTCCTTCTGGACTGAGGAACTCTTTCCCTTCTTGGGTCTCTTATAGCACTTAAAAAACATTCTGCTTTTCTGTGCATATCCTTTCTTTCCTACTAGACTATCAGCTCCTTGAGGATAGGAAACATGTCTTATTTATCTTTGTATCTTAATTTCCCCTGGGTCTTGCATATGGCTGGAGCTTAATTTTTTGGTGATAAAGTTGAATTTGAAATTATCATAATCTGAAACATCATTAAAATCTCTGGAATTATTTCAATTTAAAATTTTAAATAAAGATTTTTAACTGACACACTGCCATTTTAAAGTGTAAGTCTTTTAATATTCTCCATGATCTGTATAGAACTGGATAGAACCTTTCTAGCCTTATTTTATAGGTCTACATTTCATATGCTTCATATTCCAGCCAAACTGATGATTAACCATTTCCTGGTGTCACCCCACTCTCCCCTACTCCCTGTCTATATACAGGCTACCCTCTGCCTAGAATAGACTCCCTTTATATCCCTGCTGAAATGCTTCTTTTCCTTGAAGGCTTAGCTCAGAGACACCTCTTCCGTCAAGGTTTTTGTAGGGCCATCTCACAAAAGCTTCATGCATCTCTGTGTGACTTCTTTTTCACTTATCACAGAAGTTTACTTAGGCAAATATCTTAGGCCTTCCCATTAGATTATAATTTCTTTGAAAGCAAGGGCTATGTTGTTTTTATTTCTGCAGTTCCAGTACGTAGTATGATATATTGTAACAAACTTGATAAATGTCGTTGAATCGAACTTTTGTTTGGGTGTGTTGGATAAAAGCTGCATCATACGCAGTGTTGTTATTCTTGTTCAGTCATTTTAGTACTGTCCGACACTTCATGATCCCATTTGGAGTTTTCTTGACAAAGATACTGGGGGGTGGTTTGTCATTTCCTTCTCTAGCTCATTTTACAACTGAGGAAACTGAGGCATACGGGGTTAAGTGACTTGCCCAGGGTCACACAGCTAGTAAGTGTCTGAGGCCAGATTTGAACTCAGTTCTTCCTGACTCCAGGCCTAGTACTCAATCCACTGTGCCACCTAGCTGCCCATTATACACAGGAATATGACTACAATTGCCTTTATGTTCAACGTTTATAATGAAGAAGCCAATGATGTTTTCATAGCAATATGAAATCAGACCTCTTTTGATTTCTTCTTAGGGAGTTAAGTATCCCATCTTCTACAGGAAGTTTTTCCCAATCCCTCTCAATTCTAGTGCCTTTTCTCTGTTAATTGTGTCCTTTCTATTATGCATTTGCCTGTACACACATACACATACACACACACACACACGCACAGAGTTTATTTATTCGTCTCTCTCATTAGATTTTGAGCTCCTTGAGAACAAGGACTGTCTTTTGTCCTGTGTATCCTCAGTGCTTGGCACAGTGCCTGACATATAGTAGGCATTTAAATGTTTATTGATTGATTAATTGAAATATGTTATCATAAATACTTGCTGTAAGTAATGTGGACAAATTGTTATTTTTAACATATGCTTCTCTTGAAACTTACTCCATTTCTTGAATGATATATTTCTACTATACACAAAGAGACTTCATTACTCAAGTAAAAGTCATAATATCATACTGTTAACTAAAAGAGCCTGCCTAGTAATAAGGCAGCATCATGGAAAAAAGAGCAAACTTAGAACCCAACAGATCTGAGTAAAAGTTCTGCTTCTGATATATACTGGCTGCATGACCATAGACAAGTTACTTTAACTCTCAACACTCCCTAATGCTCTAGATTAGCATGGGAGAAAGGGTTCTGGATTTGATATCAGAGGCCTGGATTCAAATTTCAGCTCTGCCTTTACTATCTGCGTGACCTTGGGCAAGTCACTTAACATATATGGACCTCAGTTTCTTCATCTGTATAATGAGGACATTTGGGCTCTAAGGTTCCTTCCAACTCTAAATCTATGATCCTATGAAATGTTTGCTAAATTTCTATGTGAGCAATACCTGTGCATTTTGCACAATGTTTCTGGTAGTTATAGGCATGTCAGTCCCACATTTCCCTTCTGATTTTAAATTATGTGAAAATTGGGACTCTCCATTATTTTTCACCTAGATTGCCCAAGTGTTAGAGATACATCTAGGTGCACAATGGAAGTAAAGGGAGTCTTCTCAGGTGTCAGTATATCATTATCATTAAGCCAATACAGCTTCGCAAAGAACCCCTTGGTCAGAATGAAGATTCTGGGTGAGTAATAAGGAAAACTGTTATCTAATTGTTGCCAACCCTTAAAATATCATAGCTGGGAAAATTTTTAGGTCTTCTCTCTAAGCCCAATTGCATACAATCTAATAGTGTTATTCAAGAGATTATCACTCCAATTAATGAATCCTTCATTTTAGGTTAAACAAGTATATTCAGAAATCTCCAAATGAATTATATATGACCTCACATATAAAGTTCATCTTGTAGTGGTCAGATTCAAGTGTTATTTTCCCCTAGAGACATCTTAGCCTGAGAGACACAATTATCTCAGAGACACCTTAGCAATATGATTATAGCAATGAAGAATTTCGAAAGGAAATGGGCCATGTAAGTGTAATATTTTCATCTCTTCCTCCTTTTCTTTTTCCTGCTCCTTTCCTTCCTTCTTGACAGAAGATCTAGGGGAAAAACTTTTTGCCTACTTCTATAGCAGACCCTGCTAGCAACAGTAGAAAAGTTCATCCCTGATTCTCCACCCTACTATATTCTTATCCCATTTTTCATCAGTGAGTTAAAACTGCTCTTGAGTGTGGGATGAAACTATCAGTAGGGAAGTTCACAAACTGGTTCCAATTACAATATGGCACTTAGCACAAATAACAATATTACCAAGGTTAAATCCTATGCACCCAAAGTCCTAAACTATAGTCTACTTTACCAAGAAATTTCATGGGCACTCTGTGTTGTGGCAAAAATCACCAGTGGAAACTTTCAAACAATATCTTCCTGTATTTCTTAGGGGGAATTACAGAACACATTTTTCTTCTATTGTCCAGTGAGTAGATGACTCACATACTGAATGGTTCCAATGAACAAAGTGTGAAGGAATTTGTCCAGCTCCAAAAAGTGAACTGCTGACTTGTTTTCCACTGGCCTGATCAGGGCTACTGAATTTCAAGAATAGATGAGGCAGGAAAGGCTCTTTTAGTTAACATTGTGAAATTATAACTTTTACTTAAGCAATGAAGCCTTCTTGTACATCAAAAACCAAGATTGGGATGGGTTGTAGCACAAGGAGAAAGAGAGCTGGATTTAAAATCAGAAGACTTAGTTTCCAATTTTAGGCCTATCTCTCACTGCCTACATGACCTAGAGTAAGATACTTAACATTTCCAGCCTCAGCTATTTTACCCGTAACATGATTAGGCTGAACTAGCTGACCTCTATGGCCCCTTACTGTTCTAATTCCTATGATCCTACTATTCTCAGATTGAGCATGTAAGGGCATAAAATGTTCCTTCTCTTAGAAAGGGAGTGATTGAGCATTCTTTGGGGATGCTTTGAGATTAGAAAAATAAGACATATCTGTTTGCAAAGGTTTCCCAAACTGTTCACTGATCCATAGTTTAAAAAGGGTTGTTGCTATACCAGAATAATTTTACCATGTTTATTTATAATCAAATATTCTCTCATTTCTTTTAATGGCAAGAAACCTTAAAAATCAATTGGTTGGTTTTTTTTAAACCACAAAACCAACCTCACACAAATAAAAAATTTATAGCAGGAATGGAACTATGGACTCATATTGGGTTAATGATTTTGACATCAGCTACCTTCATGTGCGTGGCATCATTCAGCTTCATTTGGTGAAACAGGCAAGGTTAGTGTGAGATTCATGTAAAAAAATTAATTTTTTTTAGTGGCAATCAGGGTGAAGTAACTTGCCCAGGGTCACACAGCTAGTAAGAGTCTGAGGCCAGATTTGAACTCAGATCCTTCTGACTCCAGGGTCACTGTGCCAGCTAGCTGCCATGTAAGCTTCATTTTTGTAAACTGGGTACACATATTTAGCAATAAGTTGTGCTTTATTGTATTTTATATGTGGGAACTCATAAGGGTATAAGGCACATTGTCAAAATCATAGCATTTCTTTTATTTTATTTTCTTCCCCTCTATAGTGTGACCCTGTTCTCAAAGGAAGGATTCCCAGAAAAAGACCTGAAGCATAGGGTAGGAAATGCAACAAAGGAATGCAGCATTGTCCTTCTGGCAGAAGACAGGTGAATCCTGATTCCCATGGACCATCAGCTATCTTTAGGGATCTGAAATATGTTGATGAGTCACTTCAAAAAAAATTCCAAACTGTCATCCTCAATCATCGAAGATGTAGCCTTTAAGATAGTACTTTAACATGTGGCCTCCTGCCTTCTAGCTTTAAGTGATACTTGCTTTTTTACACTAAACAAAATTCTTGTTTGCAATGCCCTAAGGCACATAAATATCAGATAAACACCTGTGTTATCAGGGGCTAATGGAAAAAACACATGAAAAAAAGACATCACGTAAGTGATATTGGCCATGAAAGATCCATATGATCTGAAAGTAAAAGAAATCAGAAGTCTGTCTGTCCATTGGTCCTTCTTCCCTATCACCTAAGGATGGAGAGTTGGACTCATCTCCACTGCAACTCTGGTAGCTAACTCTGAGATAATCCCCTGTATAAGTTACATCAATTCCTTTTTATTAACATTTAATATGGTTACATTTACCACCTCTTTGTTATTACTTTTCTGAAGTGAAGAGAGGGAGCTTTTTTCTCCTTTCTTCTTTCTACCTCAAGCCATGCTTTATTTCAATTCAAAGTCTGATTAGGAATCACATAACAATGTCATCCCTCTCTAGCATTCTCCCTGAGGACTATGTACCCACTTGGGGGTAGTAAATTGCTTTATTATTGGAAAGTCAAATCTATACTGTGGTAACTAGTGGCTGCCATATAGGTAAATAGAGGCTATTTCCAAAATGTTAAGGGCATACAATTCAAATAAATCTCTGTAAGATTGGGGTAATGGTGGCAAGGTTTCTTTCTTCTCTCCTCTCTCCAGCCCTGTTTTGTAGTTTTAATATTCTTTGCTTTTTTGTCCTCAGGGACAAAGTGGTTGATCTTCCCATTCCCTATGACTTTAGGGCCTATGCTATTTTTCAAGTGGTTCATGACCAAGATGGGCCAATGTAATATGTTGCATACTTCAGCCATCCTTAAGTTGCATCCTTCAGCCTGCCCTGAGTTATAATTCTAAGAAGTTACTCAGGCATCTATGGAGTTCTAGTAATCTCTGGGAGAGGCTCTCTAGGCTCCACAATAAACTCAAACTCCCTAGTCCTTCTTGGGGAGCTTTTAGACTGACCATCATACCTGGGAGTCACCAAGGCTAGGAAAAGGTTACCTCTTTGCTGCTTCCCCTCAGTGATTACACTGGGTAACTTTAAAATCCTGAGTCTACCTTGGTCTTGATTTACAATTCTAAAAGCTTTCCATATTCTTTTTAAGGCAATTGGAGGTAAGTGACTTGCCCAGGGTCACATAGCTAGTAAGTGTCTGGGGCCAGATTTAAACTCAGGTCTTCCTGATTCCAGGGCTGGTGCTCTATCCACTGTGCCACCTAACTGGCTCTTGCTTTCCATATTCTTGAACCATCCCTAGGATTTAGAGGGTTGAGTTGATAGCTTTCCTAGAATGGTCAATTATTACTATACTGTTCTTACTTTTTTATGTTATCAGAACATGCCTAACAAAATTCCTTTGTGGGAACATATATATTCAAAAGAGCACAGATTCTAGAGTTAGAGGCTCTGGATTCAATCTGACCTCTGACACTTACTATCTGTGTGACCTTGGGCAAGTCACTCAACTTCTCTGTCAGTTATCTTATTGTAAAAAAGAGGAATTTAAGTTAGATGGCTTCTGGGATTCCTTCCAACCTGCAAGGATCATAGATTTAGAGATACATGGGACATTAGATGTCTTCTTGTCCAATGTGCTCGTTTTACAGATGAGGAAACCCAGGTCTCAAAAATATTAAGTGACTTGTCCCAGGTCACACTACTAGTAAGCAGCAGAGCTGAGATTTAAACCCAGGTCCTTTGATTCCAAATATGGTAGTCTTTCTACTGTATCACACTGTCTTCTCTAGATGTATGATCCTATGATCCTATTAAATTCATAGGCACCAGCTGCCAAAGTCCTAATCATTAAAAGCAAACAAACAAATGAACAAATAGATTATATGTACATTTCTTTCTGGGCCAAAAAAAAAATCAATTTTGATATATCAGGGTTCCATCAAGGCTCTGCCCTGGCAGCAATACAGATCACAAGCAGTCTATACCTTAGTAGAAGTCTTCGAAAGTTGTTGCTTGAAGCACAGACTTGCTTGGGGTCACCAGCTAGCAACAGAGGCTAGTTCTGAATCGTTGGTTCCTGATGTTAAGTCTAGGTTTCCATCTTGTATGCTAAGTTGCCTCTCACATGAGTCCTAAAATTCACTCTGATCTATACTGAACTTGAATATAGCTGGTTTAAGTTCCATTTGAACTCCCCACTAACTGCTATATCTGCTGTAAGTACCAAATAAAACCAGATTGTCAAAGACATTAGTGTCAAACTCAAATAAAAATGGACCACTAATCCATATGTATGGATCCCTCTGGGCTGCATAGTGACTTAGTTTCAAAATGTAATATTTGCTTGATTGTATTTTTATTTATTTTGTTAAATATTTCCCAATTACATTTTAAGCTGGTTCAGGCCACACTTGGGAGTGTTGAATTCCCACAGTGTGGTTGACACATCTGGTCAGACATTTTGGCTTTTGTCGGATTTATTGGAGATAATGTAGACAGACACACAATTGCTTTTTTACTTTTTCAAAAACCAGTAACAACAACATAAGGGTGGAATGGGGCCCAATTCTGATTTTTGGAACTCTACTGGATTTAGTTTTTAAAATCTCCCTGAAGCATATTGTTCATATGGTTTCTGTTATGGTAATAATTTCTGTTATCTCTCCAGATAAGGTATTTCTAGTAAGTATAAGGTAGCTGAACTGCACTTCTACTTTTAAAAGAAAGTATATTCTAATCATATTGATGGAATTTTCCTCAGATATTCCATTTTTCTTTTTTCTGCACTGAGTTTCTGGATTTATTGCCCAGCTCATTACATCATTGGATTATGAGCTCCTTGAGGATATGGACTGTCTTTTGCCTCTTTTTATATTCCCAGGGCTTAGCATAGCTCCTGGAGTAGCTAGGTGGTACAGTGGATAGAGCACTGGGCTTAGAATCAAGAAGACTCACCCTCATGAGTTCAAATCCAGCCTCAGACACTTATTAGCCACATGACCCTGGGTAAGTCACTTAATCCTATTTACCTCAGTTTCCTTATCTGCAAAATGAGCTGGAGAAGGAAATGATGAACCATTCCAGCATCTTTGCCAAGAAAACCCCAAATGAGATCATGAAGAGTAGGACACGACATGAAACAACAAACACAGTTCCTGGTACATAGTAGGTACTTAATACATGCTTATTGACTGATTGCTTCATCAGAGAAATGGAAAGATTACTTTAGATCCTTTAGTTTACCTTTTTACTATGTGTCAAATTTTCTTTGAGAACAGTATTTTCTTTCTAATATGTTTTGCTTTGCTGTCATGCTTTGAAGTATTTGAAAATCATAGACTCAATCATTAGAGAATCTTTGAGCTGACAGATAGCTCAGCAGCCTAGTCCAACATATAACAGAACAAGAATCAAGTGCGTGAGTTCTATATTAAAACCATACTGAGTGTTGCTAGGAATTCTGCAGTTCACTTTTTTTTTTTTACCAAAATATGAACTTTGTTGTCACTATAGTAATATTCAATGTTTTTCTAGCATTTTATATTTGGAAATTACTTTTAAACATTTGTTCAGCCTTAAGGAACAGCAACCAGTAATAGTTTCAGGATTCTGGTAATATCATCAACTTGTCTGAAAAAGCTGTGTCTCAGGTCACAGAATGAGAGAGTGATACTCACTAGTGATAAAATTGGAAAGCCCTGAGCTTGTCTCCTATGTGACACCATCGCAATTTTCACTAACGCTGAACTGATTTCACTGAAAATATTTTTTCCTTCTCCAACTAACATAGCCAAGTAGCATTCACGAAGATTTAAATATAGAGAAAAAGCATGGTGCCCAATGAGTGTAACATGTATTTTCCAATAGACTTCCTAAACTAGCTTGCAATCATTAATGAGAAGATCACAGACACACATGCATACCATTTGGTCATATTTTAATATTTACTAGTAATTGTGACTTAATTGAAGTAGTGTGGAAAGAACTCTGGGAATTTAGTCCTAGATCTCCTATTTACCTGTGTTACTTTTGGCTAGACACAACTTCTCTAAGACTCAGTTTCTTCATCTGGAGAAAGATAGGCTAGGACTAGATTATCTTTAATGCTCCTGCCACCTCTGATTCCATGATTCTAATAATTACAGGATGTATTTTTAAAAATTGTAATATTAAAATAAACAAAATAAAATATATAATCATAAAATTATATTTGATGAGGTTACCTTAATTCATATCGTTTACATGGAAAATTTCAGATTTAATTATTAACCAATAAACATTTATTTATTCTCAAAAGCATTCCCATTCTTATATTTTGGGGGAAAATGTAATGATATATCATAAGGTAGGGATAGGATATTTATTTTAGAGAATTTCCAACTGAGGAAACTCCCTCTCTTAATGCGGAATGGCATCTGCAACTGATAGTCTCAGAGAGATGTCCAGAGATCTGAGATGTTAAAGGACTTGCCCAAGGTCATATAACGACCATACTTAAGAGACAGAATTTGAACACAGATCTTCCTGGCAGGAAGCCCAGCTCTCTATTAACCATGCCCCACTACCACTACATCTAACAAATTCTTATAAAAAAGAAAACATTGCTCAGTATTAGTTCTATGGAGGAAAGGATATACATATATATATACATATTATATATATATACACATATATACATATTATATATATACATATAATATATATATATACACACATATATATATTAAAACTTTGTTCCATACCTTATATTAATTACCTGTATTTGTAGATGAACTTTCTCCAACATACTGTGCTTTTAGAACAACACCAACTTAAGATGATCCTTGCATTTTAGAGGAAATGTACTGATATTATGAAGTCTTAAGATTTTTTTTGGATTAAAGTTTGTGTATGTGTAGATAAGTGGGGGGATGGGAAAAAAAGGAAACAACTTAACTTCTTTAATAAATAAAAAGATGCAAATTAAACAATTTCTGAGGTACCACCTCATACCCATCAACTTGGTAAGAAGAACTTACTACAATTAAGACATATAAAATGTGATACTGTCTGTGTTGTGGAGAAATAGGTACACATTCTTCTTTGGCAGAATTGCAAATTTGTAGAATCTTTTTTTAGAGCAATATGGCATTACACAGTAAAATTACAAAAATAATAATACATTTTGATCTGATAATCCCACTGATGGGAATATTCCCTGGAAGTATTATCGAAAACAAAAAAGAATGATCTTTTAAAAGATTTTGATGATGGTATTATTTGTCATTGCAAAATGCTTGAAGTATCTTTTGTTAACATATTACAATGCAATTAAAATGGACAAATATGGGAAACATAAAGAAATCTGGAATAATCTTTATGAAATGATACAAAGCAAAAAAAAAAACCCCCAAAACTTGAAAAAACTACCCACTGTGATCTTAAAGAGGAAAAGCGAAAGGCAATGAATGGATAAAGAAACCTCATGGAGACTTAGGGGAATACCTAAAAATTTACTATCATATCTCATGCCTTGAGAAATCATTTATTTAAACGCAATTAGTTCCTATGCAAATTTAATTGCTTGTATTGGTATTTCATATGAAGTTTAAGATAGCTGTTTTTAAAAGGAAGGAATGGGAAAGGAAGGAAGGACAAATCAAAATGAAATTTGAGAGGAATTAATTTCTCACAGGGGAGCATATATAGAGTGGTCTGGAAATTAAATTATCTTCTGTTTTTCTTATTCTACTTAATGGCAGTTGTATTGCACATAATAAATATGTCCTCAATAAATGCTTGTTGATTTGAATTGAAGTAAACATATAAAACTCAATTATAAAGCTGGTGTCAAGGGGCAAAGTCAGAAACCCATATTAGAGTGAGGAAGGTGACTGTGGAAGTGGGAGATAATTTCCCACCAATTCAGTTGTTCCAATTCAGGATAACTGAGTCCAGGACTTAGTAAGGGCTTTATCTACATGGATGACAAGATTTCTTTAAGAACCAGCAGCAACTGACTGAGGATTTCTCCTACTGTTGAAATTCCACATTATAAAGGAAGCCATGTGCTACTGAACTCCTGCCTTATTAAACAGTGCCTCCTGTCATATGTGACTGATAATCTGTTCTAATTCTTCATCTGTAGGCATAACCTCTAGTCTCAGTTTGTAAAGCCAACAAGCTGATATTGAACTGGTTTCCTTCCTTTGTTGGGGGTAAACACTAGAGAAACTTGATATAATGGTTACATTGCAAGAAGGTCAGATGGCTATAACCCAAGGCCAGATAAAAGGGATAGAAATGGTGCTTGGCCACCAAGGAAGAAAACCTGAGGGGAAAATATTCACATTACATCTCTCCAATCTCCAAAAGGTGGAGTCAATAGCTTCTTGCTCTGTTTTCCTAGGGCTTGCCAGATATTTCTGTGAGACACTTAACTTCTTCCATCCCTTTGCCTGAATGTGCTACTTAGGTTTTTGCTACAGAAACCAGCTATTCAGTAGCTCACACACCACCATTGGCAGTTTGTCTTCAATTTGTCTCCCTCCTTTTGTGTGCTGACTGAACTCTGAACCTGAGCAGTCACTCACTGGAACAACAAACTCACTCTGACCCTCTCTAGCCCTTTCCTTTGCGGGGAGCAAGGGAAACTTCAACAACAAAGATGCCAGGGATTCTGGACTGCTGAGACAGACAGGGAGACACAGCTACCAGCCAAACATTAGCTCCTTAAAAAAGCCCAAGGCTGAGCAGCAAATGGAAGCCGGATTAAACGTTTACGTTAATTCAAATTTTTTCCACATCCTAAAGTTCCCTGTATTTACACAAACTCACAGCCCTCAGATTCTGCACCTGGTATTATAGCATAACCTGGGATTGATGCTTATTCTATCAAAGCTTCAGTATGACTGGAATGTAAGAGATGTGGGTTTTGCATTTCTCGCTCTCTTCAACTGGTCCATTTTGCTATCTCACTTTCCTCCCAGAGAGAGGAGATTGTAGTCTATAGAATACAGTAAATTAAATTATATAGCGGACTCTACTTTACAGAATCTCTAGCTGGTAGTCAGTATCCATAATGAATGAAGGTGGGAAAATCTTCTCACTGCAGTAATGTGTATATTCTGGGATTGTAAAGATGCCTTCCTTCAGGCCGTTCAATGTAAATCTGGAAGGAAGTTCAGAAGTCATCTTGTCCAGCCTTCACATTTTACACATGAAGAAACTGAGGTTCTGGGTATTAAAATAACTTGGCCAAGCATCAGAGGTGGTACTGAACAGTGGCCTCTGCCGAAAGAGTCATTGCTTTGACTACTGCACTATTCCTGATTGCTATTGGTAGATGTAAAGCTTGATAGGAGGTCTCTATGACTGTCTGTTGCTGAGTTAATTGCATCAATGTAATGACTACGACTTCCCAAGATGAATTTTGGAAGCACTGCTTAGTTAACCTCTCTCCCTATGTTCGGGCCCTTATACATTCAGGTAGTATAATATGGTAGAAGGAATGTCAGGTTTGAAGTCAGTGGTCCTGGGTTCTAATCCTTGCTCTACCACTTACTGCCTATGCCCTAGATAAGTCATTTTACCTCTCTAGGCCTTAGTCTCCTCATCTTTAAATGAAGGGTTTAGACTCAATGACTTCAGACATCACTTCTAGCTCTAAACCTATAAGACATAATTCCTGCCTTCCCTTTCCTCTTTGGATTCCAAAGAATCTTCCTAATGTACAATCTGACCATATCATCCCTGCTCAAATCACCTTTCATCAGAACCAGTGACTCCATGTGTCCTCAGATTAAAATATAAACTTCTTAACCCAACATTTAACAGTTTACAATCTGGATCCAAATTCTCCCTTCATGCACTTTATGTTATAGCCAAGCTGGACTACTGGCAGTTTGCTGCTCCATCCTTTCTTGGTGCATTCCGGCAAGCGATCGTCTGTGTTAGGGATGTATTCCCTCCTCAACTCTGCCACTTGAATTACTTTTTTCTTCAAGATCCAGGTCAGGTGCCATTTCCTCTGTGAGTCTTTCAGGTTTCTATAACTACAAGTCATCTCTTCCTGCTCAAATTTTCCTACAGCACTTTGGACCTCTGTTCTCCTCCATCACATTCTATGATGTAACATATCACTTACCATACATGTGGTATACAAAGTTTTCTTTTCCTACAATAACCGTGAAGTAGGAAATCTAAATATTATTATCACTCTTTTCCAAAGGAGGAACTGAGGTTCAGAGAAATTGTGCCCTGCCCAGGCAGATAACTAGGAAGTGTTATAGCTGGCACTTGAACTCAGGACTCAAATCCAAGCATGGGAATCTTTGTACTATGCTGTGCTGCTCCACATGCTCATTCACGCAACAAGAACCTACTAAGTATCTACTTTGGGCCAGGAACCATCCTGGGTGCTGGGAGTCCAGATAGAAAAGTGAGACATTCCCTGTCTTTATGGAATTTGAATTCTATCTATACTTTAGGGCCTCTAGTAGACTGTAAGCTCCTTATACACAATGATTGTGTTATTTGTCACTCCTGTATTTCCAATGCCCACAGCAGCACCTTGCCCATAGTAGGTACATAATAAATGTTTTTCAAATTGTGACATTCTGAATCTTAAGACAATACTTCCAAACAGTTCAGACACTAGGAATTCAGAAGTGAGATCTGGCTTAAGATTTTTTTTGTATACTTAGGAGTAAAAAGGGGAGAGAGGGACCAGAAATCCTCTTGAATTGATAAGAGATAACACATGAGCAGAGGAGATTCCATCAAGTTTGGCCAAGGTCAATATATATCATAGAATCAGAGATTTATTTTTTAACTCAAATGATTAATTGAAAACTAAATGTTACATGTCAGTATAATTAATTATGCTTAAGAACTTTATATTCAAATAACTTTCATTGCATTAAATGACAAGACAACTTCTTAGTTACTATTTCTCAGTCTCCATCTAGATCCTTTGTCTATCAATCCTCATTTACTTCTCTTACATGGTCATAATGTGTACCATCAGAGGTAAAAGGGATGTTAGGGATTATATAGCCCAGTCTCTTCATTTTAAAATTAGGGAATCTGAGACAAAGTCAATGGCTAGTTACATAGGCAATAAGTGCATCTTTCCAAGGCAGTAGTGAAAGCCCAGGTTCATAGCTAGGAGGAGATTAACATAGGTAGGAAGAAACAGGA
The DNA here is from genome assembly GCF_900497805.2 of Vombatus ursinus. NCBI lineage: Eukaryota > Metazoa > Chordata > Mammalia > Diprotodontia > Vombatidae > Vombatus > Vombatus ursinus. The sequence goes on along the minus strand of NW_020954590.1, from coordinate 15,927,241 downwards.
AATGCTGAAGAGCTTTAGAATGGGGTCCTACAGCAAAATCCATAGCTAGATGTGACATAATGATTCAGCATCTGTTAGGTAATGCTTCTTTGATGTATGGTTTAATGTATGGCCTGTTTGGGTTTATAGAGTGGCTTGGAAACCCAACTAATATGTGACTTCTACACTCAAAATCATTAGTAAAAATGGTAATGGGCATATCTCACTCAATTAATTAATGATTGAGACATAACCACTATTCTTTTTGGATTCCCAAGAGTCTTCCCAATATACACTGTCTGACTATGTCATTCCCCTGCTCAAAAACCATCAGTGGCTACCTGTGTTCTATAGAATAAAATATAAACTCCTTAGGCCAACACTTAAAAATTTATAATCTGGATCCAAATTCTTCCTTCATGCAATTTATGTTATAGCTAAACTGGACTAATAGGGGTTTGCTGCTCCATCCTCCCTTTGTTCATTCCCACAATTCATAAATGAGATCATTCTGGTTATCCTCGTAATGCAGCTCTCTCTCATAGTGGATTCCCCTTGCTGGAATCACTTTGGGATTTGATTAAGTGACAAGTTGAATTAAAAGGAATAAATTACACATAGAGAAATTTCAGCAATATTATCTTAGTGATACTTTATGCTCATGCTACTTTAAAAAACCCCTAAAATGTTCCTGCTAAAGATTTAAGAACATTTTCAATTAGCAAGAAAAAATAATGATACTCTTGAAAAGCATAAGTGGAATCTGGCAATATCTGTTTGAATGACTCTTTCCATTACTAATTAAAAATCTAGTTAAAATTCTAGTTTCTTAGCAGCCCAAGCAATTTTCACTGATCTTAGAGTATTCTCAAAACAATTTGTTTCACTTTAATGAAAACAGAAATTTGTCATGTAATGCTTTGGCACAGTGGGTGTTGGTTTTCTGAAATTGAACAAATATTGATAAGGGAGTTGGCAACTCCCTTTGGGTTCACTGAATTGGTGAATTCTTATCGTGTACTTGCCAAAACAGGGTAATGAGTACAAAAATGGGATCTTGAAAAATTATTTTTCTTGACAAAATATTAAAGAAAGGGTTTGAAAGTCACTATTTGCTGTCATTTGAGAGCATAGCCCATAAATTGAGAGCTGAAACATAACTTATAAGCTGTCTAGTTCAAATTCATTTAACAGATGAGAAAACTGAGGCACAGAGAGATTAAGCAACTTGTTCATAGTTATTTACACAGGCAAAGCAAGGTTTAAAACCCTGTGTTCACTCCAGCCTCAGAGATCATTCCACTGTACTTCAAAAAAAAAAAGAAGATCCTACATGAGATGGAAAAGCTGAGCAGCTAAAGAATGTGAATCCTAAGTGAAAGAATTCGTAAGTCTTTTCACTGTGGTCATTTCTAAGAGTTAATATTACTGTTAATATTACACTTCATGATTGCTATTTTTCATCTAAGGTCTGTGATTTGATCTCTCTCTCTCTCATACACATATACACATACATGCATACACACATTATATATGCACACATATCAGCCAGCCTGGGAAAAGACTGTATGACTGATACCTGATGGCCAGGCTAGCTCTCTTCAGGGAGGTTCATTACCAGCAAGTAAGTTACCAGGTGAAGAGTTTTTCCACCCCCAGTAAATGATGAATGCCACCTATTAAGCCAAAAGGAGTTCAGATCTACATTACTGGAGGGAATACCTAAAGTTAAAAAGCACTTATTGGGGCAGCTAGGTGGTGCAGTGGATAGAGCACCAGCCCTGGAGTCAGGAAGACCTGAGTTCAAATTTGACCTCAGACCAAACACTTGACACCCTTACTAGCTGTGTGACCCTGGGCAAGTCACTTAACCCCAACTGCCAAAATAAATAAAAAAAATCTTTTAAAATTTTTTTTAAAAAAGCACTTATTAAGTATGTACAGTATGTCTTGCACTGTGCTAAATGTGAAGGATACAGAGAAAGGCAAAAACATAGTTCCTATTATTAAGGAGCTAACAGTTCAATGGGGGAGACAACATACAAACAATTATGTACAAACAAGATGCACATATATTAGAGTATATACACATATAGTATATATACATATATACATGTATAAACATACAGATAGCTATATATATGTACCATGTACAAAGAAGATACAGATACATGTATTTGTACATATGTACATAAATACAAATGTATTTGTATATATACACATATATTTGTATGTATATATATTTGAATGTATGTGCATATACAAATATATATTTAACTTGTTTGCATTTGTCTCCTCTAATACAGATTTTTGCACAAATGTATACATAGATATACAAATATAAATAGACATATTTTGGGGTATATATATATATACATTTTATTTGTACATAGTTTTTGCTCATATATACAAATATAGATACATGTGTCCTCATATACACAAATATAGATACATGTGTATACCCACACATTTGTGTGTGTATTATATATATACACACACACACACAATATATGCATACACACACAATAAGCAACATACAAGTTATTTGTGTATGTATATATATGTATATGATTGCATGTTGTCTTGCCCATAGCCTGTGAGCTCCATGAGAGCAGACACCATTTTTTTCCTTTCTTTTGTATCTTTAGTGCTTAGCACAATTCCAGATATCTTAATAAGTGCTTAAATAATTGTTGACTTCAGTGGAGGTATTCCTTCCACTAATATAGATCTGAACTCCCCTAGTCTTAGTAGATGGTGGTAATCATTTCCTGTGACTGAAAACACTCATCACTTGACAACTAACTTGCTTGTAATCAAGCCCCCTGAAGTGAGCTAGCCTGGCCATCAGGTAAAATTACTGCATCATTTCCCAAGGTAGTCTGTACCTGAAGACTTTTTCATCTGCGCAGGACCTGTCAGAACTTGTGCTCTCTGCTCATAACCTTTGAGAACCCAGGGTCAGTCACCTCCACACCACAATGGGGCACTGGAGGAGCACTTTAGGGGAAGCATGGCTATTAACATGTTAAATTTTTTTTTAGTGTCAACAAGATATAAATCAATGTAACATTTGAATTAATAGATCTATCAGTAAAGGAGTATATTATCTTCTAGGAACAGTACTGAACAGAGGTGTGTCCCACTTTAAGAAACCTGGATGTGTAAAAATCCAAAATGAATGGGCAATTCCTGACATTCCAAAAGGATCGCTTGCTTTACAAAAGGCTTCTCCACAGGGTTTCTTTGACTAGGGAGCCCCTGTGGTGAATGTAATGCATCACTCAATTAAAAGAAAAAAAATATTTAAACCATTTCATAGGGAAATTCCTAATGCATAATGTGACACACCAGCAAATGATAAAGGAATGCAATGTCTTTAAGGAAGAAAAGAAGTCATAAAATACTAAAATTCAAAGCCTTAATGCAGGTCACACAAACTAAAAAATAATGTGAACAAAGATGGGGAAAAGGTAGTCCCTGAGGAAAGACAGAATTACTCTCTAAACTTCACTGCAAACAGTCCAGCTGTGCCCTGCTCCCCTCCCCTTGTAACTTAAAGCATCAATGACTAATTAATCACCTAACAATGACCAATTAATAATAATAATCTACACAATAGGAACACAAAATAACAAAGAGATAAAAAGACTGACAAACCAGAGTGCCAATAGAAATCACTCTGTTTTCTCTGAGATATTCCTGTCCAGGGTATTAAGTGGAAATCAGGGCAGGAATCCAAGAGCTTGTTCATTAGTCAATAGACCATGGGCATTTAGGAAGGTCAGAGTTATAGTGAGGATTTTTTTTCTTGGGTAAAATTTGGTGAGGAGCTCAGAATCTGGGAGTGATAACTTGAGAGTAGTCATGCCACATGGCAGGATGGGCCAGCAGAGGGCTATGAGGTGAGAAACAGAAATGGCACCATGGGAAGCAATAATGTTTCCCCACTCTTAGCTATCATCACCTTAGGACAAAGCTCCTTATGCTCTGGACTAATTATAATTCTAAGGAAAACAACATTCATCCTCCAAATATCTTGTACTGATTACATACTACGTGCAACATATTGCCAGTCTGTATTCTCACCCCAAATTATATAGGCTGTCAGTAAAAGATTATGACTAGATTGAAGATTGTATATTACTAACAACAGGTGGAAGGAAAATGTGCCAAATAGTATAAGTATAGAAATGCCTGTGCTCCCAAGAAAGCTGTACCTTTCCATCAACTAGTCAGCAAAATTAGATTTGGATCAAAGACTCTTCACCTAAGGGCAGAGAAAAGATGTTTGAACAGCACAACTCTTTGGTACATTTTGCCCAACCACTCCTACCTCCTATAAAAAAGGGAGGCAACATGTTAAGAGTGCAAAGAGCACTGAATGGTAGTATAGGGGTCTAGGTTCATTTTCCCTAGTTAAACGGCCAATCAATCAGCAAGAATATATTAATCAGATACAACAGGGCAGGCTCTATGCTAGTTGCTAGGGATACAAATAATGAAACAATACTTAGCTGGCCAAGTAACTTATCCTCTCTGAGTCTGTTTCCTCAGCTGCAAAATAGAAACAGAATAATGCAGTAGAGCAATGGGCTTGCAATGGGTAATGGAATAGAGCACTGGGCTTGGAATAAGGAATACTCACCTTTATGAGTTCAGATCTGGCCTTAGACACTTACTAACTATGTGACCCTAGGAAAATCTTTAGCCCTTATTTGCCTCAGTTTCCTCATATGCAAAATGAGCTGGAGAAGGGAGTGGCAAACCACTTTAGTACCTTTGCCAAGAAAACTCCAAATGGGGTCACAAAGAGTCAGACACAGCTGAAATGACTGAACAATAACCATGAAATGGAAAGTACACTGGCTCTGTAGTTAGAGGACACAACATGCTTACTACCTGTATGACCTTAGGCAGATCACTTAGCAGTTCCTTCCAGCTATGATCCCATAATCTTTACACTACCTATCTCACAGGGTTGTTGTGAGGAAAATATTTTACAAATCTTAAAATTCTGTGTGGATGGTGTTATCGTCATAATTATTTTAAAAATAATATCTTCTTATTTTAAAACCATATTCCCCTAATTCCTCTTCTCCTCCAATGTCTCTCCCCCTCCCCCACCCCAAGAGCTCTAAGGGAAAAAAACTCAAGTTGAACAGTTGCAACCAAAATGTTAATAACCTTTGTTCACATAATCATATCAAGATAAAGTCTGCTGTTGTGAAGAGCATAGCCACTTTGATTTTGTTTAATGCCTCTTTGAACAAGAACATAGAAATGAATTGTTAATAGCCCATGAAACATCTTAGGAACTCTGTGAACTTTCTTACCCTTAACATGTAGTTTGCCTGAAATATTGGAACTACTTCTCATAATTCCAATACTACATATGGCCCTTTAATTTTGCTCCAGGTTGCTAGAGGCTATTTATCTGGGCCCAGTTCAATCTTCCTCTCGTGAGTAAGCCCCACATTCTCATCCCATTAACCTGCAGTGCAGAAAGGAACCTAGAGAGGGTCGGGGTTGGGAAGAGGTGAAGCAATGGCAAGTGTCCTGTTTTGTCAGAATCCAGATTTTATTTTACTTACATGTGCTGGGAAGCATTTGGATAGAGATCTGAGAACTGTGGTGCTGAATCCTCAGGGCCATGGGGTGCAGCATGGCTGATAACCATCATTATGGGCCTATGGGGATACATTCTCTTAGACATTTTGAAGTAATTAATGCTCTCGTTAGTGATTAAGTCTGTGAAGTAGTCCTGAAACATACATTTGACACAAAACAAAAATTACAAAAAGGGTGATATCAAGCACATCACAATCTCCTCCTGACTTCCTCAGAAGAAATTCTGTTAATGAATTATAGTCTAAAGGAAGAAATACAAACAAGCCTCCTGGGGAAATAGCTGCTCTTCCAGAAAAGACACTTGCCACATGGTCAAATTATGTGGAAAATTGCTAGATAAGGACATCCATGTGTGAATGAGTACATAATACACCCTTACTTAGGCAACATACATAATACAAATACAATCATTTTTATCCCCTATGGAGACATACAATTTAGATATCAGAAAAGGAAAAAAAAGGTTGTATTTACTTAAGATAGTTATCAGAATTGGCAACACAAATGTTTCTAGCTATGAAACACCGGATACATATTTCATTCTTGGGTTTCGTTAATGTAATAATTTGACAAGTAATTAATTGCTCCAAGTGCAGGAAACCACCCATATCCACTACTAATTCACATTTACAGAACCTCCCCCCCTGCCCCCCACCAAAAAAAGAACTTTCCTTCCTTTTGAATTAATCTTACATGTCTGGGAGGAACACAATAATCACTATTGCAAAATGGCTGCCAAAATACAGGTATCCAGGGAAAACGCTGTTATATATATTTTTTTAATCAATGGATTTATATTGAAACATCTATGTGCATTTGAATGTGGCTGATTCCTGCTGATCCTGCCCTTTTAACTGCCCAGATAAAGCAGGACAGCTGCCAGGAGCAGAGCTGCAACTTGTTAATATAATGGCTCAACTCAAAACCAGGGTGGCTAATGAAATTCTACAAGGAAGAAAGAGGAAATGAAATCAAAAAGAGAAGGAAGAAAAGGTGGAAACTTAAATTAAACCACCTGCCTCCCTAGGTCAACATGACTGGCCTGGAGGACTCTAGTGTCAGCTTCATTGAGAAAGTGCCTGGGTAATGTTCACAATTTCAAACACTTCCAGGCATGACTAATCACATGTTGTGGGTTCAAGGTTCTGAACAGCTGCAAAAGCAGTGCCTGAGGGGGCAGCATCTGAGTCACATGTCAGCACTGGGACAGGCCAACCAGCTGTGCTCTTCCTCACTCTCTGTCATTCTCATTCCTTCCCTCACCATGGAACAGTCTTATTTGACACAGTAGTCTTTGACATTTAATCTGCTTCAATAATGAGAAAGACATGCTAATTTAATATTTTGGGGGAAATGGTGATTACCTTGTACTCTTCAGAACAACAGGGAGGTAAAGGTTAATAACTTGAGCAATGAACATGAAAAACACTCCCATGGATAATAAATACAAGGGTATAGATTAATGGACTTAGTTCCAGTACTCTCTGAGCCCTAATTGTGTCAGTAGTTAGATGTATCACCTTGGGAAGTCACTTCCCTCTCTCTGGGTCTCAGTTTCCTCAACTGTAAAATGAGGGGCTTGAACTAAGTAATCTCTAAGGTCCTTTCCAGCTCTAAAATTCTATAACTATAAAAAGAACTGAGCATTCAGTTGACATTGTTTCTGGAGGCTCAAGAAATTGTAAAAGCTACAATGTAACAAATTCATCTATATTCAAATAGGTCAATTCTAAAATATGATAAGTGGACCACACCTTCCCATTCTAGTGTATTTTTATTTTCTCTTGAGAGTTAGACTCATTTGGGAGATTCAGATTATTTTTGATATTTGGGGACACAACATAGTAAATTGGAATGGGTGGTGGATTTGATCAGAATATAGATACAAATCATTGCTCTGACACTGTGTAACTTTGGGCAAATTCCTTTTGCGTTCATTTATAAAAGGAGGAGGGGGGACCACGTGACCCACAAGGTCTCTTTTAGCTCTAAATGCTAGATATGGCAATATTTGACAAAAAACCCTCAACAACCTAGTGAGGAAGAAAATGGTCATGACTAGGAGGGGAAAGAGGCTTTAATGGCAAATGTGGTTGAATCCAATTACAATTTTGCAGATTAGGTTCAAATATTTTTTCCTTGATTTTCAAGTGTGATCATTTCACCCTTATATGGGGCAGCAAACTAGGAACCATCATTGCAAAATTGCAGGTCAGATCTTGCATTCAAATATCTGAGCTCAAACACATTTATTGTCACTGATGAGTCATATACTACATCCCTTTTTGGCACCTTGGAAATCCCAGAATTGGCTCGTAGTAACAAATCCTGTGGGATACTTGCAAAGCATAGGTCCTCCTATATGGCACAAGCCAATTGTGGTGAAGAATGAAAACAGGGAGAGTGGATTCCCAGTCCTTGATTGTTTTACATCTCTGTCCCCATTCTGCCACTAGCAAGTTAAAGGACCACAGGCAAGTTAGTTAACCTCTCTGAGCCTCAGTTCACTTATCTTTGAAATGGGGATAATAATACTTTAATTATCTAGGGCTTTAGGGAGGATCAAATGGGATAATGAATGCGATGGGTTTTGTTAACCTTAAAAGTGATCTGTCTGCAAAGTATTATTTTCTTTTATTAATCTCCTTTCCAATTCAGACTTCACAGACAAAATTCCTTGGCAATGAAGAACAGCTCAAGTAAGCTGCTGTTTATACAAAAAAAGTTCTCTACAGAATAAAATGAATAACCATGGAAAAATTAAATGTCAGTACTTTTCCTTATACTTTTATTAAAGATTTATTTCTCCTAATCATAAGGAGAAAAAAAAAAACTTGCAAAACTAGTGTTCCTTGGAGCTTTTCCCTACTTTTATTCCAAAATAATCTTAAAATTACTAAGTTTCACTATAAGGAAAAAAAAATGCAATATAGGTGGGGCAAACTCTTTGAAAATGCTTCTCTCTCTCCCGCCATTAGGAATGAGATAATTGATGTTGTGTCAAAGGGTCTGGAAATTACCTTGGCATAATCAAATCCATGCTTCTCTTTGATGCCATTGCGACAAACAGTGTAATTATAGAAACGAGAATTCTTGATTAATCCAAGCCACTCTCGCCACCCAGGAGGGATGTAGCTGCCATTATATTCATTGAGGTATTTTCCAAAGAAAGCTGTAGTGTAGGGGGATGGGGAGGAATGTTAATTTTCTCACATGGAATTACCAGTCACACAAAGGCAAAGTAATATGAAATTATCATTTTATTAAGAAATGGCAAGAAATTGCAGAGTTCATTTTAACATGACATAGCAAAGTAATATCACAATTGCAAAACTTTATTACTTTGAAAGACTGAGAATGCAACAGTCATTTTCCTATTGGAAAAATGAAGAAAGCACCCAGAGCTAGGCTTCATATTGGTATAATTAAGCTCATAGTTCCCCAACTGAGCTACTACTATTTTAAAGCAGCAAAATTTTACTAGAACTAATTTAAAAGGTGCCTAACTTAAGTTAAAGTAACACACAGCAATTACACTCTGAGAGAAACTTTGACTTCAGTGATATACTTCATGACAGACTTTAAAGTTTCACTCGTTTTCTCCTTCTCTACTCCATGATTCAACAAACATTTATTAAGCTCCTACCATGTATGAGGTACTGTGGGACGAATAAGACAGAGTGTCTTCCATTAATGTCAGTGTGGTATGTTTGTGTACATGGTGGGAGATTACGCATGTAAACAAATACTGAGGGGGGATATTAGGCATGTAAACAAAGACCTGTTCTGGAGGATGGAGAATGGCAACAGAAGATATCTACAAAAATGCTATTAGGGTTCAAAGGAGGGATAGATGACATATAGCTTGGGGGAGGGGATCAGGAAAAGGATTCATGAAAGAGAAGGCCTTTGAGATAATCTTGAAAGATGAGTATGATTTTTCATAAATGGAGATGAGGAGAGCAGGAAACAGTATGAACATGGATAAAGGGACAAGAGAGGAAGTAAACATAAGAAAGTAAGATAAATTGGTTAATAAAAGATAAGTGTGCACTGAGAGACAGCATCATGGAGAAGATAGACTCCCAGAGTCAAGAAGGAATGGGTTCAAGTCCTGCCACTGGCACACACTGGCCATGTGAACCTAGGAAAGTCATTTAATTTCTTAGTGGCAGTGAGGCAGCTAGGTTGTGCAATGGATAGAACACTAGGCCTAGAGTCAGGAAGACCTCAGTTCAAATTTGGCCTCAGATACTTACTAGCTGTGTGACCCTAGCCAAGTCACATAACTTCTGTTTGCCTCAGTTTCTTTAACGGTAAAATGAGAATAAGAATGGCATCTAACTTGCAGCGTTGTTGTGAGGATTAAATGAGATAATATTTGTAAAATGCTTAGCATAGTAGGCATTTTATAAATGCTTATTTCCTTCTTTCCTCCCCTCTTCCCTTACTGTTCTAGGCAACTCTTTATGTGCTTGAGGTGTGGGCCTCCAATGGTAGAGGGAGTATTCTTATCAGTAAATGTTAGATTGAAAATCATACTTTTATTAAAAAAAATCAACATAGCATTCAATACACCAAGGATGTGGTACTAGTCCGCTAACCTAGTTTGAGTGGGACAGTCCATAATCACAACCCTTCAATGTCAGAAGACATAGGCCCTTCAGGGGATACAGTCTTTTATCCACACAGTATCATGAGATACCAAGCAACCAGGGGTCAGAGGTAGAAGCGGTGGGGTCTGGGTTTCAGAAAAATGAGATGTCAATTTGATGTCAATAGGATTTATGGGGCAAACAGAAAACAATTACCAATGTCAGACAAATTTTGAAGAAATCTGTTCTCTAAAAAGGTTTGTGCTCATACAAAGAGGTCATTTATTCTACAAGCATTTATTTAGCCTGGTATTACATACCAGGCACTATAATAATAATAATAATAATAAAAATATGTAATAATATATGTGACATATAATATACAATAACTTATTATATATGTAGTATATCATAATAAATATAGGTAACACATATACAAAAATTAAATAGTCCCTGTCCTCAAAAAGCTTACATTTTAATGTGAGGAGGGTGAGGGAAGAAAACAACACATGCTCAGAAAATTAATACAAAATATTTGGTGTTGGGAAAGGGCATTAAAAATTAGAGAAGTTTCTTATAGAAAGTGAAATTTGGTTTAAGTTTTGAAGGAAGCTACAGATTCTGGTGGGAGTATATACCAGATATGGAGGGCAGTCTGTGTAAGAGCACAGAGACAGAAAAGAAAACTCAGTGTAGAAGGAATAACAAATAGGCCTGTTTGTCTGGAATAGAGTGCATAAAGGGTAGTAATGTACAATAAGCTGGGAGAGACTGGAGCCAGATTGTATAGGGCTTTCAAAGTCACACACAAGGGTTGGTATTTTACCCTGGAAGCAATAGGAAGCCACTGGGGCTTCTTGAGAAGAGTTAGGGGGTTAGAATTGCATTTTTGGAATATCAGCTTGACAGTTGTGTGGAAGATGGTTTAGAGAGGAGAGACACTGGAATGAGGAGACTGATTATGGAGTTACTACAATAGTTCAGATGAGAGATTGTGAGGCCATGAATTTCAGTGGTGACTGTGTGATGGAAAGGGATAGATGTGAGATATTATGGAGGTAAAATTCACAAGACTTGGTGACTGATTGAATATGATGGATGAATGAGAAGGAAGAGGCAAGATAGACTCCTGAGTTTTGAAGGTGGGTGACTGGGAGGATGGTAGTCCCCTTAACAGAATTAAATGAGCTGCAAAGATGGAATTGCTTTGAGGGAAAGATGGGTTCTTCCATGGACATGTTGAGATTTGGTGAGGTGGGACTGAAATTCAGGAAAGAGATCAGCGCTTTATAAATAGATATGGCAGTGGTCTTTGTGGAGACAATAGTAAAGCCAATGAGTGTATAAAAAATACCTAAGAGAAAGAGAATAGGTGTAGAAGATAAGTGGGTCCAAGACAGAGCCCTGAAGTACAGCCATGAATAGGAAGCAGGGGTCAAATGCTGCAGAAGGGCCAAAAGGATGAAGGTGTTCAAAGATACAATTTGATTCACTCAAAAAAGTGAGCATACTGATGTTCTTTCTAGATTTGGTGCATTGTGCCAGCTGCCCGCCTTGTTCTAAGTAAGTTTCAGCTGTGGACAGCTCCCAGCTTTTGCTAGGTCCTCTGCATGGAAAACATCCGTGTCTGAGAAGTGGAATATTAATTTGGCAATCACCTCCACCTTCCAGAATCCCAAGTTTGCAAGGCTTTTCCTGATCTCCCCAGTTAAGTCGTTAACAGTGTCTTCCTTAGGAAATTACTTTGTGTAGGTTTGTGTATACTTTGTATTTACTTACTTAACACACTGTATTCTCTGAATAGAATATAATCTGTTTCATTTTCTCCCCACTGTAGCACAATGCCTAGTGCAGAGTGGAGGCTTAATAAATGTTTTTCAAATTAATCCATGAATTCACTTAATAAATATTTGTTAAATTGTTGGTTGAATTTGACAATCTTGATGAATCTTGGTGGTCTGGTTAAGTATTCTGGTTAATAGACGGTTGCTACAAATAAAATTTATAGACGGGATGTGATCTGGGATCTGTATGATGCAAGTTCTCATACTGAAGAAATTACACTTTTTTGATGTTGTGAATGATTAATCTAATTTACCATAATCCAGATTTCCATGTATTGCTGGCATCAAATCTTGACTGTGATTTTAAGATAAATAGTGTCAAATGAGGGTGATGAAAAAAGGGTAAATAAAACGCTGGATGCATATAATTGTATCCTCACAATAAGACAGGCTCTTGAATCAGATATTGTTCAGTACTTAATTCCCAAATTGCTGAAGGTGACCTTTTATATAAAGGACAGAGTAGCTCTCCCCATCTTCCTGCCCAGCCCCAATACACATGCACTTTATTTCACAAGGAGCACAAGGAGCAAAAGATATTTTTACATTTCATACCAAATGCAGTTTAACTCTGAGACACAAGCAGAAATTTCAGGCCATGTGCAGAAGCAGCTATCAAAGACCTATCTTGTTATATCATCTAAGCTACAGTGCCAGCCACACTAAAAGGGACTTCAGGACAATTCTCTGAGGTGCTTTCTATTCTGCTTTATACCAATTCACAGAAACATATCTCCCAGGGAAGACAGTTCATTCTCTTAAAATGATGATTTAACCATCTAACAGATCTTAATGCAAGGAGATTCTTTTACATTTGGCTGACATTTTCCTTTGGTTAATTCCATCCCATTGCTCTTAGCTATATTCTTGATGTAGCAATGTAAAATAATTCCTCTCCTTCCTTACTGTTTTTTTCCCATTTAGATGCCATAGGCTTTTAAACCAACTCTACTTTAATACCTTAATTATAAAAACCTAGTCTTTTTAGCCCATCACATACAAATTATTCCTTAAGCCCCTTAGTGATCTTTGAACTTTGCCTCTGAACTTCTAGTTTTTCTACATATTTCTATTAATGAAGTATTTTAAAATAATGAACTGTATATTCTGGATATGGTCTCACCAAACATCTATGGAGAGAGACTTTTGCCTCTACATATTACACTGTACCACTATATTTTCAGCCTAAAATCATGTTGGCTTTCTTGAAATAGGACACTGTGGGCTAATTTTTAATAACTACTTGGTACTTTTTAACATTACAGTTTCCTTGGCTGATCACTGAAATTGATTATCTGCATTTCTAGTTATTTTTCTACAGAATGCATTGGGTGTGTAAATTTTCCTTGAGGATGAATTTCATTTTCCCATCTATACTACCAAGATTTCTAGGTATATTTTAGAAATGGTCTACTTTACTTGGTATTAGAAATTCACCCTAATTTATTACCTGAAAATTTCATTAGTATGTTATTTTTTCACCCTTCCATATCATCTTTTCTTCTGGTATGTTATTACATGATTCCCTTAAAAAAGAGGATGCAAGATGATAGATGGGGTGGTAGAGATGCAGTGGAGAGGTGATTATATTATTATTGTGCTGGAACAGTTGTTCATGAATCAGCTGTGGGACTAGTTAAGTCACTTGACCTCAAGGAATCTCTGGTTCTTCACATGTTAAATGATGGGTTTGGAATAGATTGGTTCTAAGATGCCTTAGATCTTTAATTGTACTTATCCCTGCTGGTGGCAGGGCCAGGATTGGAACTCAGGTATCTTCACTTCACTTACTAAGATATAGAATTCTCTTGTAAAAAAGTACCCCAAACTCTTCTGTCATAAAGTTAGACATATTAATATTTTCCTTCTATTGAAAAATCTAAGCATTTTTAAAGTTTTGTTATCCAAGAACAATTTGTAAACATTCATGGTATTACTAAACCAACCACAAATCTTGGCTCAATAAATCATCTTATACAGTGGCAGATAGGACATTGTATTAATATAATTAATTTTCTCTAATTCCTCTGGATATTTCCCAAGTGAGCCTAGTTAATAATTTGCTTCTTGGTCTTTGTTCTTATACAATTTTAATGTTTCATTATGCCCTCTGCTAGATGTATATTTGTATGTGTTATACTTCTCTATTAATTTGGGCAATATATTTAATTTTAACTCCAATTTGCAAAATAATACATTCATTTTTTTAAAAAATAAATCTGCTCAACAATGACTTTTTCTAAACTCAGGTTTCTCAGGAATAAATAACAATTGCTGGTTCAATACATGGTCACTAAATCTTTTAATTCCTAAGATGCTCATCACTCAGATCTGCTGATTTGTGTATTTTCAAATGGGTTTCTGATAGATAAATATTATTTCCTCAGATAGTTCACTATTTCCTAATTGTTTTTTTTCAGTAAAGATGGATTTTGACAAAGTGGATCTAAATTGCTGCCATTTTAGAGTCTTTAAATTTTAATTCCACTTTTATTTATTAATGTAATTTTCCCCAACTGCATATTATACCTTTATTTCTTTATTGCTGCTTTTCCAACTATTTGGAAAACTATTCTCCTTAAAGGATATCTTTTATTTTAGAAGAAAGATCCCACTTTTTTGTTGTCTGGCATAGCATCATGATCACTCTGGGGACCTTTATTGCTTACCTCATCTAAACAGAGTACCTTAAAGTGGGACCAAAGGCATGAATCTCCAGAAGGCACTATCAGTCAGAGAAGGCTGTTTCGGGTCTACCCAAGGATAGGCTTGTCTGAATCCAAATCTGTGTGTTTGGGCAAGAGCACTAAATTCTTCTAATGATCGTTTGACAAAATCCAGTCATTCAAACTACAGTTTGATTCAATCCCTTGTTCATTTGCTAAACATTTACTTTTCAAGCAGCACCTCCTATGTTCAAGACAACAGAATTATAAAGATGAAAAATAACACAATCTGACCTCAAGGGTCTTGCAATCTACCTGGGGATGTATATGTGCACAAGGAAGTATAATACAGGGTAGAATGTATTAGGAGCCTCCTATCATCCCTAAGATCAGATATAAATCCCACTGTATGTTATTTAAAGCTCTTAACTATCTGGCTTATTCCTACTTTTCTGATATCCTTACACATTACTCCTCTTTCGACTCTCTACAATTTGTACATCCTAACTTGCTTGTTGATCCTCTCCCAAGATTCTCCATTTCCTGTGTCTTTCTTTGCCTTTGTACTGGCTGTCCTTCATGCCTGGAATGATCTCTCTGACTCTTTTAGAGAATTCCCAACTTCCTTCAAAACATACATCAAGTATATCTTCTAATAATAACATTTAAGTGGCCCTTTAAGGTTTACTAAGAACTTTATATATCTATCACATTTGTTCCTCACACTACCTCTGTAAGGTAGGTGCTATGATTATCCTCATTTTACAGATAATGCAACTGGGGCTAAGAGAGGTCAAATGACTTACCCAGGAATACTCAACCGTCTGAAGCAGGATTCCAACTCAAGTCTTCTTTAGTACAAGTCCAGTATTCTATACAACTGACCAAGCTGCATCTGCAGGATACCTTTCCACATTCCCTACAGCTATTAGTGCCTTCCCTCTCCAAACCAATTGTATTGATTTTGTAAATATTCTATGTATACTTATATAGGTATATGAGTGTGTATGTATATAGGTAATCTACCCCATTAGAATGTAAGCTCCTTGAGGGCAGGGGCAGTTTCACTTTTGTCTTCATATTTCCATTGCTTGGCACAGTGCCTGAGCACACAGAAGGAACTTAAAGAATACAATTGATTCATTAGTTGATTGTAGCAAAGGAGAGACTGACAAAGTGCTCCAGCAAAATTTGAGGAAGAACTCACTTTCAGTTGAGAGAAATTAGGAATGTTTATATATACACATACATATATATCTTTTAAAACTCTTTCCCTCCTCATCTTCACCTCCTGGCTTCCCTGGGTGTCTTCAAGTCTCAGTTAAAGTCCTACCTTCTGCAAAAAAATATTTCCCTGTCCTTTTAATCTTAATGTCTTTCCTTGAGGATTATCTCTAATCTATGCTGTATATAGTACATAGATAGTTGCTTGCATTTTTCTCCTCAGTTAGGTTTTGATGTTCTTGAGAACAGGGACTGTTTTTGCCTTTCTTTATAACCTCAGCACTCAGCACAGTGCCTGGAATGTAGTAGGTGCTTAATAAAAGCTTGTTGACTTGACTTAACAAACTATAAATTTAATATGCAACTTTTAAAAAAATAAATTTTACAAAGAAAACTTGCTAAGATAGTACCTGGGGCTAAGCTTTTAAAGACATCAATAGGTGGAAATAAAGGGCATGTGTTCTAGGCATAGGGGGGCAGCCTTACAATTTGCCCTAAATGAATTCTCAAAGATTCTCAAAGGAAGGATCCTATCTTATTTAATCTTCAAGTCAAAAGGCCCAAAGGCCCAAAGGCCCAAATTTTTTCAATCAAGTGTTAGTGAGATATGGATGGGAAGGGTCTACATAGATCAAAGACACTATCTGTCTCTGCATGTCTGAATGGGTAGAGGAGCGATGATGGGCATGCAGCTGAAGAAGAAAGCTGGCATAAAGTAACTTTTCAAAAGGATCAGCTGGCATGTGAAACATGAATCATCACTGGCTGCAAATATTTTCTTCACTTCTGAACTTCCCCTGCTCTATTACTATAATTAGAATGTTCTCAACTCACCACAACTACTCTAGTAAGTAAGATGCCATCTACCAGCTCAGGTCCCTTTCTGTTCATCTTCTTGACCCTTCTTATCTTGGGAATTTCATGTAAGTTGAGGTACAGATTTTCCCTAATGGATGCCAATATTTAAGCCTCATCTACCCTGATGGCATGTGTCACGTCTGGGCAAAAGCTGTTTCACAAATATTTCTGGTTTCAGATGCCTATGGTAGCCATAGGAGGATGGGGACTCAAACAATAGACAATGATTCTGGATTGCATGGGAAGGTATCAGAATCATCAGGGCCTTACCTGTGGGCTATGTCTATGCTACCAAAGGCCATATTATAAGCTTGTTACACAGTTAAAAGGTACTGATCTAACTGTATGCTTTCCATCAAGAGATATAAAACTGGGTGCCTAGATGCAGGGCTAGGTGGTTAAAGATCTGCTTTTGACTCTGTCATTGAGCAGGTCACCATTTTTGAAAGTTCCCCTTCAGCTATAAATGTGAAAAGAAAGCTTGCCGTCTACTAATTCCTCCGGGATGTTTGATGGATTTGCAAATTGCATTTGAGTCCTTGGATAAAAGGTGCCATAAATTTAAAATCACTAATATGAGCAAATATACTTAGGATAAGACTCTAGGTGTAACCTTCCCTCTCTCCTATTATGGAAATAATCACTTTATTAATGTTCTTGGGATTCATTTCCATTTTGAACATATATCTAATAATAACTGTCAATGACAACTCTAGCATCATGATAATCAACATCATTGCCCATAAATATAACCTATTAAGTGCTGACAGATTACATGGTCCAGGATCCCATGGGGAAAGATCCACAAAAGATACCTTCCTAGGATATTCTTTTACATTCATCTATCATTAAAGGGGAGAGTGCTATAAGAAGGGAGAGGATTGTATTATAATCGTCTTTAGATGATTCGATTTTATTCAATTCAACGATGTTTATTTTATGACCCGAATGCACCAGGCAACATACTAGGTTATAAGAATATAAAGAAAAACTTAAATGGTTCCATCCTTTAAGAAGCTTACATTCTGGGGGTAGGGAGATACAACACATACACGTGAGTAAATATAAGCTATGGACAAAATAATGTCATTTCACGAGGCAGAGAGAGTTAACAGCTGAAGGGATCAGGAAAACAGAAAATAGCTAATGGAAAATTAAACAATTTCCATTACACACTGAGTCCCAAAGGCCACTGTCACTTACCTGTTCTGTATCCGGTGTTGTTGAGATACACAGCAAATGTGCGTGGTTCATGCATTGCCTGCCAGGAAGGGGAGGAACAGTTCTCATTGTTGGTGTACACATTGTGGTTGTGGACATACTTCCCTGTGAGCATAGAGGACCGAGAGGGGCAGCACATAGGGGTGGTAACAAAGGCATTAATAAAAGTGGCTCCCCCACGCTCCATGATTTTTCTTGTTTTATTCATCACTTGCAAAGATCCTGAAAGACATAAAAGAATCCAGGGTTGGTGAGCACAGACATCTTAAAACCCATTTGTGGGTTAATGGTTCTTTCCCCTGATTCATTAATTCTTTCCCTGGTTTGAATGAGTCTATAATTTGATCAGCCTTTATTTCTAGCACAAAATTAAACATTTCATATCCTGCCATCTGAGGTATTTTGCACAGTAATAAGCACATTTCAGCCTTTCTCCTCCTTAGTCACAAAGGAAAAATGCAGGGTAATCTGATAATTAAAGCTAGAATTTTTGATATGGAGCAGATTCGAAAGCCAGCAGTCCTTTGAAGATTACTTTCCAACAATAGAATAGCCAAGCACCAAAGAGCCCCTCTCCCAAAACACAAGCAAAATATTGTTGTTCTCAGGATTACAAGTCATAGGCCATATTAGCTTTTTGAGAAAATAAAAATGTTTTCTTTAATTAAAAAAATGAATCCTCACACCAAAATCACCTCCACTGAAATGACAAAACTGTTTTTTAATTAAACTGGAGCTTTTCTCCAAGTTATATAGCAGAGAAGCTACCAATTTAGGTTTTAACAAGTCCAGATGTGGTGAAAGAAAGTCCTTGGGTGAAAGAAAATGATTCTGCTATATGCAGAGCATCCCAATTGGAGAATTGAGAGAGAAATTTTAAAAAAAAGGTACATTTTATGTATTGGGGGGTGGAGAGAGGCAGTAAAGGAGAAAAGCAGGGAGCTGTATCTTTACTACTCTGCCCAGCCAAACACTATACTGACCCTCAGCCAAATGCTGCAGAAACGCCCAGGCTATATGTCAATAGTCTTTTCAGAATGTGTCAAGAAATGACATGGAGAACTGATGCCAAGGGAGTGGCACTTGAATCTTGAAGCCTCAGATTTCTAACAGGTCCCACTCCTCTCCAACAATGGGAGAAGAAGCCTATGCAGCTTTTTTTTGACAATTAGGAACTTTTTATGCAAAACATTGCCAATTCAAGAAATATGAAAGACTACCCACTGAAAAATCAGAAGGCAAAAGTATCAATGTTAATCAATCAATAATGTAAGTCAACTTTACACATCTATCTATCTATCTATCTATCTATCTATCTATCTATCTATCTATCTA
>NW_020954590.1:15809388-15907878 GCF_900497805.2 Vombatus ursinus | reverse complement strand
CTATCTATCTATCTATCTATCTATCTATCTATCTATCTATCTATCTACACATATACACATATATTTTCCAAGTAGAAGCTTTTACTGCCTTATGTGAACAGGAGACAAGCTTTAACATTGAGACAGCTAGAGAGCCCTGTGAAGCAAAAAAAACCCAAAAGACCAAAAAACTAAAAACAAACAAAAAAAAAACCAAACCCTTGCATTGTGTAAGAAAATATTGGCTGCTTTTTCTGCTTTGACCTATGCTCAGGGAAGCACAAAATGGAACCAATTTTGGAGTCAATGAGTAGCATCTAGGTAGCACTAATTTTGGGCAGAGCACTGAACAGGTGCTATTTGATAGGAAAGTGTGTGTATGTGTGTTGGGATGAAGGCTCGTGTTTAGAAAAGAAATGGATCAGCCAGTCATTTGTGCAAGGAGTCTCTCTAGTGGAAAACCCTAGGGATCTGTCCTCGGTTCTGTGATGTTCAAAGATTTCCTCAATGACTTGAATGAAGGCAAGGATGGGATGCATGTCAAGTTTGTAAATAACAACAAATCCTAAGAGGGCTAGTTAATTTGTTGGATGACAGAATCAGGACCCAAAAGGATTTAAATAATCAATAGTAATGAGCTGAATCTAATAACTTGAAATTTAATGGGTAAAACTGAAGTTGATTCTCAAGTTCAAAATATTATCTGCATGATTTGGGAATTGTGATTCTGTTCATTTGAAAAAAAAATCTTGGGTTCTTAGTGAACTTCAAGATTACTGTGGGTCAACAAGGTAACACGTCAACCAAAAAAGACAAGCTGAATTAAGAAAACCATAGTGTGCTCTCCTAATATTTTAAGATCTACTGTACTCTGATCTCATCAGACTCTATATGGAACATACTGGATTTAGTTCTGGACACCATTTTTGGGAAGGACATTGGCAAACTGGCATGAATACAGAGGTCACCAGCATATTAAGGAGACTATGAAATACAAGGATCATTTGAATGAATTGGGGATGTTTGGCCAGTAGAAGAGAAGACATGGATGGAACATGACAGTTGTTTTATTAGAAGGGAATAATAATGATAGATGACATTTATATTCTATTCATAGGATTTAAGTATTTACAAAAAATTCAAATATACATTCTCACTTGAGCCTTACAACATTCCTGTAAGGTAGGTAATATTATCTCCATTTTATGGATGCAGAAACTGAGATTTACAGAAGTAAAGTGAATTGCTTAAAGGCACATATCTAGTGAATGTTAGAGATGAGATTTGAATTAGGTCTCTTGAGTCTGGGGTCAGCACTCTTTCCATCATGTCAACTTAGTTTTTTTGCTTGACCTCAAGCCAGAAAGTAAAGCTAGAGACAAGTGGTAGAAAATACAGAGATTCAGATTTATGTTTGATATATAGAAAAAATGTCCAAACAATTGTTCAGAGGTGAGCATGATGTCTTATGGGTTACAGGATTCTCTATCACTGGAGGTCATTAAGTAAGGACTGAATGAACACTTGCTAGGGATGTTGAAAAGGAGATGCTGTTAAGGTATGGATTAGATCAGATGACTTCTGATGTCCCTTCCAACCTTAGTATCCTGTGATCCATGATTCCTTCTGCCAGTTCCAAACATTCATGTATTTCTCATCACTGTGATATAGGTCCTTCATACATCCACTTACTCAAATCCTTCTTTCCCTCAACTCTCAACCCATTTGCCCCCTCCTCCTTGAAACCCTTCCTTATGCTTCTAGCTGAGCTCTCCTTGCTCAAGTTTTTCACAGACAATTTTTCATTTCTTCTTTGTCCATTCCACATTCTACCTTATAAAAACACTTAGTAATGTTTTTATAATGTTATATCTCCCAGCAGACTACAAGCTCCTTGAGGGCAATAATAATAACATTTTTTTTTGGAAAGGCAAAATATTGTAGTGGATAGAATGTCAGACTTGGAGTCAGGAAATCATAAATTTGAAGCTCATGTTTGCAACTAACTAGTTGTCTGACCACAGTAAAATCCTTTAATCTCACTAAGCCTTGGTTTATTTATTCATAAAATTAAGATAATAACACCTGCAGTACCTTTAATACCAAGTTTTCATATGAAGTTCAAATGAGGTAGTATATATAAAATGTGCTGCAACTTTTAAGTACTTTGAAAATATTGGGTATAATTATTAATTTTTCATCTTTGTATCTCCAGTGAGAGACGTAGCAAGCATGGCATAATGGACAAACAGTCTCAGAGGCAAGAGGAGCTGGGTTCAAGTCCCACCACTAAGAGCTATATGATCTTGGGAAAGTCACTCAACCTCTTAGTTATCTAAGCAATTCCCTAGGATGATAGGTTACAGAGATCTGTATTGATAGAAGAAGTTTTTTTTTTTTTTACTAGGGAGTTCCCTATACCCATGAAATCACAGGTTTAGTTCCTATCCCTATTCTTTTACCTCTAGTGTAAGTCACAATTCCATGCACATAGTAGGTGTTTAATAGAGGTTTGTTGAATTAAATGATAGCCTTGAAAGTTATGCCAGTAGAGTACAAGTTCTGGCAAGTCTCCAAAAGTTTAAAAGCACTCAAAGCTGTCATCTGAAGACTAAGGTCAAGAATCCCATCACCAAACAGTCACCTTCCAGATGACTTATTTTGATCATCTAAACCCATCCAATCCATGAAACTACCTGCTAAGGTAGGGAGGAGCTGTGATATGCAATTGTGGAGGGGGTCCCATGCTGACAAAATGATGAATCTTTTGAAAATATTGATATGTGTCATATCTGTAAAATGCTTTTTTCACAATTCCATGAAACTGTTATTCAAGGTATTTCTATTTTACAGATGATAAAACTGAGACTTTTGAGAATGGTTACTAGTAAACATCTATTAATTGATTACTTCCATCTCTAGTTAACAGGTTGCTATAACAATAATACCTTATACTCTCACATAATCATTTCATTATTTGGTTATCACAATTTAGGGTGATCAGATCAAGATAATAGATTTATAGCATAAGGAAAAGATCTTATATGTCATCTAGTGTAACCATCTCATTTTATGGATGAGAAAACTAAGATCCAGAGAGGTCAAGTGACTTGCCCAATGACATACAGGTTATAATATCTATGGAAGAATTATTATTCACACCTATCTCTCCTGAACTTGAATTATGGCAATCTTTCCATGTCACCCTTCTGTTGAACAGCATTTTTTTTTTGTGTGAGGCAACATGCTTTCAATGGCTCAGGGAACTTCCGCTGAAGAAACTCCCTCTACCAATTCAGATCCATCAACTGTTTCGCAATGTAGGATCTTACAAAGTTGTCTGTAGCACTGAGAGGTTAGGTCATTTGCCCAGGGTCACATAGAAAGGATACATGAGAGGCAGATTCTCTATTCATTACCCTATTCTTGTATAGTTGTTTCATTTGTGTCTGATTCATGTTCCCATTTGGGGTTTTCTTGGCAAAGATACTGGAGTTGTTTGCCACTTCCTTCTCTAGCTCATTTTACAAATGAGGAAACAGAGGTAAAAAGAGTAAGTGACTTGTCCAAGGTCACACAGCTAATAAATTTCTGAGGTCATATTTAACTCATGAAGATGAGTTTTCCTGGCTCCAGGCCTAGCACTCTATCCACTGTACCACCTAGCTGCCCTGTGCTATATAGCATAAACCAAATGACATCTGCTTTGCCTATCATTACTATTCTTTGTATTCTCAGACAGCTCTACCTTCTTCATTTATTGTGTTTTCTTTTAGTAAAGGAGTCTATGTGCAGAAAAATGCTAGTTAATACTCATTTCTCTGGTGGTCACTTATCCTGGCAACTACAACTATTTGAGACACAGCCAAGAACCAAAAAGATGAGAAATGAATACAGCCGAAATAGAAGTTGCAGAGTTTATTTCCTCAAGTTATGTCCCTTAATCATGGTGAAAACATAAAGACTTCACTTGGGCCTGTTTACTTCTCTTTGAGACATTTCACAAAAAGAAGCTGAAACTCAAAGGGAATGATCATGGTCATACTGAAATTTGTGGGGAAAATAGAAATACCATTTCTGAAGATGAAAGATGGCTATACTTTTGGGTCTCTGTTTCCTTTTAATATGAGGAAGTTGCAATGAATGAAACCTGAGATCTTCATTGCTCTCATATTGAATGAGGCTATCTTTGTTTAAGGAAATGGAGGAGGGGAAAGTGGCACTTTAGACTGAAGGTTGCTTTTGCTTGTAATATATAGAGTTCTCTTTCCTAGTACCATTTTAACAATTGGGGGGGCAGGGTTTGCTGAGTAGATTTAGATAAATCTTAAATAAATAAATAAACAAACAATAATACATTTATATGTAATGATATTATATAAAAATATTAATTAATAAACTTAATTTAAATAATTTTATAATTAAATAATTCATAATTAATTTAAATAAATATTGCTTTAAATAAAGCAATAAAATTCTTTCACATTCCACTACATCTTCAAACTCATCAACGTGAACATTCCTTCCAGTGACTCATCCATGACTGCCCCTCCCGTTTGATTGATTTTTGTTTATGTTCTCCCTGAAGTTTTCCATGTAGGGCCCTCCCAGATGTTCTGGTGTCTTTCATGGTCTTCTCTTGACACATTAAGGACACCAATAAAGGCCATGGCCTCTTGATTGGCTATCCCTCACTCTTACCATATGACCAGTTGATTTCTTTCAATTACACATTTTTTTATGATGTCCTTTATGCCACTTCTGTGGAAATACTTATTTGTAATGTGGTACAATTTACTCAGCCTTACTGTACTATTGCTCTTTGGATGAGCCTTGATTTTGGTTCTATAGAGATTGTATGACTCATAGCCATACAACATCACTGGATGAATATAATGATAATGATGATTGATGATGATAATCACTAGCATTTATGTAGTCCGTATGATGTGCCGGGCACTGTGGCCAGTTCTTTATGAATATCTCATACAACTATGGGAAGTAGGTACCATTATTATTCCCATTTTATCTTTGAGGAAACTAAGGCAGGCAAATGGTTAAGTGACTTGCACAGGGTCACACAGCAAGTAAATATGTAAGTCTATATTTGAATTAGGTTCTTCCTGACTCTAGGCCCAGCACTATATCTATTGCACTACCAATGGTAAAAAAAAATTGATAGGCCTTTGTTTTAGGGAGGAACTTGGGGATATCAAAAAGAACTTTGTAATTCCCCAAAAGTAATTTAGCCTGTACTTTTCCCACTTTTCAATTCTTGGTGTAACTATTGTTCATTTGCTGTGTCTTTACAAGATATGGATGGACAAGATCTATAGAATCTCTATCTAAAATGCATATTACAATCTGGACAATAGATGCAGCTTTCCCTGTATGAATAAACAATCATTCCAAATCTCTTGAGTGAGCTTCTCTCTTAACAGGCTCTGCAATTTTCTGGGGATCAATGCAATCAGTAAAATGTCATACAGATACAGGAGCTTTTGGACAACCTCACTTTTGGGAATTATTCTTCAGGTCTACACTGGATTTCCTCCACAAAAGTGACAAATACTTTTAGTAAGTAGTTCTCTCTTTTAAAGGCCTCACTTGCTATGAATGGTCAGAGGGTCATTGAACAAGATTTTCTCTATTGATATATCTTTCAAGGAATTTAGCACAATTTTGATACATACATGGGAACCAGCTTGTTGAGGAAAGTCTTTAAAGTGGTATTTTGTTCTAACAAATTAAGTGCATTTGTTAATAATCAACAAAAAATAAATACCATGGAGATCCTGCCTTCTTTATACCTTTCAGTCAATAAAGACATATTCTACTGTGAAATATCATTTCTGAAACTCTGCCTACTCTAATACTCTCATCAAGTATACCCTTAATGCTCAGCATAAAGATTATTCTCATAGAAATTAAAATTTTATATAGTACGGAAATTAGGCATATGAGTTGGTAATTATTAATGTTTCCTTGATCACTTTTTCCCACATCTCTGATATCTTCCCTTTCTTTAGATATATTGAAGATCAATCTGTCAAAGTCTTCGAAATGGTATGGCATACATCATGGACTTGTTCTAAGAAAACTTCATCTGGTCCAAATGCTTTTCTTATCTTTTTTTTTAGTGTTATTTCTACTTCCTCTAGAAGTTTATCTGGTATATGATGTTGCAGTCAAATATGGTGGCTCTACTATCCTAACATCACTATGTAATTTATAGCTATCATCATCATTCTGTTTTACAGGTGAAGAAACTGAGGCTTAGAAAGGACTGAAACTCAGGTAGCCTGACACCAAGTACAGTATCCTTTCAACTACTGCATACTGCCTTTATGTTGAGTTGACTATGACATTAACTTTAAACATTTCAGAAAGTACAGCTCATATATCCTAAAAACCATGCTGGGGATATGAGTTTTGAAGAAGCAGTTTCTGAAAGAATGATTTCTCTAAGAAATTAATAGCTAGCCTCTACCAAGTCATTTTATCACAAGTCAAGAAAAATACACACAGTCAGAAATTCTAGAAGATACATTGGTGCCATCACTATGAACTGACACATTCTGTAGATATGAGACATGTCCAGTCCTCTCTAGAGGCAACTCAAAAACAGCAGTGATATGCTGAGGTTCACCTACCTGTAGAAACTTGAATCTCTACATGTAATTAGATAACTCATTTTTCATGATGAATTTTGATAGACAATTCATATATTCAACTCCTTTTATTTTTCAGAGTTCTTTGTGAATTTTATTATCTTCTTGTGAGGTAAAGTTTATGTTTAACATGTAATGTTATATATTCACATCTAACCTTTCTTATTTATATGATTTCTTTATTATTTTGTTATATGTAAATTTCTCTCTCTTTCCTCTTACCCTGATCCCCTGTAAACTGACAAAGTGTGACAAAGTATGAAAGCCTAAAAGGAGGACAATTTTTCTGGTTTAAAATGACTCATGTTGCTTCTTAACAGTATTTAAACTTAAAAGTGCAAAAAACATGAGGGCACTAAGCATATACTGTTTTACCAAAACTATGGACATTAGTCTATAGGAAGTGATAATACTTTCTGCTAAAACCAGAAGAGAATAACAATTTAGACTAAAGGGGAGAAGGATTAGAAAGTAAATCCATCTGGAATTTATCCAGGGAACCAAGACTGATTATTTCTTCCAGAATGACACAGGGCCATGAAAGCCAAAAATAGTCACTCTTAAAAGACAGCATGGCACCTCTAACTTCACAGAGTTCCTTATCTCCGTAAATGAACTATTTTGTCTGGCATCCAATGGAAATAGAAGACTTTTACTACCATGTACTCAGTGTCAACTCAAGTTCCATAGAAGACAGCATATGTGACAAATGCCACATAGGGTCAGAGCAATGGCCTGATCTGCTCAGAATTCTGTTTCTGAAAATAACAAGTGATACTTTTAAAGAGTGTTTGGTAGATAGTTGCCATCATGTTGGCTTTGGAAGTAAGGGAGGACAACTGAGAGTCAGAGTCATACTGGAGAGAGTGCTAGACTTGAAATCAGAGGATTTGAATTTTAGAATTTTCACTTATTTAATAATCCTGTGAACCTGAGCAACTCATATCCTCTCATTTATTAAATGAGGGAGTTGAACTACTTGGTCTTTTCCAGTTTTAAATTTTTAATCCTCTGATTCATCTTAGCAATTCTACAATTGATTAACATTTTAATATAAATATAATAATTTTTAATAATTTAGATTTGAAATATATTTTTTATATTCTTGAAGTATACTAGAACTAGACTACAAGTCAGGATATCAGAATTTTGGTCCTGGATTTTTCATGAAATATGATGAACCAATCTCTTAACTTCTCGATATCTAGGTTTCCTCATGTTCTAATTTGTATTTTGGGAATTTTGTGCCAATGTCCTATCTCTTCTACTAAAGTATGAAGTATAAAGTATTAGGAACAGAAACTTTATCTATTTCATTGTTATACTTCCAACACTTATTAAAATATCTTACCCATAGTAGGCACTTAAAATAGAGATGCCTGAAGGCCCTGTGATTTCGTTATTGTGGTACATTGTTCCAGAAATCCAGATTATCAGACCTCTACAATCTGAAGTGTTAGAGAGTTGCCTGAAGATCAGAAAGGTTGACTGATCTGCACATGATCGCACATGTAGCAAAATGTCAGCAGTGATTATTTGAACCCAGGTCTTCCTAATTCTAAGTACAGCACTCTAACCCCTATGTCATGCTCCCTTTCTCTAGGCTTTTGTAGTCACTCACTTTTAAATCTTTTGTAATGGGAAAAAGGCTCCATAATCTTGATTACTTTGCTCCCTTTGGGCTTTTTGTTTAGTGGTATCTTATTAGAAGAATAGTGACCACATCTACACACAACATTCTAGGTGCTAATGCAAGATGGTGCTATACAAGGAAAAGATTTAAACATTTGCATTTCAGTACAAGTAAAAAAAAAAACAGACCAAAGAAATAATATATAAGGATTGTTGGGAGGAAGCTATTCCTAATTGATAGGCAGCTATGCACTCAAAGTAAAAACACCATTCCCTGGACTTGATCCAGGCATAGAGAAGGTTGCTACCTTTGACCACAGCTGTAACTTTTTAAAAACTACCTTATCCTGTGTTCTGATTACTTTGTGTGTGTTCTTTTTATCTTTCCAAATAAAATATAGTTCCTTGAGGGCAGAAGCTATGCTTCATAAAGCTTCTCTTTCCCTATTTAGAACCCACCACAGTGATAGGCACATAACAAGAGCTCAACAAGTACACACTGATGGATGGATTCAGTGATGGAAAGTACTCAACTATAGGTATTCTTTAATACTCCATACAGACAGCCTACTAAATAATTAAATTCCACATATGGAACTCATGATTCTTCATTGACTTTCATTGTAAAATGGGGGAGACATTCACAGAAACTTTCCGATTATTCTTTAAGGAACTGGAATTTAATTAGTTGAAAACAGAGTGGTGCTGGTGAGTAAAGGAACCACAGAGATGGACATCAGCAGGATCTTAATCATTGTGAAGCATCATTCGATTAATCAACAAATAATTATTCAATGCCTGCTATTTGCCAATACCATGCTAGGTATTGGGGATATAAATATAAAAATGAGACAGTCCAAGCTCTCAGACACTGACATTTTATTGGATGGTATCAGTAGCATGGTATAACAACAAGTCAAGGGAATCTTGATGGCCTAAATGTGGGAGTAGTGCAGGGAATGGGAAAAAAAAAAAACAACTTCTCCAGTGTAGATGATACCTTCTGCTTCTCCTGCTTGTTGTTTTCATACCTGGCCAAGAAGTCAGAGAATGGGAAAAATAGAGCAAGTTGCTTCAACTTTGTGGTCAAAGGCCAACTGTTCTCCATTATTTCATTTTTCTTTTTCCCAAAAGGAAGTGTGTGGAATTAAGTGGGCAAAGTAGGAAAAAAGTAGTAACTGTATGAAGCATCTCCCTCCATAGGGAGAAGTAGATTTTTGTTGAAATAATTTAAAATAAATGTAACTTTTTCAGGTGGTGTGGAGGAGGAGAAGGGTAGGATTTTAAAAAATTATGTGATACAAAACAAAGACATCATTTTTTTTAAATTAAAGGAAAAGAAATGTAACAGATAAACATGTAGTTGGTTTACTCCTCATGTTTGGTTCTACAATGTTGAAATGTTCTACATAATAGTGTAAGGGTTTAGGTTTGCTTTTATTATTTATCTTGTGTGCTTATTTGACTTTTTGTTTTTCTTGATCATTAGTTTATTTTTTAGGTCCTGAGGTTTCATCAGAGTTGCCTGGGGAACTAAGTTAAGTGGCTTGTCTCTGGTCATACTATTGTGACATTGCTATTTCACTCACTTGGATGTGGTCAAGTAGTGAGTGTGGCCACCAAGAAAATTCTTAAGAAAACATGAATTAGAGGTAGTGCTTGAAACCAGGTCTTTCAGATTTCACTATGCCAGGCTGACTATCAATGTAGTTTATAATTAAAATAAATGTGATAGATCTCACATTCAAATCCCTGATTTATGAGTTGTATTAAAGCAAAAAATCCTCCTCTGATTTTATATCAAGTTACTGTATCATGAGTGATAATTTTAGAATAATTTCTAACTCTTGCAATCATTTCTGAGAACTGTATTTACTTTCTAAGGCTACTAGTATCTATTTAATAAAAATATAACCAAGTTGTGGTTTCATAAAATATTGGCTGATCCTCCCCATTTACCTTCATACTGATAGCCTACTAGCTATCATTTTCATACATTTTCAGGACAGGTAGAATTCTTAGCTTACTTCATATTCAAATCAGCTGATGTGCTACTTAATATTCAAAACCTTTTTTGATCTCCCAAGTTTTTCATGCTCTTTCCTTCTTACCTCTTATTTATTTGCCTACTTGCCAAATTCCTTTAATAGAATGCAAGTTCCCTGAGGACAAATACTCTTTCATTTCTGCTTTTAGATACTGAGCACCCAGACCAATGTCTTGCATTTACAAGGATTTGAGAAATACTCACTGAATTGGATTATGTTCTGAATCAACAATAGAAAGAATTCAATTCAATAGACATTTATTAAGGGGCACAAAAGAAGAAAATCAGGGAAATGGGGACCTTAGGTAAAGTGACCAGATGTCACAGTTTGGCTCAGGCAGTTGTGGTGTTGCCTGGATAGCTTAGAACTGAGTAGAATAAACCCTGTATTGGGGCTGACAAGGCCAGTGATACAGTTTTAAACAAATTGGGAAGTGTTAACTGGTTTTTCTAATTAACTAAAAAACAATTAAGTGTTTTCTATGTATGAGGCATTAAGTACTGGGAACATAATGATACCACATGGACACCACATAAATCTTGCTTTCAAAAAGTTTAGTTTAAAGAAGGAAAAACAATGCATATAAAATAAATACAATAAATATTGTGATAAGTGCAAAGGAGAATTTGAGACAAAGTGATATGAGAAATTTGAGCAGGAAGAGATCACTTTCAACTTGGAGAAGGGTGAGGGGCAAATCTGGGAAGGTACAAGGTAGAATAGGCACCTAAGTTGGGCTTTGAAGGAAAGAAATTTTGGCAGTAGGTACCTAAGAAAGCTTCAGAAGATTCTCTATGAAGCACCTGATATCATCTCAACTAAACTGCTTACGAGGTGGTCTGTAAAGTAACATCGACCTGGGGATGTGCTTCTTTCCAGGTTTGCAGTGGTAGGAAAGTCAATGTTTAAAGGGACTTTCTGGGCTGGAACTTTCTCTCTCTCCTTTCTTTCTAGCACAACTGAGGATCTAAGGTAGGCTATCCAGGCAAGGCCTTTTTCAGTCCAGCGATCAAACTAGAGGAAAGTTTTCTGATTCATAGCAAGAATATGACCTAGACAATTGTGGGGGAGAAGTAACTGATCCTAATTTCAAAGGATCATGGATCTTGGTGATCAACAAGTCTACCTTCATAGATGAGGACACTGAGATCTAGAAAACTTAAGTGAGTTGTTTTGAAATTATCATACTGGTAGGAAGTGGCAGATGGAGAATTTGAACCCAGGTCCTCTTAAAACAAATTCAGCCCTCCTTCCATTGCATAATGCTGATTCTCATGCCTTCCAGAAATGAGTGCAGGGGTGCAGCTGGAGGGAGCTTGACTATTAAATTTTTAGTATGAGCATTTATACCTTAGAAATTGGTAAACACTACAAGTCAAAGTTTGTCTTACTGTTTTGTTGATTTTCTAGACTTAAGAAAGCGATGGAGAAAAGGTTAATGGTACAGATTAAATTTAAAAGTGCCATGGGTACATTTTTAAGGTGGGGGCAGAGTTACTTGTTAAATACTTATGAGCACATGCTTATGGATAACCTAAGACCCTGGGGATACCTAAGCTGGGGAGGCCAAGCTTTCCTGATTGTGGACTGCCTCTCTGTGACCACTATTTCAGAAAGTGCTCCAGTCATGCTTATTTCAGCCCAGTTGCTATACTCTTTGGACTTTTCAACCTCCTCACTAGTTATCCTCTGTCCTTGGAAAAACCACTACCCTGAGGCCATGCTATCATATTCCTCTGAACTGCCATTTTAGAAAGGATCGCTGCCATATTAATTTCATTCTTGCTCAATTTACTCTCTAAACTTCTCTCCTAGCCAACCTCTTTTCCCTCATGTAGGCAGCATCTCTCCTTTCCAGCATCCCATGATATGTTCTCTTCTCCCATTAGAACAGAAACATTATGAAGCTTAGGACTCTTGTTGCTTGTATTTATGTCCCCAGGGCTTAGTACAGTGTTTGGCACATAGTAGGGACTTAATAAATGCTCTCTTCCCTCATCCCCACACTTGTCCCCACTGGTATGATATCTAGGGAAATGATGCAGGGCAGAAGAAGCAAATAGAAAATCATGATTATGACTACAGGAGAGCTACTAAATAGAAAACTGTGGATCCTATTAGGGTGACCCGCAAAAACTCTGACATTGGGCTGTGTTCTAAGTTACTCTAGTTATATATTTTCTTCAAAGAAACAGCCATTACTCCTCAAGTTGACAGTGGCTGCCTAGCCAATTTTAACAACACAATTTGTAAAACATTGCAGCTTCTTTTTTGTAGGCAAACATAATGCCATCTTTTCAATGAGTCCCATTGTAATTCACCTGTCTTTGAACCTTTCTTATTATATATCTCTATCCACATACTTTATACATACTTGAGCTTCACAATTTTAGAAATGTTTTTGCCTAAACAGTATTTAATCTGTTTGCCAACAGTTTCCAACTTGCAAGGTCAAATTTTTAGCTTCCACAAATAAATTTTCCCCTCAAAACAGATTATGTCAAGCTTCAGACAGTCAAAGAAAGTGATAAAATACAAAGTATAATACTTTATGTCCCATAAAATCTCATTTCTAAAACTAGGTCAGCTGATAGGTACACTAACTTGGAAGAAAAGATACGGACTTGTCTTTTGGAGGCTAGAAAGTAGTGAAATTACTTATGCAAAGGAAGTGAAAACAGTTTTCTTTTAAAAGTCTCTCACCCAGTTCCACGTCTTGATCATCTGTGAGCACAAGAATAATATTGGGTCTGATGTTTTTTCGTTCCTGCTGCACACGCCCTCTGAACCGTGGGGATTTGACAGTGGTGCAGAAATTTCCGAGCAATTCTGTACCCAGGACAGCCAAAACCAGAGTCCAGCAATAGGACTTCATTGTAGATGGATGTTTCAGTGTTGCAAAACAGACCAAATGCTTGTTTCTTGGGTCAGAGATCTGTAGAGTCAGAGAAAAAATGGGAAGAGGGAGAGGGAAAAGGAGAAAAAGGAGAGTAAAACAGAAACCCAAATATCAAAATGAACTTAACAGAAAAGTAGTAGAGATAAGTGAAAAACCGTCAAAGCAGCCAGGAGGTGACAAACTTACGCACTTTTTCTGCAGACTCGAATATTTTACAAGTTTACTTCCTTTATTTGTGTTCCAAATTGCCCCTTGACTATTTCAATTTCATTGCCAGCATACAATCTCCAGACAAGGCTTCACATGTTAATATGTTTTAGGACAGTAGTTAGTACCTTGAATTAAGTATTTGGGCTGAGTAATCAATTTCTGTGCTGCAGAGGTATATGGAACATCTGCCGATGGAGTCCTATCAGAGGAGAGAAAAAAAATATAAAGGAAATATCAGTCACAGACCTTGAGACAAGTTGTTCTGATCTGGAATAACCCTTCTGAATAGCCCACAACATGCCTTTTTTTTTTCCTCTTTCCAAACACGAAGAGAGAAAAACAGAAGGAAACAAAACATGGGACTGCTACCAATTATTTCAAACGGCATCTTACTATTCACACTCAGGCTCGAAGTTGATCATTAAAATTAAGAACCTTCAGGGTCATTATCCGTGCACGCATTTGTAACGATACTTCAAAAATCCTTAACAAAAGTAACATTAGACTCTAGTCTGTCAAATAACCGAGCATTTCATGTGAGTGAGTGGGAACGTGGGTGGGTGGGGGAGGTTGGGGAAGTAATGAGAAGTTGGAAGAGAAATAACTTACCTGTGTAAAATATAGAACCCCTTTCAAGCTGTATGGAAGGCATTGCTGTCATTTGTAATCTGCATTGGATCACTACCCAGGAGCTTCCTTTCTCCTGACAGAGAGTTCGTCTTAAGTGACTGTCAGTGAAGCCCTCCCCCAGCTCTGACTATGAGAGCTCCTAGCTGCCCCCCATCCATCAGAGGCAGAGCTGAGCGCACCGTCCCTCTGGTGAGCCGGGGTCCTCCCTCACTGGTCTCTCTTTTCCCGGGCTCGGCACCCGAGTGCCTATCAGAGCCCCTCTCCCGACTTGTCGGTCAAACAGCCTCACTATTGTGAAGCTCCATGCGCTGAGAACACGGAGCTTGGGCTTTGCGGCAGCACATGTAAACCGGCAACTGAAAATGATTGATTGGTCCGGGGACTAAAGGTTAGCCAGTACACTCTAAGGTTTTTTTTTTTTTTTTTTACCCTTTCTTTTGACTGAAGCCCCGCAAAGTCACTGCAAGTCTCCACTGGAGAAGGAAAAGAAAAAAAGAAAGAAACACACACACACACACACAAAACCAAGGCCAGAGAAATAAATGCCCTCCTACATTAGATCACTAACCTAAAACTGTCTCATTTTCTCTTCTATTACTAGAAAGTGGCAAAAGATCTCACTCAACTCCCCACTCCCCCATTTTTGAGGCCTATGAGAAAGTCTGTATGGGAATTACTGCGCCCTAAAATTAATTAGAAAGGAGCAGACTTCATCAGACACTGGACTCACACACCTGAGGCTCGGTGACTAGGCAGGCAGCGTTAGAGTAGCATTATACAAATAAGCATGGCTAATTAAATGGAAGCATTGCACTGTGGGAGGAAAGGACTCCACTGATTTCAGAGCGCCACAGAAAGTTCCATATTTTCAGAAAGGTAAAGTGGGGGACAAGGTGATGGGGAAAAATACTGTATGCTGTTTAGTCCTGGCCATACACATAATTTTGGCTTTCACACATACACACCCCTATTATTTTAAGCTTTATGAGATGTTTTATAAACAACACTAATGCTCTTCACTCCACAGCCTCCAATTACTTTGTGTATGTGTATATGAGAGAAAAAGTAAACAAAAATCCCAGTGTCTCTAGCACGGAAATCCTGACTGATTGTCTATCAAGCAGCATTCCATTTCAGACTGACCCTATGCCCAGGCAGAAGTCAGTATACAAGATTCAGCATGTCATCTCCAGGGCTTTTGTGGAAGTTAAAGGGCATTCTCAGTATGAAAAGTCTGCAATTAGTCTGCCCTAATGATTTATTGTGCATTCATTTCTGTGCATTTATTTAAAGTTACAGATTTGAAAGAACAAGAAAACAGGAGGAGTAAGGAAAATGTAGGGATGAGATGGCATTTAAGTTCCTTTCATTTCTATACCAATGCTTCTATGATCTTATTAAGATGCGAGATTGAGCTTTTTCACACAAAGGGGTAGGTGGATCAGCTTAAAAAGGCAAAAAATGAGTTTCATTTAATGGCTGCTCCTCAAACATCACTAATAATAATAACTGACAATTTAAAGTTTCAAAACTGCTTTGCATGCATTATTTTACTTTAGTCTTGCAATAACTTATGAGGTTGATGGATACTGTAGGCATTAGTATCTCCATTTTATAGAGGGGGAAACTGAGACTCAGAGAATCTAAGTGGCTTGCCCATGGACACGTAGTATTAGAGGCAGAATTAGAAGTCAGATTTTCCTGATCAACACTCTTCTCTGTCACCCATGATGCCTCTTAACAAAATTTGGTTCCCTACAAAATCTGAAAGGAGGTGTGGGAAGTGAGGCTGGATGTGAATTTCTTATACCGGTCACAGTGGTACATCAAACTTTGCAGATACTCTCAATACAGAAATTCCAGCCATCATCACTCTACTGAGCAGTGACATGAGCAACAGTTCAAAAATATTTCTGCCCCATATTGTGAAACTGAAATTTCCTGATAATTGTATCTCCATAAGAAAACAATTTGCACTAACCCAAAGCAAGCGATTAACAGTTATTCCTTATTTCATCTTATTAACTTTAGTCCTTTAGGGAATTAGCCCTGGCTTCTCAGTGTATACAACACATTAATAAACCTTTCTTAAGAAAGGAAAGGGGGATAACATTGCCTTTGCTAAGATGCATTGCTTTTTGACAATTTAGTTCCTTTTCCTTTTGAGGCACAAAAAGTATTGTAATTATTCTGTCTTAATTTGTTAATTATTTCAGTAATGCATTTATAAAAACAGAGCAATGGGATTACAAAAAAAAAGATTAATCATCCATCCATACTGGTTGAATCAAACTTTTTTTTTTTTTAGCTCCACCAAACACACACAAAACCCCTTACAAGAATCTACAGACAATTCTTTATTTAAAAATGACCTTTTAAAACCTGTCATCCTCTCACAGCCTGGTTTCTAGAACTTAAAGGAAATGAAGTAAAGAAGAAAACAGACAAAATGCAGGACTTGACAGAAGAGACAAGGATGCAATGTTTGCGTTGGATACTTTGTGGTGGACTACAAGTGTCCTTAGAGACATCACAATTTGTCTAGAGACATAATAGAAAATGAGAGAAATTAAAGAAGAAACTTTTCTCACACATGGAAATTGAGCTTAGGGAACTATGTTCTATCCAAGAATCAGGATTTGAATACAAGTAGCCTTTATCCAAGCCATTGAACAAAAACCTCAAATGCAGTTCCCAGCCAGCCACTATATGGAAAGTTTAATTGGTTCTTTGTATAGGACAGCCAAGGAGAAATGTAAATGTGTCATTAAATGTTTCAAGACACATAAAAAAGAATGGAGGGTATGGATACCTAGCCAACGGGGAATGGAGGGGGGTATAGTTTACATATGCTTGTCTTGTACAGCAGAACCCAAGTGTAACACCTCATCACTGCCATCAGAATGCATGGGGTCTATAGCCTGCCTGATCCAGGCTGTCCTACTTGTTGAGCCATCAGGTTCGAGGGATGCAGAATAATGTCTGAAGTTGATTGGATACTGACTTTTCTCTGACCTTGTTGGTGGTTATACAGAGGACATCAGTCCGTAGGACTCTGGGTATGGACTGATTTGCAAGTTTAACATTCATTTTTTAAAACTCTTCCAACTTCCCTATTACTACAGTGGGCAACATCATGTGCCATGCCTCAGTCTCATAACCTGGGTGACATCCTTGACTCCTAACTATCACTCATTCCTAGAGGCCTGCCAATTTCACCCTGTTCATATCTGTCCAGTACGCCCCCTTCTCTCATCTGACATCGATACCGCTCTGGCGCAGGCCCTCATCACTTCAAGCCTGGACTATTTGAATAGTCCAGTGAGGGGTCTGCCTGCCTCAAGTCCCTACCCACTTCAATCTACCCTGCATTCAGCCACTAAATTGACGGTCCAAACCACATCACTGTCCCACTCCAGTGTCTCCATATTGTCTCCAGGATCAAGGAGTTTCCTTATTGTCGGAAATAAAATGTGAATTTTTGGGAGTTTTGCAGAAGCCACAAACAACATGCAAAGGCCAGCAGATGATGCAGAAAAAGTTTAGAAACTCAGAAATGCATAAAATATATGTATAGTATTGCATAATGTCAACGTATTTTATCTTTTAATACCATAATAATTCAGACTTCTTCTCTGGTGTGAAGTAAGGGCCAAAAAAATTTATGTGGATTTTCCAGGTCACAGCACCATGGTGTGGAAGCCACTTCAGTGGCTCTGTGATCTCATTGACATAGGTACTCCCTCAATTATTCAAAGTATAGCCCATCCATCTCTATCTGTCCTACATGACCCTTGTCCATATCTTCTTATAAATGTACCATGGGGATCTACTCACCAGGCTGAGGTGGGGTCCTGCCTATTGTTTTTGACATCATGAGGCTATCAAAGGAGGACATGGGTTCCATTAACCACAAAGATGATGTATACATATTTGCTATTTTGTGTTTTTAATCTAAGGATAACACAAAACTACAAATTGAACCCCATGCACCTATCTCAAGTATGAGAAAGACAGAGTCAGTGTCACCTTAATGGTTATTGAGATGTTCCCCTACTCAGGGCAGAGGTGCTATTTAACAGCAAAAGACAAAGCCAGACAACAATTAGGATCTGAAGAAGAGCCGAGGAGCCAATTGAAATTGCAGGGAGACTTTGGGTCAGCAGAATCCAATTATTCACAATAAATTTTGTCAGGACTCCATAAGTTTAATCTCAGAACTATGTAAAGGAGAATACAAGCATCAAACAGTGGTTCTGACCCTTATTTTTCTCCCCTGCTCATGTCTCTTCTTGGTGTCTATTTGTGCAGGCTTTCTTTCTTAGACTTAAGCTTTAAGGTTCTCATTTACAATTTGTTTTCTGGGGAGGTGGCTTTGAGGATGAAACCACTCTTTTAAAAAGATCATCTATAAAAGGTCCTTTTTTCTTTCCTTGGAATCTCATAGCTGGCAAAGAAAGACAACATACACTCAATCCAAGAAATGTCTATGTCCCAAGTTAATTCATCAAAATTCCAAGCAAAGAAGATAGACTCCATCTGTTTCCTTCTAGGACAATAATATTTTCAAACCATCTCTAATCTGTTCACACATCTTTTTACACTCCTGGGTTTCCATTCTGTGCTAATTTTCCTGATATGCATATGCTATATTTAGCTTGTTGAACCAGACTACCCCCCACCCCAGTAATTTTTTTTTAAAGAAAACATTTTTCTAAGCACCTACTACGCACAAGTTACTGTGTTAATAAATGTTTTCTGATGCGAATCAAACTATTGTATTGTTAGGTGCTGGCGACATAAAAGAAAAAAAAAACAAACCAGTCCTTGGCCTCAAGGAGCTTACAATCTAATTGCCCCCTAAATATGAATTGTAGGTCCTTCAGTGCCCTGTTTTCCTTTGAAAATTCTAGAAGGAAGCTGGGTTGGACCTCGAGAAATTTCCTTTTATGCCTTCCCACAGAAAAAAGAGCAAAAGAGAAGAACTGAAGAGAGACAAACATGATTAAGTTAAGAACAGTGGATTGGAAGACTTAGTAGTGGAGTCTGGCAATTTCGACTCTGATCCTTTGGACTATTGCTGCTAAAATTACTTGATGTTGGCTAACTTACCTGCCATCTCTATACTTCACTTTTCTCACGTACAAAGTGAAATAATATAATTTCTATATCACACAGGGTTTGGGAGAATAAAACAAACTGATGGTTCTGAAAAATACTTTAAAGTATTTAAAAGATGTGTCCTTTGACTAGCTAGGCTATAATTTTAAAAATTCTGATGAGGCTAGAATAAACTGATTATATCAGTAAAGGCCCCATTAGACATGTATATTATAATAAATCAAGGTTGGACTGAAGGTACCTAGTGATGTGACCCTTAGTATTAATAAGTCTAGATTTCTGATGTCACTAAAATATATCTCATCAATTGCAAGATGCTATTGAGATGACAGGCTTTACTTATTTCTCAGTAAGTTTTTAATATTTTGGATATGCAACCTCTTAGTTATTTAATATTTTCTCAGCTGTCTCAGAAAGTTTAGGTTCTCTGCCACTTAGTTATTTTTCTGTCTAAATAGCTATCATTACCTAGAAGTTATTAAAGGAAAAGAAAAAAAAATATGACACATGGGGAAAATGAAGGGGAGAAGATAATGAGAAAGGCCACTTTTGTCTGTTTGCGAGGCATCCAAATGGAAATCTCTTCAGACTACAAGATATAGAGGCCTCGAGGGAGAATAAAAAATCAATGAAGGAGATATAAGGTTGGGAGCTGTATATTTATTAGTGATGATTGAAACTGCAAGAATATATGAGCTTATAAAAGGACTGGATGTATAAAGGGAATGCAACTATCTCAGATGTGAACTGTGGGGCAACTTGAGAAAGCAGAGGAAGGAAGAGGTTCCAGCGTAGGCAGATAGTGAGAATTAGTGGAAAGAAGAGTAGCTTGGAGTCCTAAGATACAGGTTCCAGTTTTGGTCCTCATGTCTGCGACTGACTCAATTCACTTCCCTGAACCTTAGTTTCCTCATCTTTCATCTGGAAGTGACACAGCCGACTTCAAAGAGTGATTATAGCAAAAATCCTAACTAAAGTATTATGCCCATAGGGGCTATGACTGTTCTACCTGTCAAATTCCAACACATCTTTCAATACCCTGTTCACCTCCTCCATGGAGAATTCCTCCAATCAGAAATGATCCTTTCTTGCTAAGTAATTATGAAACCAATAATCTTGGCCTTAGAAGAGACGAGAAAACCTTCACACATTTGCAGAGATAGGGGACTATGGGTTTAGAACCCTGGGGAACCATAGGGATTATTGGATAACCCCCCCTCCACACACACACTGCCCAAGTAGTTTAATGTGTTGGTTAATTTGGCTTAACTACTTTCTCCCCTCTTTCTTATTCTTTGTTATAAGAGATAGCTTGCTGTATAGGGGAAGGAGGAGAGATTTATTTGGAAATGAAGGTGATGTAAAATAAAAAGATCAAAAATTATATTAAGATAATCCTTCTGCTGATCTCACATATGACTTAGTTTTTAAAAATCATTCCTATGTATTCATTTTGTTCTATTTTATTTAAAGGTTTTTTTTTTATCTGAGAGGCAGCATTGGTGTAGTGGGTAGAACTCTAAACTTGAAATCAGGAGGATCTGGGTTCAAATCTTCACCTTGGATATTTACTTAGGCAAGTTAATTAACTTCTCTGTGCCTCAGTTTCATCATCTGAAAAATGGGGAGGCTTGGACTTGATTGCTTCTAAGACCCTCCAGCTATAATCCTTTTCCATTTTAGAATGGAAGCTCCATAGTGCCAGGGATCATGTCATTCTTGATCTTGTAGCTTGATGCCTGACATGGAGCTATACACCTAATTGATGCTTATTAAACTAAAAGCTAAAAGTTAACAGAGACACAGTGAGCCAAGAAGCCCCACTAAAGCAGCTGCTGCAGAGTGAGAAGACTCAGATTATGGTTATCACTGTCAAAAGCAGTAAGCAAAGAGGCCCGACAAAGGAGAAGTTGGATTTGGCTAGAAAGAAGTTGTTAATCTCAGCAAAAGACATCTATACCATTGGATGAGATTATTAGCTTAAAAAAAAAACTCTGAGTAGGTTGGAACATTATCAAATATATCAAACTGATATCAAATCAATTTGATCTTTATAAATAGGAGGCCATTCCTGATGTGGATAATGGCATGAATAAAGGCATGGAGATAGGAGACACTAGGAGGAGAATAGGGGAAATTAAGTAATACAGCTAAGCTAGTAGAAAGGTTGGTTTGATAATAATAATAGCTAACATTTAAATTGTACTTACTATGTGTTAGGCACTGTGCTAAGCACTTTACAAATATTGTCTCATTTGATCCTCACAACAACCCTGGGAGGCAAGTGTTATTTTACAGATAAGGAAACTGAGGCAAGCAGAAGTTAAATTACTTACTCATGGTCACACAGCCAGTTAAGTGTTTGAGGCCAGATTTAAACTTAGGTCTTTCTGACCTAATTAGGCTGCTTCTAGTTTTGAACCAAATTGTGGATGGTATAGCATACTACAGTGGAAAGAGTCCTGGCTTTAGTGTTGGGTGACCTATACTCTAATCTTCACCTCTTGTGCTTACTACCTGTTTGTCCTTGATTCAGTTATTTCATTTCTCTGGGCCTCAGTTTCCCTCTTAATAGAACAGGTCAAAGATAAGGAAAGTCTACACTAGCAGAGTACCAATTTAAGTGGAATCAAGAAGATAGAAGGGAGAGATATTTATAAGAATATGGTAGTTTGGGGGCAGTTAGGTGATGCAGTGGATAAAGCACTGGCCCTGGAGTCAGGAGGATCTGAGTTCAAGTCCAGCCTCCTCAGACACATAACTCTCACTAGCTATGTGACTCTGGGCAAGCCACTTAACCCCAACTGCCTCACAGAAAAAAGAAAAAAAAAAGGCAGTTCCCGGTAGTTGGATGGCAAATTCATTTTCAACAGGTGTTTTGTAAGTAACTAAAATTCCTGCTGTCTTTGCATTAGTATACTTCCTGTTAACTAGTCCTTAAAAAGCAAAATGGGGTAATTGCAGACAACATTATCAGACAAAAATATATAGACCCTTTAATTCAATTTCCTTGTGCTATCAAGCCTGTAGCCATTAAAAAAAATACCTTTACCATGCAACATGGTAGTAAGTAGCAGGATCTACTGCTTCTACTGGAAGGCTAATCCATTAAATTCAGCTGTAAAGCAAAGGGTTTATAAGGAATACAAAAATATGTGATCAGCTATCTACATTTAGTCTATACCTATGTGATTTATAGAATTCTTTACCAATCCATCAAATTTATCTGCCAGTCTTCAAGTTATAATCTGGCCATTATTGAGATACTTATCAATGGCTTCAAATGGATTTATATACCTGTCAACTAGAATTTCTGCACAAGGTCTTAAAGCCATGACTTTATAACATCTTTACAGAAACAATTGACTGCAGTTGACCTGAAAATTGCAATGTCTGCATTGAATGAAATAAGGGCACACAGTCTGATTTCAGAATTTAAAGTGTGCTTTCAATTCAATTTAAGTAAAAAGAAAATTTCCATGCAGAGAAGAATTTTCTAACAATTAGAGCCATTCAAACGAATGGGCTACCCTTGCTAGTAGTAATTTCCTCATCACTGGAGGTCTTGATGTAAATGAAGGTTGGATGACTGTTAAAGATGTTATATCACGAATTCCTATTGGGTAATGATTGGGCTATATTACCACTGAGGTCTCTCTTCCATCCCTGAAAGTCTGTGAGTTATTAATTAGAAGGTTGTTTTTTGACTGATAGAAATATGTCACTGGTATACCACCAATCAGGAAACTTTCATAGTTTTTAACCTACAGAGATGTGAGGAATAAACTTGCAGAATACAACTTTTAAACAAGTTAAGGGGAAACATCATAATTTATTGCTCAGTCTGACATGTAAAGAATTAATTCCATTAGTGAGGTTAAGCTTGTAGTTCCACCTATGTGCATGGACACTACATAGACATAATCACATCTCTAATCACTGTAATGTCAAAATTTTATTATTGTCCACTCTTTAAATTTATCTTATCACCCAGGAATTAACTTTATTTTAAAATTTCTTATTTCAGTGCATGCAAGAAGTGCACTTTCTATACAAAGGAGGTGGGTATGATTAAACCAGATGATGGGCCCCACAAGCAAAATCAGCCTTTCATGAAAGCTGGTCACCAGAGGCCATTTCAAACAAAAGCACATTTCAAAGGACTCTAAAGTAATCCCTTCTCTCTACTGATTTGGTTTCCATGAAGTCTCAAGCACATGTGTGTTACAAAAAGAAGGCTTATTAAAACCTGATGTGATATTGGAGGGCTAATGAAATGGACTCCCAACTGCATTTGGGATCTGAGAGCCATCAAAAAGGAAACCAACTTCCAATTGTATGTATAGGCTTTTCAAAACCTGTGCGTAGAAAGATAGAGAATGTTTATTTGCTAGCGAAGGCAACTAATTAATGCTGTAAAGTGTTCAGAAGTGACTTTAAGCACAAAATTTGGATCATTAACAATAGGAAAAACTGAAGATCTTTTGACTATAGTGTCCTTTGCAAATGGAAAATACTATAGAATTTTAAAATCTTTTCATAACTTACATCTATATTGTACTTAAAGCTGTGCAATAATTATGTATATATATACATATACACATATACATGCATATATGTGTATATATATAGAATCTCATTTGATCCTCAAAACAATTATATACTCGTTGAGGAGAGAGATTATATCACTTTATCACTTTTTTATTTGTATCCCCAGCACCTAAAATAATTCCATGGGACTTTGTACATGCTTGTTGCTTATTGAACGACTCTGTGAGGGAGCGGCTGCCTCAGTAGGCAGCTACATAGCACAGCAGATAGAACACTGGATCTGGAGTATGGAAGCCATCTGTTCAAATCCAGCCTCAGATACTTACTGACTGTGTGACTCTGGGAAAGTCATTTAACTTCTGTCTGCCTTAGTTCTCTCTTCTGTAAAATAAGATAATAAAAGCACATACCTCTCAGGGTTATAGTGAGGATAAAATAAAATGATTTTTGTAAAGCATGGCAAATCTGACAGTGCTATGTAAATGTTATCATCATCATCATCACAATTATCATGAGGATCCTCACCATCCTGATTTTCCAGATGAGGAAACTAGGATTCACAGAGATAAAGT
This sequence comes from Vombatus ursinus, assembly GCF_900497805.2. Taxonomy (NCBI): domain Eukaryota; kingdom Metazoa; phylum Chordata; class Mammalia; order Diprotodontia; family Vombatidae; genus Vombatus; species Vombatus ursinus. The sequence goes on along the minus strand of NW_020954590.1, from coordinate 15,883,565 downwards.
GACTTACCCACTGTCACATGGCTAGTAAGTGTAAGATATTACATTGGAACCTCGTTTTCTCACGACTAGCTCCCACACTCTTTTGCTGGATCATGTTGCTTCCTAAAAACAATGTTGTATCTCAGCTGTATTATGTATCCTTGACTTGGTTCAGAAGTGTGTGAAACGTTATTTAAGAATATTGCCTGAAAATCAATAGCTGTGGGAAATTTCAACACTCCAGTAAATAAATGATGATAAGTTGAGCAAAAAGGTTAGTGAGGAAGTTATAAACTTGAATAAAAATTTGTTGTTTTAATTAAAAAAATCAACAAACACTCTTTATCAACCTTGAAAGAATCTCAGGCATCTACTAAGCAAGTTTGGCTGTCCTAAGAATTTCACTAAGATTCTAGGGCAACATTGTGTTGTACAGTTATAGTAGAACTAAAGGTGACTAGTAGGATTGATTGCCTAACAGTAGTGGAACAAAGGAGAGCATTTCAGACCTTGCCATTTTCGAATACACAAGGAACCTGGAAGAATGTGTTGCTGATTCTTTATCCGGTAACTACTGCATAGTGTTGACTGCCCTCTTAAAATTATACACAAAAGAAAACATGTAAATTACTGCAGGCCATTTTACATTATTAGTGACAAGCTATCATGTCTGATTCTAGCCAATATGTTTTTGCTCATAGCAATACAATTCCTTTGAGCAAGACACGTATGAAGCAAAGGTTGCAGTGAGACATCCAAGTATTTACTCTGATATGTTAACTATAGTATAATATCAGGGCAGAAGAGTTCTTTAAACACTGAAATAAAACTTCAAATAATGTGTGGACCTTTCTCACACTCTCCTTTCCCCTAAAAAAAAATAAGCAAAAAGAAAAATCTAGCAGGGGGTGAAGGTTAGGGGGGGTGCTTACAATGAAAGCTTATCCACTTACTGGTTAGTTAAATACAACATTGATAGGCTCTATAGAAATTCACTGTTACATAGAAGAGTTCACTTTATAAACAGTGTTCTGTATAACGTATAGTAAATGTGCATATTTAATAATTTTTAAATATGTTTTATACTGTAGCAGGCCATGTATTTGAACACTGTTATCTAGCATTTCGTGCTTGCCAAGAAAAACTCATCAATTTTACTGCTTCTTTTTTTAAGTTGTTGGGATCAGATTCAACTCAGAATGCAGCCAATATTTATACATTCAGACTTATAAATTCATTAGTTTTATTGGAAAATAAAGCCAGGCAAGGAGAAATGGGCTTTTGGTGTTCCAGCCTATATTGAGGCCAAAATAAGTACTGTATTTTAAAATTCCTTAAAGATTTCTCCTTTGATTTTCTTCAAACTAGCAGATTTGGTGAGCACTTTGTTTGCAAACAGGCACAGTTTCTTGACCAGGCATCTTTTCCAATTCTACTGTAGTAGATACCTGCAAGTAAATTGTTGCATTTAAACACACTAGTAAGAGGCAAGCCTTCACATCATTAATTAAAGCCCCAAACCCCCAGTGTTTAAGCAACCCACGGTACAGAGCAGTCGGCATACTCCTATTAGCGCACACAGAAGAGGACGGGACCAAACATGCTTGTACAGAGAACAGGCAGATGCTTTGTGTCATTTTACCTGAAGGCTGATCTGCCAGGCAGTTGTGTTAACTGGAGGCAGCTGACAGGGAATACCAGTCAAAGGAAACGCACTTGTTAAGATGAGCTACCTCTGAGGTATAGAAACAAACATTCAAAATCACTGAAGACCAAGGATTTTTGCACTGGGTGCCGTGATTCCCTAAAATGCCCTGATGTTAGAGCATTGATGAAGGCCCAGAAGCTTTCTGATAAGTCGCTTTCAGCTGAAGTGCACCACCTCTCAAGTGTTCCAGTGTTAGAAGCAACGATAAACAAATGATAAACCTAATTCATGTAGAGATAAAAGCATTGCCTCTAGACTCATGTTCAAATTTCATCTCTAATACTTACTGCCTGTGTGACCTTAGGCAAGTTACCTGAACTTGATAAATCTCCATTTTCTCAACTATAAAATAAAGGAGGAGGAGGAGGATCAGATGGCCTCTGAAATCCCTTCCCGTTCTAGTGCAAGGAGCCTAGGAACTAATAATCTGTATGTGGGCACCTTGTCTTTTCTTTCAGCACAGCCTGGTTTACCACCTGATTCTTGGTTTTCCTCACCTCACCTTGACTCAGGCATGGCTTTAGCCCTTGAGTCACTGATACAACATATGGCCACCCCCCAGACCTGATCCCCAGTTTGCCTTACTCTAGGGATGGATTTGGGCAGGTAGGTGGTACAGTAGATAGAGCACTGGGCCTCAAGTCAGGAAGACTCGTCGTGAGTTCAAATCTGGCTTACTAGCTATGTGACCCTGGGCAAATCACTTAACTCTACCTCAGTTCCTCATCTGTAAAATGAGGTGGAGAAGAAAATGGCAAACCGCTCCAGTATCTTTGCCAAGAAAACCCCAATCGAGGTCACAAAGAGTTGAACAACACAACAAAGGGATGGGTTCAAGTATGGCCCACCTGCTGGAACATGAAAATCACGTCTCAGAATAGAGACCTCAATAGAAAATGATATTTGTATGCCCTCCCTTCATGGAGATTAAGTTCCAAAGGTCTTGTGAGGTAGAACAACCCCCTAATATTCTTCTAGATATAGTAATAGCAAAGGAAAGAGAGGGAGGGATAATTGGTTTTAGTGGACTTCAATCTCAAAGTGTATCAACAGTGGGATATAGTGTCCAAGAAAGCAGCTGTGACCTTAGGAGAGATGTAATACGTATGGCCGGGGAGTTGATAGTCCCGTTGCATTCTTCCTCTTGTGCTCTGTCCTAATCAAACTACATCTGGGACATTGGGTTCATTTATAGGTATTTCATTTTAGGAAGAACATTGATAAACTTGATGGTGTCTCAAGGAAAGTTACCAGAATCGTGAAGAACCTCAAGACCAGCAACTGGGAACTGGGGATATTTAACCTAGAGAAGAGAAAAGGCAATTGTCCTATGCCTTCAAGGATATCAAGGGCTGAGAGGTCGAAGAGATATTTGAACTGTACCTTGAGGATAGAAGATAGAACTAAGAATTACAGGTGGAAGTTGCAAAGAGGCAGATGTTGGTTTAATGTAAGGACAAATTTCCTAATACTTAAAGGGATTCAAAAATGGAATGGGCTTTCTGAAGAGGGAAGTGGACACCCCATGACTTAAAGTCTTTAAGTAAAGACTGGATGACTAGGTTGGCACTGTTTTAGAATGGATTCCTGATCAGATATAAATGGACTCTAAACCTTCCAATCTTAAGATTTTGATTCTGTGCAATGGCTCCACTGTATCTCCTTTTCTTATTTGAAAGGATCGTGATAGGATGGGGTGATACTAGGCTAACCTGGTAGGACCTTAATGGACTGGACTAGGGAACCAGCTCTATTTAAGATTTTACAGCTTCCTAAACTAAAGTTAATATCTTAAGTAAAGCACTTATTGCCATCGAGTTCCTAACCAAAATTACAAAGTAAGCAAATACTCATTTTTTTCACTCCTCCCTTGTTTTCCCTCTTAGCCACATCTCTTTCTTCCTCCCTCTAGATGGTCTCTCATACCACTGTCTGGTGGTTCAATTAATCAAGCAACCAAGACAGATCAAAAGCTTACTGTGGGCCATGTTCTGTACAAAGAGTTGAGTATACAAAGTCAAAAAGAAGACATTTCCTGCCCTCAGGGAGCTCATGGTAGTTTGACTGATGTAATTGCAAGAGTCTAGTTCAGGTTGAGTAGCTTTATATACTTTGTACATAGTAGGTATTTAATAAATGCTTGATGGATTAATGAATGAATGAATTATGAAAGAACAGCTAACTAAGCCAAGAACGTTTAATCAGCTGAAAGTGTGGGGAAGATAGTTGTTTAATTCGTGCTTTGGGTGTTTTTTTTTTGACTACTCTGGTGCTCTCCTTCCCCACCCTACCCCACTTGTATGGAGTCTGCTGAGGAACAAAACACACAGAATCAACATTACAGCCACATACTATCTATGCCCTTCTACTTCACCTTTGCCAGAGTCTCTGTACCCTTGGGGCATGATAGAACAAAAAGCATAGGTTGGCACAGTGAACCATGAATATTCAAAACTTGTGAGTGATGAATCCATGAATGCAAAGGCCTCTTGCATTTGTTTCCTATTGTGTAGTTCAAGATGTCTTGCAATGATTAATTAATCCTTACAGCACTGAGGCAGGAGCTGAAAACATTAGTGCACAGTCACAGCCATTTATGGGCTTAAGAGTCAGCTTTTGGGTTTTTAGGTTTCTAGAAACAGAATACCATTGATTCAGTTATGGCCTTTGTGCCTGTTCCTTCAAGGCCTCAGTTTACTAATCTGTAAGACGAGGGAGATGAGCACAAAATCTCCTTAGTTTCTTTGATCTCAAATAGTGTATGTATTATAGAGGAGAAATAGCCTAAACTTTTCAGAAGGAAGAGTAAGAAAAAGAAATGGCTTCCAGCTTTCTTTGACCTCACAGAAACATATGATGTGTTTTGCAGGCATGCAGGTGTGTGCATGTGTGTACATGTATGTATGTGTGTGTATGTGTTTGTGGAGTACATTGGCCTTTCTAACTTCTCATTCATCAGGAACCCAAGAGGGGAAGAGAGAAGAATCTTCAGGAATTGTCATGATGGTAAAGTATACATTGAGATATGTGGTGAGAAGGAAGTGATAGAAATATAGTGATGGTATGCATAAAGATAAAAGAGATCGTAGAGAGGAATCTACTATCCTGTCTCAGCTCATTTTCCTTTTAGTAGTCTCACCCTTCATTTAAATCCAAATACAGTTAGGGCTTCCTTCTCCTCAGCAGAAGTTATTTATATCAAAGGAATAGTAGGTGAGCATTATTGTGATTGTAAAGTTGTTATGAAGTGTGGACTCCAAGAATCCTTATCCAATTCCATCATTTAGCAGATGTGCAATTAAAGAAATCAGCACATAGAGGTATACTATAGTATCTGGATGAAGGCCAGGAGCGTGGGTGAATACTGAGAGCCTTTCTGATCACCTACCAGCTGGCATAAAAGTTGGATTTAGAATCAGGGGCTTGAGGAAAGGAAGAAACAGGTTCTAGTGGCTTCCCAGACCTTATAGGCTTACCCAAGCTGAGCAGTTACCCTGGAAATTACATCAGATAAGCTATGAGTGGCATGATTTTACCTGGCTGTTGCCATTAGGCATAGTGGTTCGTTATAATAGAGAGTGAGGGTGAGAAGGCAAGAGTTGGAGTTATTTGACCAATCAGTCTATGGAAGCCCTTTGGGTGTGGCCTCCCAGAGCCCCTGAGCCAGATTATACAAAACAGAGGCTGTTCTAATTTGGTAAATTCAGCTTTTCTTCATTTCTAATTGTTTACTATTTAAAAAGTCCCAAGACTTTGACCAGGAATAATAATGATACTAATTGCTGGCATTTCTAAAGTGGTTTAGTGTTTTATATCTGTTATAATATAATATAACATAATAACACTGCCAGGTTGGTGCTACAACTATTATTGCTACCATTTTACAGATGATACAGCTGGGCTCAGAGATGTTAAATAAATTGTCCTTGGCCATATAGCTAGCAAGTGTCTGATTTGGAAAAGGAACCCAGATATATGCTGACTCCAAGTCTAGTTCCCTTTTCACTCTTCCTTCTGCTTTATAATTCCTAACCGTGATCTTCATCCTACCCATAAACTCCAATGCCTCCACCCTTCAATACTTTCCCAGGCCATCACTACTTTACTGACTACACTCTCCTCCCTTCCCCATCTTAAACCAGTTGAACTGGTTCAAGTTTGTGAACCAGTTCAACTCTCCATTGTTCTCTGGAGTCCCTTGCCCCTTATCCTCTTGTTGATCTTGCCCAGCCAAGCCCCAGCCTTGGATTACTCCCATCATTTGCTGCTTTCACTCTATTCATGTGCTGAAGGAAGGTGGAGAAAATCATGTAACCACGATGACTGATTCCACTATAAACTTATTTTATGTAATCACAACTGGCCCTCACTGAATTAAGGAAATCCTTTTAGAATACTCTGATTCACTATCACACTCATCACAGTGACTTTTCCAATATTTTTCATATCTCTTCAAACCTCCCATGGCTTTCCATTTCCCATCTTCTCAATCAAGAACCTTATTTCATATTTCACAGAAAAAGGTGAGGTTATTCACTGACAACTCCTTTTTTTCCCCTAATCTCACATCACTCCTCTCCTTCACCCATGTCTCACACAAGAAGTGGTCCTTCTCCTTCAACATGTAAAAGTGATCCCATTCCATTTGGTCTTAACCAACAAAATTCTTCCTCTATCATCCCTACTCTCTCATTAATCTTGAATCTTTCTACTTGTCTACTGGGTGCTTTACTAGTGTCTACAGATATGCCTGTGTCTACTCCATCCTCAAAAAGCTCTTTGTTGATCCATCTATCTTCAGTAGCTATCATCCTGTATCTCTCCTCCATTTTGTGGCTAAATTCCTTGAGAAGGCCATCTACATTAAGTGCCTCTACTTCTTTCCTCTCACTCTCTTCTTAACTTTTCGCAGTCTGGCTTTTCACTTCATCATTGAACTAAAACTTCTCTCTCCAAAGTTACTAATTGTCTCTTAATCACAAAATCTAATATCTCAATCCTCATTCTTCTTAATCACTTGGCAGCCTTTGAAACTTTTACCCTCTTTTTTAATTGATACTGTCTTTGCTATAAGTTTTTGTGACACTTCTCTCTCCAGGTTCTTTTCCAGTTCCTTCTCACTCCCCTTTGCTGAATCCTCACTGCTTACTGTGGGCATCACCCATGGCTCAGTCTTAGACTTTCTTTTTCCCCTCTGCATTATTCCTCTTGCTGATGTCATAAGCTCTCATGAACTACTGAAAAATTTTGGATGGTCTCCCTGCCTCAAATCTTTTCCCACTCCATCTTCCATTCAGCTATCAGAGTGATCATTCTAAAGTATAAATCTGACCATGTCACATAAATTCAAACTCTAGTGACCTTCTATTACTTCCAAGATCAAATATGAAACCCTCTGTTTGGCTTCTAAAAACCTTTATAACTTACTGCCCCCCCCCCAGTCTTTTTATGCTCTTCTTCTCTCCATGGACTCTGTAATTCAGTGACACTGTCTTCGTTGATGTTCCTTAAGCCAGACACTCCATCTCTTAATTCTGGGCATTTTCACTGACTGTCTCCTGTACCTAAAATGTGCTTTCTCCTCCTAGTTTCCTTCAAGGCTCAGCAAAATTCCTTGCCTTCCACCATAAGTCTTTCCTGATCCCCTTTGGTGCTAGTGCTTTCCCTCTGAGATGGTCTCCAATTTACCCTATTTATATTTTGTATGTACATATTTGTTCAGGTCTTGTCTTCTACATTAGAATATGGACTCCTTGAGAGCAGAGACTCTTTATGCCTTTTTTTTATCCCAAGCACTTAGCACAGTTACTGGCACCTAGTGGGTACTAAATAATTGCTTGTTGACTTGACTTTACATCACGGGGCAGCTAAGTAGCAAAGTGGAGAGAGCACTGGGCCTGGAGTAAAGATGATCCGAGTTCAAATTTGGTCTCAGACCCTTAATAACTGTGTGACCCTGGGCAAGTCATTTTCCTCATCTGTAAAATGAGCTGAGAAGGAAATGGCAAACCACAGTATCTTTGCCAAGAAAATCCCAAAGGGGGTCACAAAGAGGCAGACACAACTGAAACAACTGAACAACTACAACAACAACATGACTTTACATCATGCTGTCTCCCTTAATGTGCTTATCTGCATTTGTGCTTATTTGTAGATCTATCGGAGAGCTAACCCCAAGAAGGAAGTAGTAGTTCTCTCTCTCTCTCTCTCTCTCTCTCTCTCTCTCTCTCTCTCTCTCTTTCTCTCACACACACACACACACACAACCTCTAAATCTCTCTATATATTTCAATACTTCTAACATCTGTTATTTCATTAGTATAAGTATTTATTACTTCCACTGATGCAGATCTCAAACCTCCTTTGCCTAAATATGTAATCTTTGCGAGTTGTCATGACTGAAAATGTTTCATACCTCTGGCCAACCCTCTGGTGATGAGTTCTGAACTAGGGAAGCTGACCCTCATGCATTCCATTGCTGGGTCCTATATTTCATTTTTTATCTTGGGAAGCTCCATCAAAGCTTATACTCTGATGATATTTGAAGATACAGGGTCACTCTCATTTCAAAACAAGGCATTACAGTAAATTTTTTTTTTAATCTGCATTTGAATTTTCTTAATTTTCTTTCTTTTATTCTGCTGGTGTGGAAACACCCTCTACTGACTTAGGTAGGCAACTCATGAAACTCTGAAGTTGTGTAGGGGAATTGAGTGGGTAAGTGACTTGTCTATGAGCATGTGTCTGGTCTGTGCCAGAGGTAGAACTTGAACCTAGGACTTCCAGACTCCAAGGACAGCCTATATCTGCTGTGTCTTAGAGATGTACAATATACACATACACATTACACACCTCTCATATGATCATAGCACATAAATAGTTTAGAGTACCAGGAAGACCATGGGAAACTACTGGTAGATTTTGAGTAGGGGGTGACATTCACATAAAGGTGATTGAGGGGAAGAGTATGTTTAATATTCAAGATATACAAATTCCGACTAGTATGTAAATCTTTAAGTCTCTAAAGTTCCTCCCTTGGAAGGTATCATCAAACTGACTTTAACAAGGTTCAGAGTCCCTTGGGGAAAATCTGGCAAGAAAAAAAAAAAGGTAAAAATGCGGTATGAATTTGAATAATGAGACCGCTTCAGGTTATTCATTTTTTCCCACAATAATTAGGACTTAACTGTCAGTATAATTGGTTTCTTTTGAAATCCTGTATATTTTATTTTATGCATTAAAAATATTATTCTGAGATGAGGTCTATAGGCTTCACTAGACTGCCAAAAGTTTCCATGACACAAAAAAGGTAAAAAATATCTGCCTTACGTAATGGATATAAGGATGTATATCACAGAAAGTTAGTTATTCCTTCATATGAATGGTTGGAAAGAATGGAAATGCATATAATCCTAGTCCAAATAAGTTCCAGGTTACAAAAAAAGGATGAGAGGAGAAAATTCTTACATATGCTAAGTAGGGTATCTAAATCATTAGGACAAGCTCTCATGACATTTTTTTCCCCTAACCCCACTGGTTAGAAAAAAGGGATTTGCAAATCTAACCTATTCAGCTGGGTCTCCCTAAGGAAAGCTAGTTTCCTGGGATGAAATAGTTCTGTTCCAGTCAATAACCTGTGCCAATTTCAGACTGTAAGCAGGAGCTGACATTATTTTAAAAAGCTGATATATTCATATTGGATAAATTTTGGCTTTAAAATCCATAGAATGCTAATTATGCATAATAAATTATACTTTAATTTACTCACATTTATTTAGAGATTCTGGGTTTACAAAGTGCTTTTGTCATAAGATTGCTTGTGAGGTGGGTAGTGTAAGTATTTTTAATTGCCATTTTATAGATAAGGCACTTGCCCTAGGATTGTCCAGCTAATAGCAACCAGAAGCAGTTAAATGGTATAGTGGATAGAGTGTTGGGCCTGGAGTCAGGAAGACTCAGTACTTGTTAGCTGTGCGATCCTGTGTGATGCTTACTTTCTCATCTGTTAAAGGGGGATAATAACAGCACCTGCATCACAGAGTTGTTGTGAAGAGCAAGTGAGATAATAGGTATAGAATTCTGGAAGCCTTAAAGCACTGTAGAAATACGTATTAAGTGCCTGACTTGGGATTAAAACCCAGGTTTCTTGATTACCATTACATCAATTTATTCATTGTGTTACATGAAAGAGGTTTGACCCTGGACAAATTGAGGGGTCCTTGGGCAACTGCCCCTTTTTCCATTATGTTGATCTGCTTTTTATATTCAGTGATCCGTAACCAGGGTCCAATGAAATTTTGAGTGTGTAACTTTTCAGCTCCACCCTGATGTCCACCAAAACAACAACAACAACAACAAAAGGGTTTTGATCCAACATCTTAGGAATTAAACAAGTTTCTCACACACAGACACAGACATATACACATTTGCTCACATACATATGTCTAAAACTCACTGCTGTAAAGTACGGCCAGTTAAAGCATTTTTTCCTATTTCAAATAACTGATTTTCCATAAAACATTGATCAAAGACTCCTATTATTCAAATGAATGTTTAGGCAACTGTAGTCCTTAATAATTAAGTATCATATAGAGGGTGATCTCTCTCTGAATTCTTCAGCTTTCTCCTTCCTTATTCACATTTGAGAAATTTTTGCACCTCAAAAAACAGCCTAAGCTGCTTTCTTTTCATTTCATATATTTAATTGCATAGAAGCTAATTCTTTTTTGATATCCATGTGAATGAATATTTGGGTAGTTAGTTCTCAAAAATATAAGCAGGAAAAGGAATGGCAATAGAAGTGAGAGCTCATTATCCTGACCTACCTTGCCTTAATGCCTCTTGAACAAAGTCATACTATAAAATAAAGAGGAGGCCTCCTTTCCTTCAGATGATTTTTTTCATTTTGCTCTAGAGGCACAGGACATGGTTCTCATCTTTATCACAGTTAATGCATCTGTTGCCCTGGAGTTGGCCAATTTCAGGACCAGTTTTGGGTGAGCTCTGGTCTCCTACAAACTGGTGTCTTTGTCAAGTTACTGTGTTTTACAGTGATATTTCTATGGAATGTAAAAGTCTTTTTTATGGAATGAAAGTTTATTTAATGGAATATTGAAGTGTGACCAGAGTTCATCCCTCCTTCCCTTTCAATTCTCTTGTCTATTTCCCCCTTCAATTTCACTCATTCCTATTGCCCCCAACTTTATAAGCCCTTTTGAGATGGGATAAAATAGATGAAAATTTTAGCTTCAGGATCAGCTAGTGGCATGAAACCAATATAGGACCTCATATTTTGAGAGTTGCAAAAGTCATGGAATTGCAAATCCATTTATGGTGATCTTAGTTAGCCTAGTAGCAAAGATCCCATTGATTTATGTCAACCTAAAAGTGTTAAGTGGGGCAGCTAGGTGGTGCAGTGGATAGAGCACTGGCCCTGGATTCAGGGGGACCTAAGTTCAAATCTGGCCTCAGACCCATAACACTTACTAGCTGTGTGACCCTGGGCAAGTCACTTAACCCCATTGCCTAGCCAAAAAAAAAAAAAAGTATTAAGTACCATCCTATTCTGAGGCCAGTAATAATGAGGGATACAAAGAAGTCTCTACCCTACAAATTCTTAAAGTAAAGACTGCTGGATTTGCATGCTGAAGACTGGGGTCAAATCCTTCCCCTGCCACTTACTAGCTCTGTCATATTAGACAAACTCCTTGACTCTCTGGTATGCCTGTTTCCTCATTTGCAAAATGTAGAAGTTGGACCAGATAACCTCTGTGGTCTCTTCTAGCACTAAATCTTTGGTCTAATAATCAATGGGCAGGAGTAACTGCCCATATCATTTAAGCAGGAAAATGGCAAAGTAGGTATGTACATTTATTTCCCAAGTGACAGAAACTATACTCTTTGGTCAAAGTCTGGACCCTCTATCCCCATCAAGCAATAAATATTGCTTTTCTCAGAGGGACTGGGTAATAGAGTCTGGATCATCTACTCCCATGACTGAAAACCCAATACCTTGATGGTATTTATTTAAGAAGAGCTGCAGGCAGCCCAGACTAAAGAGATAATACTGCCATTTTGCTACACCAAAGAAGTCCTGTTTGATGAGTGTACTGATCATCCTAAGTGGGAAATTTCTAGAAAAATAGTCATTAGTTGCTTCACTGTTGGTCTTTTCAATAGTATTGCTTCCTGCAGTTAGAATGTGATCTCCTTGAGATTAGACACTATCTTGCTTTACTCAGCACGGTGTCTGGCACACAATTAATGTTAAATAAATCCCTATTCATTCATTCTGCCATATGGATAGCAATTATTACTGGTAGGATCTTTGCAAATATAAATAGCATAAAATATCAGAAAAATTAAATCACAGAACAATCTTCTTTATAACACAGGACAGATTTTACTTTACAATTCTTTATTTTTTACAAAGTAAAACTTCTTTTAAAACAATCTTCTTCACAGAATGTCTGTAAAGATGACTGCTTTACAAATATCTGGCTCTATGCCAAAATAGTGTGAATTCCTCCCATAGCTCTTAAGGTGTTCCTTCCTTAAGGCAATAGCCATGGCATTTAGATTCTAAAAGCAGCAACTGCCTTTAGTTTTCTCCTAAGTGAACAGAGCCCTGGATGACAGAGATAAAAGTGAATGAATGGGCAAGAGAAAGAATTCACTGACAGATATGTTCCTGTTCTTTGAAAGACAGCAACATGAACATACAGAAAAGGTACCCAGCTGCAGGGCAAAATCCAGGGCTTATCTTGTTTTATTTTGGAAACTAAAGCACCCAAAAAGGAAGAAGGATATAAGACAAGGAGCTATTTTTTGGGTAAACATACTCATGTTTAGACATCATAGGATTCTGTTTTCTTTCACTGTCTCTTATCTCCTTTCTAGCCTTTCTCCCTAAGCTTTTGTTTATCATTTGTACTTCTCACCACAGAGACCATTGCTAAGGCCTCTATGCCTCACCTTGCCAAACATGGTTCTTTTAGCATTTGCACTTTTGTAAGCTTTCCAGAGGGATGAAGGCAGACTCATACATAAGGCCAGGGGTCTTGGCCTCTGTCGATAACAATGAAGACATGTTAAGTCTGTCAGCCCCAAACAAAATATATCCACCATGGCACAATTAAGCAAATGGCTTCAAATGCTGAAGGTATAATCTTATTAGTCATTGAAACTACTGAGAAGCAGATCACTTGTAGAGCAGTTTCAAAAGATAATCCCTTTTTATTTTTTATCAGAATGAAATGATAAATGTCAGCCATGATTCTTTTTCATGCAAAGATTGTGTTGGTGGTATAACAACTTAAATGTACAATGAAAAGATTCTACCTTAGAAAAAGGAGGCAGAGAGGTGCAGTGGAAACAACATCAACATGAAGTTTAAGAATCCTTATGTTTGCCTTATGTTTTTCACTCTTGGGACTGAGAACTACATTGTTTGACTTAGTAATACAGGACATTTGAGCCTATCCTGTCTTTTTTTAGACTTTCTATTTAAGATTTATAAGGTCAAAGTTGTGGAAATGTCAAATGATAGCTGCACAAAGTATTAAGAACATATAATTATCAGCTGAGGAAACAGTATGCATTTTTTTCTTTATTATTTTAACATTGCAGCTGATTTTCCATTCAATCACTATAAACCCACAGAGTGAACAAATACCCTGAAAGTCCCCATCTTTGATCCTTTACCTCCTCTGGGAGTAGAACAACTCTTAGAGAAGAAACCAAAAGGGTTAGATTTAGTGGTCCCACATGATGCTCTTGGGAGAACTTAGATGGATCTGCAATCTTATTGGTGGAAACAATGAAGACCACAACTATTCCAGGCCTTCCCATCCTGTATCATTCTCATGAACATCCTTTCATAAATTTTACATGGAGTCTCTACTCAATGTGCTGGAGGCCTTACTCTGTTTCTTTTCATATCTTTTCATACATTTCCCATGTAATATTTGGTTTATTCATCTAGTCTTCCTTCTGTCAGGTGACTAGACCTTTTCCTTTTCAGGTTATCTTTGACCTGGATTTAATGTCACATCTTATGCACAAGTAGTGGTAGGTAATGTGATGCAGCCTACCAGTACCTATTATGTGCCTTTCTAGGTACCATTTGGATTACCCAAAATTTTGAGTTTTTCAAGATAATTGTGTTTTATGACTTATTATCATATAATATCATATAGAATATCTGGTGTTAAAGACATGAATTAGGGTTATTGAAGATATGGTGCAATTTCCCAAGTGTAATCTAATCTAAACTATTTGTCAATTTTGTATCCAGCTCATTTCTGGAGCAACTCTCTGATGTGTATGTATGTGTATGTGTATGTGTATCCAAATTTATATCATCTATCTATAGATATATGTATACACACAGCACACATACACGTGTATCATACAACTATATCTATATGTATGTATCCTATGTATAACACACAATACGTGCATATGTATGTATAACTCTATGGACTATACAGTGAGTTTAATTTCATAATTTGGACAATATACATTTTTTTATTAAATGTGGATGGTTAAACCAATATCTGGATAGCTAATCATCTATTTCACTAAGAAAGCTTTGGCTGTACTATGGTTCTTGTTTCAATTAGTACAAGTTCATTTGGGGTAGGTGAACATCACCATTGAAAAATAGTCCTTCTATATGGATATAAAGTAGAACTTCTTCTATGATACTGATGAATATCTCAGGTGAGCATAAGTTCTCTTTTTATATTACACTTGATATTAATACTCAGTGGATCAAAGCTCTCTATCTCTCTATGTAAGGGTAGGAGTAAATTGGGTCACTCATTCACTCATCCCCATTCTAAGTAACTGAAACAATTAAAACCAAACAGAAAAAAGGGGTATATAGGGTGTTCAGGGAGGATTAGCAGCTCTGAGGGCTTACTTTTCAGGGTTGCTCATCCACCTTTGTGTCCACCTGGCATTCAACTCTCACCCGAGGCTCCAAGAAGCTGTAGCATGCACAGGGGCCACACCCTGGTAAAACCATCTCAGCAGACATGCTAAGGTTGAGGGTAACTGATAGGCCTCAAACCCCTCAGTGAAGTAGAGGGCATGTACCCCAAGCATGTGAAGACTTCCACTGGTGGAATGGCTGGATGAGAACAATTTATTCCAGTAACTATGAATGTTGCTTCACGGAAAGTAGGAGTGGTAGGAACATAAAAAAATGCTACCTTTTAAAGTAAGGAAAGAAAGAATGAGACACTATTTATAAAATGCAAGTTATGATGGCAAATTGTCCACCACAGAATTATTTACCCTGTCATGAAGTGATGTATTACAGATACAATACAAATAATAAAAAGAAATTTTGTAGTTGCCAGCCACTCCCTTGGATGAGTTGACTTTCTTTCTCCCTTGTATTTCTTATTGGATATATTCAGTAATAGGTTTTATCTTCCTTGGTCCAATCTCATATGTTTTTTATCAACATATTGATGTATAAAGCTAGGATCTCTATTAACTCTACATTTAGAAAAATATAGTACAACACTCCATAAAATTTTATTTAAAATTATCTTCTTATTTGCATTTGTAATAATCCCTAAGTATTTGTAGGATTATCCTAGAGAAAAGACAATGAAGAAATGTGATTTGTTATCTTCATATATTTGAATAGCTATCATGTAGAAGAAAGATGATACCTAATTCATCAAGTTCCAGAACAGAGAATCAGGCTTAATAGGTAGAATTTATCAGGAGGTAGATTTTGGCTCTGTATAAGGAGGAACCTTGTAACTTAGTGCTACTAAAAAGAGGAATGTATTGCCTTGGGAGGATGTGTATTTCCCATTACTGGAAGTGTTCAAGCAGCAGCTTGATGGCAGCTTTTTAGGATGTAATAGAGAGTATTTCGAATCAGGCAGAGGAGTGCTAAGGTCCTTTATAATTCTAGGATTTTAGGATTTTTCCATTCCCCAATAGCACTCCTTTAACTTTCCAGGCTAATTCATTTTTGCCACTTTGAGGGTAGTTAAATATGAATTATAACTTTTAAGATGGGGACAGTGCTATGGTACATTACTTGTTAATTGTGCATTACATCAATTATGTCAAGTGCAACAATTTTTCTGAATGTTGAATATATGAATGAATGAATGGATGTTGAGATTTATGTCACAGAACTGTGAAATCAGCATACTCTTTCCATCTTCCCCAACTTTTTGAATTGCCTTCGGGGCCTTAGGATTTAGATAACTGTTGAAAAAAATGCACTCAGCGACACATGCAAGATAAAAGTTGCTTTTTTCCCATCTGTTGAAGTTTGAGTCAATACTAATGCAGATGTCCATGTAAAAGCAACGTAACTCTCTTTCCCTCATGGGATTAGTTCTCATATACTATACTATAAAACTTCAAATGCCTAATGATACCACTGAAAAGATTTCACTTTACTACAAAGCTGGCTTTTAAAAGTTCATTCTTTCCTTAATTAGCATGAAACAAACTATCTTCAAGATTGAGTGTGTGTTAAAATAAACACTGGCCATGTCCTATTCAGTAAAAGTAGCCATCCTATACAACTTCATTAAATATTATCTGGAAGGTCCATTTTACTTTAAAGGTGTGATATTATATTAAGTGCTTATTTTTTTCTCATTTGGAAATGCTTCCTGAATTCCTCAATTGTTATCTGATCCTTAGTGACCCTCTGGTAAATTAATAGCTGCTTCCTTCCTGAAAGAAACTGCAAGCAAGCCAACTGCAGGTTTCCATAATGAGTGATGAGCATTAGCAAGTCTGCTTGGTATTCCAGATTTTCTCTGATTTTGTATGCTTCTATGGAAGTCATCAAGAGGAGAATTTCCTAAAACAGTGATTGCTTCCTTCCCATTTCAATAGCCTGTGTCATTACCACAATTGCCTTGGACCAAAAAAAAAAATTACTCAAGCCAGAAAAGATATTTGACTTTCTAATGAAACTTTGGAATTTTTTATATTATAGCAGGGACAAGGACCATGCTAAATATAGTTTCATTTTTTTAGTTCTGGTTAAAAATATTCATAAAGGTCCCAGGGATTTCGGAGCGAAGAACTGAGTCCTTCGGAAATCAAAGAAGTTATCTATTTTTTTCCCCCACCTCAAAGTCCTCGGAGTTCAAGTATCTCATGAACTACTATGTAAAAGCCTGAATACAAAAATCAGAACCAGAATGGGTGCACTAAGTCATACAGTCCAGCTTACACCAGGAAAGATTTGTTCCCCTTTGCTATCATGTGGTCAAAGTTAATTTTAAACCTAAATAACAGGGAGATAATTGTAAAATCATTTAATCATTTTTAAAATCTCAATTTTATTTAGATTAAGATATCATAGTAATAATAAATCATGAGCTAATGTGGGAATTTGTTTTGTTTGACTATACACATTTGTAATATTTTGGTTTTCTTGCTTTCTCAGTAGATGGGGGAGGGAAAGGTGGAAGGGAAAGATTTTGGAACTGAAAATGAAATAAAATTGAATTAAAAAATAATAAATCCATGAGAGCTGAGTTGAAGCAGTAGGTTCTCACATTTTTCAGAATCTCACTGATTAAGTATGTGTAGGTGTAGATGCCATCATAACAATAACAGCAACAATCACAACAACAACAACAACAACTAATAAGAATAAAGGTCCCAGAAAGTACTGGGTGCTGTCATGGAGTAATCAAAACTTTAGAGAGTTTTCTAATCAGGATTTGACATTTTTTTTTTTTTAACAATCACTAAAATCAAGAAAATGTGCTTTTGTTTGGGGTAAAAATAGGCCTGCAATCCCTCCATAAACCATATTTTCTACAGTGTCAATGAAAATATTGTTTTACTATTTCTGCTCAACTTTGAGGATTGAAGATTTTCTAAATATTGAAAATTCTTTTCAATATTTTTCTTTTCAAGAACTCAAAATTAATTCTTTTCAAGAAAGTCTGAAGCTTTCTTGTGCTTCTGTTTGTGTAGATGCAGCTACGCTCGCAAATAAAACCTCTTTTTGCTCCTGCCCTCACCCTAATATGAGAAGCTTCCTTTTTGAAATGGTAGAATTTGAGGTTATGGAAGTGATTTTGAGGATATTCACATTTGAATGGGTACTGTGCTTATCTAATGAAAAACAGCATTTAATGTTTTGCTACTGCAATGTTCTTGAATGTATAGGCAATGATTTCACTAATATTTGTCCTTGTTTCCTAACCGCTAATAGGCCCTTTTCAGAGTTTCAGGAAAGCTAGCAATTATCACCCCAAGCTTATGGGCTGACAACTGAAACCTCAAATTTCGGTTGAGGGACTATAACTGGTATTAAGAATGTGCACGATAACATCGGGAAAGCTTTCCAGTCCCCCCACTTTCCTTTCCACTTTCACTCCATCCCCATTTTTGGTAGTGTTGTTTTATGAGCATAGGGGAAATGCTAGCTTTCCTGGTAGCCTTGCCCCACAAAGAGATCAAGGAAAATGAATCACTTTCATTGGTCTGTACAGAGGAACACCTAGAACTTTATTGATTGCAAGGTGACAATAGTTACATCCCAAAAGCTATACTGTGAAAAAAAAACCCTCTAGAGGTGCAGGAATTATCATTCTGATGACTGTAGTCAGATGTCCCTACGACTTTCTACTGCCATACTAAACCTTGCTAGATGAAATGAATATATGGTCACCAAAGTACTTTATGTGCACGATCTCAGTTCATCCTCACAAAAGCTCTGGGAGGTAGGTGCTATGGGAATTATTTTTCCACTTCTACTGATGAGGAACCTAATATTTATAGAAGGTGGGTGACATAGTAACATTGCTAGTAAGTGGCAGATGTGGAACTTTAACTCAGGTCTCTTGACCTATCCATAATATCATGAGTAGCCTGATCCTCCAACTAGAGTTCTTTCTGCAATATCATGAGTAGGATTTCAAGAGTGGGGAATATTTGCATTCAGAGGAAGAGAGTTCTAGGAGAGGAGCATATGGAAAGACTGGTGATATTTTAAGCTATTTTCAGATCTTGTGAATAAAGTAAATATACTTTGAATAAGTCCCACCAAATGTCTTGCTCCTCAGTTTGGCCCTTTGTACTAATTCCACAGGATACTATCTTAAAGAGACCTTCTCATTATGCCCTTTGTGCCATTAGTAAATAGATAAGATATGTTCTCTTTGTTTGGAGATTACTAACTAGGGAGAGAGCTTGATCTTCCTTTTTATTCTTATTCCTCTACTTTAAAAAAGGGACCTTACTATTTGTGAACATAACTTTTGGAGAGACTGTCTGGTGTAGTGGATAGAGGGCTGTCCTCAAACAGGAAAACCCAATTTAAGTCCTGCCTTTGACCCACATTGGCAGTAGGACCCTAGGCAAGTGATTTCCCTTCATAGTGTTCTTGGCAACTTGCTAAGGCTATAAATTGCAGAAAAAGTATTAAGTAACATTGATAGAGGGACTTCCCTACAAAGATGAGATCACACATCTGGTAAAAAAAAAACCCAAATCAAAAAATCCAACTAACTTTTAACTGGTTCGAGTATAAAAAGTAAGGGACAATACATTTAAAATGGTATCTTAATTTAATTCAACACATATTCATCATTACTCAAGTACATTTTTACCCTCTCCTACATTTTATCTTTCTTCTACTTGCACTATGAACTTGGAGTTCAATTCAACAAGGATTTATTAAAGCACCTACTATGTTACAGGCACTGTGCTAGGCAGTAGGGATACAAGTACAACATGAAATAACGTCCTCCTTCAGAAGCTTACATTCTCTTGATATGGAAACAGCATGAATATAAAGTAAATATAAAGTATAAAAAGGAATTGGGGGCCCACAGAATTAATATGAAGGGAAATTTGTTAATATAACAGGGACTTCAAAGGGCACAATCTAAAGGAAGGGAAGAGAGGGAGAGGGATTCTGGAAAGATTCAGCAGATACAAATGGGTATGAGGGTAGCACATATGTGTATTCACTGACTCAAATACACTCTTTACTGACCTGAAAAAAAAAAACATTCTAAATATGAAAAAAAATCATGAAATATTATCTGGGATAACAGCTGTCATCTGTTTGAGATGTTGATTTTTCCAGCTGCAAACAAGTAATCAGTACTCTCGGGGTCCAAAATGCACTACCCTCCCCATCAGCTACTATAACATTCATAGGATTAAACCACACCCTCTCTCATTAAATGTGATTATTAGACAGATTAGTTTTAATCATTTTATTAGTATGTTGTCAAAATTCTGAGTTTTGAAGTGGTCTAAGATTACCAGAAGTTCCAATCCAATATTAGCTTATCAATTTACTTATAAATGTATAAATTTACTTATAAAGGACAAGCAAATCACAGCCCACCACAGATCAAGATTTGGTTATAAGTATTGGACAGAAGGTTGGGCTAACTGACCTTTTGGGCTTTTGAATTGGTATTCAGTCTCACTTCTGCATAGGAACTGAAGACTTCTGGGATTTCCAGTCACTCCAGTCATTAGCATATTATAGACTATTGTTGGCCTATTTGAATTAAAGAAGGAGGAAGGAACCAGAAGGGCAGCAGGTGGCTCAGCAAAGACTGGACTCCTCATATTTAAGGTCAAGAGGCAATATGCCAGAGGTCACACAGAAAAGGGCACAGGGGCTGGGATAACTTGGGCCAGAGAAAAAGCTGTAGAATTGTCTTTAAAGGGGAATTGGGAAGGAAAGAAAGCTGGGAAGAAGCAGGTCATTTGAATGATTTGAACAGGAAAAAACATTCTTCCTTTCAAGCACAGATTTTTAAAAATTTGCATTGTATAAATGTGAGTGTGGTGTTGTTGGTAGTGAGGTGTGTTTTACCCAGATCATATATAAATCCTAGAGAAATAAAATTACTTTCCTCCTGAGGAAAGCAATCTGCCCTTTCTCTCATTTCCTCTCCTACCCCCAACACAAAGTGACGAACAGATTTGTATTCTTCAAACATCACTACTTTTCTATTTCTCTCCAGATGGCAGATTTCTTACAAGTATAAAGGAAAGGAAGTATATAAAATGTATATATGTGCATGCATACACATATATATTTTAAAAAATGAGACTGTTTTTAAGTGTTAGATTGAAAGAAATCAAACTGAATGGGTTTCAAATACATTGAGAACCTCATGCGTTCTAAAAATCTCTGTGGATATTAAATAACATTTTATTTTTGATCAGCTTCATGGGAGTGGGGTGAGGTTAGTGTGTTGAACTAGACAGCAGCTGAGGTCCATTCCCACTCTTAAATTCTACAATTCTGTGAAATACTTCTTCAGAATATTATAATCTACTGCTTCGTCCTATGGGAAGTTGTTACTTTGTAACTAATAAAAACTATAGATTTTATTCTATGATACCAAAACTGTCTCAGCATCTCCAGCTGACACAATAGAATTCCAACTTTGCTTCTTCGTCTTCTCTACAAATCTCTTTATACTTACTGACTTATAGTTCTTTCCCACTGCTCTGATGGTTCTCTCCACCAGCCTCTGATGACATAATTATTGTAAAGTTTTCATATTATTTTGGCCTTCTATGGAACATTTTGCTAGCTTGACAACTTTTTGTTTTCTCCTCCACTGTTTTCACTTCCTTTTCATTACAGATACATACATTACCAACAAATGGATACTACGTAGTTACAAAATATAAAATACAGATGCAAATGTGAAAAATATGTCATATTTTTGGTGTTAAAGCTCTGTTTTTATCACTTTGGCAGAGTAATTGCATTTCCTAAAGTACTCTGTCTTCAGGTTTAGCTGATGTCATCTTAACTGGATTTTATTCAATCATGTTTAAGTGACTGTACAAGTATATTACTGTTATTAACTGATAGCAAACACAATGTAATTAGAATGGAAAGATTAGTCGCCCTTTATTATTGGTCAGGACAGTGTTGAAGCATTCTTGGATTTTTTCCCTTTTTTAGACTTTAGACAGGAGACTATTCTTATAGAATTTTGTGGTCTTTCTCTTGAAGTAAAAGTTAACATTCCTTAACTCATAACAGAAGGGGCAATCAAGGTGGGACTTTTCAGTCAGCTTATGAAAAAGATGACTAACACTAACATATTATTTGTAGCTCTGTGAATTGCTTCAATAATTCTGGAAAGTAATTTGGATTTATGTTTAAAAAGTTACTAAAATGTTCATGCCCTTTGATCCAGGAATTCTATTGTTAGGAATATATCCTAAGGAAGTAAAAAAAAAAGAATCAATCAATTAAATCAAGCATTTATAAATTGTCTATTATGTGCCATGCACAGTGCTGGATGTGCTTTTTATCTGGGAACAAAGAAAAATGTGAAACAGTTCCTGCCATCAAGTAGCTTATATTACAACAAAAGATACAAGTATATTTATGCATATAGAAGGCAGAAAGCAGATGCAAAATAACTTTGGATGGAAAGGCACTATATAGAAGGTAGAATTTTAGTTGAGTCTTCAAAGATACTAGGGTTCTAAGAGGTAGAGATGAGGAAGGAGGAGATATTTCATAGGCATAAAAATATTAAAAAACAGCACTTTTGTGGTAGAGAAGACATGGAAACAAGTGGAAGTCCATCAATGAGGGGATAGTTAAAGTAATTGAGGTAAATGGATATAATGAAATTATTATTGTCCTGTTAGAATAAATCTGTATTAAAAATTCAGAAGAGTAGGAAAACTTACATGAACTGATACAGAGGAAAAGAAGTAGAATCAAAAAACAATAAACATGAGTATAGCACGTGTAAAATGGAAAGAACAACAAAATAAATTGATGTCATATGTTTATATTATATATGTGTGTGTGTGCGTGTGTGTGTGTGTATGTATGTATATAAGCTTGTCCCCATAGAGTTGAGAAAATGTACCTCTTCCTTTCTTTTTAGAGGGTAGAGGTGGTATAGGGAGAATAATCTATGGGTGTAGAATATGACATATTTGGTGTATTGTTTTTTTTTCTTTCTAAACCACTTTCTCCTCCTTTTAAAATCTTTGTTATAGGGGTTGGAATATGAGGTAAGAGAGGGGAAAGTTATACATTCAGAAATCAACATGGAGTAAAATTAATTCTGGGACAGCTAGGTAATGCAGTTAACAGAGTAAAGAACTTTTAAAATTTTCACCTGACTTTAGTTATAGTTCTACCTTGAGGGATTAGATTGAAGAAGCCAGGGATCAGTCTGATTCCATGTAGATGGAAGAATCTATATGTCTGATGAGAAGAAAAGAACAATGGATAAAGGAGAAAGTATTGAGCTAATAGATAGAGAAAGTTCTCTGTTAAGAGGGGAGCCCAACAGAGAGATGAAGCCATTTTGCTGGGAGTTAGGGCAGGAACACCTCAGAAGTGACTTGCTTCCTTAGTAGGTAAAACAGTTCAGGGGAAACTCTAACTTAAATCAGAGGAGGAACTAAAGTGAAATGGCAAAGGGAACACAGAATCTGTGTGCAGTCAGGGAGATCATAAAACAATGGCTCACATATTTCCTAACAATAACCTTGGGAGGGAGTAATGGTAATAACAACTTTATTGTATTTAAGTCAACTGCCTGAGATCTATTTCTGAAATTCTGGACTTTATTTTTTTACTGAGGAAAAGAAGGGAGGGTAGAAGGAAGAATATATCCCCAAGGTTCAGGAAGTTCTACAGCCCCAGCTGGTGGCAGGGAGACCTTGCACTATTTTTTCACATAGTAGTGTTGGATAACTATGTTTGTAGATCTAGGCAAATACCAAAGAGCACACAGAATAAATGCAAACAAGATGAGGAGATACGTGCTCTGGAACATGACAATTTTGAAGTGGTTGAATGATTATATTCAAAAAATGGTGATCAGAAGATTAATGTCAACCTGGAGGAAGGTATCTAGAAGTAATTAATGGTATGCCACAGGGATCTGTTTTTGGTTCTGTTTTAACTTTTTTTTTTAATCAGTGACAATAAAAATACAGTTGGCAGGCTCTGTAGATGATGAAATTTGTAGGTGATGAAAATTTGGAAAATTTATCTAAGATATTAGATGATAGAATAAAATCCCCTCCCTCCAATAAAAACCTGAGCAGAATAGAATATTGGAACAAATCTAATATAATGATATGTAACAGAGGCTTATTAAAAAAAACTTATTAATCTCCTAATTCCATTTTAACTGTGATTTTGAGAGTTCATGTGGTGGCTCTCCATGATGGTAGAAAACATTTGTTATACATTTTTTTTTTGCAGATTTTTTCCATTTATTCTTTTTTTGTTCTTTTTTCATTTTTATTCTTAAATAACTGGAGGATGGCTTTGCTCAGTCACATCTCTTGCCATGCTATCTTGAAACTGGTTTTTGCCTCCATTGATTCTATTTTATCAAGTGATACTCCACATAATGTTCCATTATCTTCATTCTATATCTCCATTATCTTGAGATTTTTTTTTACAAACTATTAATATGGTAATTCAGTGTTTCCTTTATCTGCTATTTCTTTTTATTTGGAAAATAAGACAAGTATTTACTGATTACAGTGATTTTTAGGCTCTTTTGTTCTTGTTGTGGAAATCAGTTAATGCTCTATATGTAAAAAACAAATTCAATGAAATTACTATAGTCCATGTCTACCAACTCCATTCATTCCATCCTTTCATCAATAACTTACTAGAATGGTTGCTTCAGTTGCATGCAATATCTTTTCCCATTTTTCTCATTTTCTCTTCTTGCTTTGTACTCATTTTGGACTTTTTTCTAATAAGTCTGTCTCATAAGTCAATATTTTGACTATTCACAGATAGCACAGCTGTCAAGAACAACTTCCACATCAGTAAAAAGTCTTTTTCTTTCTGCCAAAATATAATCATTTTCAATGTGCATGTGAGTACATGCATGCATGCATGCATGTGTGTGTGTGTTCTTATTCAGTGCTCACCATGTCAAGCACCTACTGATTGCTTTATAGAAGAAATTATTCATGATATATAGGTGTGATACTTCTGTGTAGCATTCAAGTCTTTCCTCTGTCATTCTTTCCTAACTTACCTTTCTAACTTTTTTCATCCTTACCTATCTTCTTCTTTGCACTGAAGTCCCCAAGTTCCAAAGAGTATGTTGATTTAATATAGAAAGTATTATCAAATTCATCATAGTCTTTCTCTTTATCTTCTGTAGTAGCTGTTGTTGCATAAGCTGCAATTATTTTCATTATCATGTTTTTGTAGCTACTTATCAAGAGCACCACACAAAAGATGATTAACTATCTTATGAAACAATGATTTTTGCTGCCTTTGGATGTATATATAGTAAAATCAGCTCTGCCAAGATCTGGATTTTTACTGGATCCTCTCCAAGGTGAACTTGTGAGCCACTGTCATCCTTCCATTTCAGTTGCATCATTCTTTTTGTTTCTGTT
The DNA here is from genome assembly GCF_900497805.2 of Vombatus ursinus. Lineage (NCBI taxonomy): Eukaryota > Metazoa > Chordata > Mammalia > Diprotodontia > Vombatidae > Vombatus > Vombatus ursinus. The sequence continues at coordinate 15,858,466 of NW_020954590.1, read as the reverse complement.
TTTCTTTATAGAGAGAATGTGAAGACAAACTCTACTGAGAAATTCTTCCAATAGCATGTTCACTCTGACCACTGGACAAGGATCTCACATTTACAGTGACAATAGCTAAATTACAGGTTGTAGACTGAATAAAAAATAATGTTGTAATCTTTAGCACCCCCTGTCTTTTTTCCCATCATGTTGACATAATCATTTCAGAAAGAAAAGGAAGTGGTGATACAGGACATTGTCGTATTTGATTTTTCCTTGTACCAAGTGGCCAATCTACTGGAAAAGAGTCTCTCCATACCTAGGTGCACTAGTCCTTGGAACCAGACTTGGTTACTCATTGGGGATTGTACTAAAAGACTCTCCAGTATGATAGAACCTATTAGATCACAAGCTCCATTGGCAGTTATTGAGAATCCAGGATCTCAGGCCACCTCCATGGTACAATACGATATTGAATTAGACCCTGTGAAGGAAAGGATTTCCGATATGTGGACATAATTAATTAAACTTTATAAGAAATTCAGTGTTGTATAATGGATAGCCAGCCTGGGATCCATAGAAACCTGGGTTTAAATCCAATCTCTGTCATATATTGCCTGAGTTATTCTAGGAAAATCAATTAACTTCTCAGTCAGTCAGTCAGTCACTCAACAAGCATTTATTAAGCACTTACTATGTTTGAGGTACTATACCAATTTCAGGTAGTGCAAAGAAAGCAAAATCAGTCTCCAGACTGAAGGAACTCATAGTCTAGTGAAGAAGACAACATGAAAATGATAATATATGTAAGCTAAATTAGAGATAATTTCAGAGAGAAGACCCTGGGTTGAGGGATCTTGGGAAGGTTTTTTGCAGAAGGTAGGATTTTAGCTGACACTTGAAATCAGAGAAGCAAGGAGGTGGAGATGAAGAGGGAGAGAATTCCAGGAATGGGGAGCAGCTAGTTAAAATGTATGGAGTGGAAAGAGTTAATGTCTGGTAAGAAGAACAATAAGGGGGACAGTGTTGATGGATCTTAGAACACATACTGTCTGTGCTCTAGGCAACTCTCTTAAGATCGTATATTATAGACAAGGTATTGACCTGTATTGGCAAAGGGAATTTCTTCATCTTCAGGTTGCCTCTCATAGTACAGTTCATATCCCTATCCTATAAGAAACTAATTGAAATCTGAAAAATAGATAATGTATATACATACATTCATATATAAGGCATATGTATGTATGCTTTCTTTTTCTCTTCATTCAACCTGTACCTGGAAAGTCTATCTACTCACTTGACTCTAAAGCAGGACTTCTGTGTGTGTGTGTGTGTGTGTGTGTGTGTGTGCGCGTGTGTGTGTGAGAGAGAGAGAGAGACAGACAGACAGACAGACAGAGACAGAAATAGAGAGACAGAGAGAGACAGAGAGAAAAAGACAGATAGAGAAGGTCAGAGAGAGATAGAGACAGAGACAGAGACACAGAGACACAGACACAGAGAGAGAAAGACAGACAGAGAGACAGAGACAGAGAGAGAATGGCAAAATGACATATATGTACCTCTGGGTATGGGAAAGAGGAATAGATTGAAGGTTGAAATCTTAGCTCCGATGCTAACTAACTGCAGGAGGATGGACAAATCATTTCATATTTTTCTGGGCCTCAGTTTCATCATACGTAAAGTGAGGAGGTAAACTAAATGGCTTCCAGTATCCTTCTAGATCTAAACCTGCAATTATATATAAAGCAAGTGACATTTTAAACAATTCTGTGAATATTTATGGAATGTCTATAAAATTTTGCACTAGATGTAGAGCAACAACCTCCTCCCCCGCCCTTTTTAAAGGAATTCTACTCAAACCGTTTTTTGCCACCAAGAGCAGACAATGATTTGTGACAGTTTGCTGAATTTGAGCCCAACTTCTGACCATTAACCTTCGAGGCCTTTAAACTACTTTTACTGAGTGGAAAAAAAAATCTAATGAAATCATCTGTCTATATAGATAGGACTCACTTAACAATGTTTTTTCTAGTGTATAAGGAGACAAGAGGGTGCAAGCCTATGAAAAGAGCAATAAAGTTCACATGATCATTTACAAGACTAACCGACAGCCCTTCTGAGAGTCCATAGCATTTCTCACTGCTAAGATACTCAGTTTACAATTGCAATAAAGCAAACTTCGACCACTTATTTTAAAAGTGGTTTCCTTCCCCTGTGAGGTTGTACATCAGTTTGAAGTCCCATACATTTATTTCACTGTAAAAGAAGAAGCAAACTACTGCGTGGTCTGAGTTCATCCTGCGGGGAAAAAGGGCCACGGATGTCTGTCTGCCAAAATGTTGTCAGTTCAAACTCTAATGATGTATTCAAGTTTGTGAATTATGATACCTTTGAAGAATATTGTTGTCACCTCCTCAACACCCTGGGAATGTGTTTATGGATTCACGGGTCTCAAAGGAACCTCAGGGTACGTTCCCCTTGCCTGCTAACAGTAGACTCTTTTTGTTACAATCTCCAGAGAAGATAACATTATAACACAGTGAGGAAGTTTTTTCCAATGATGGACAGAAATCTTCTACCCTTAGTCATTTAGCATAAAACACTTTTGTTCAGAGTATCATATGATGCTCCATGGGAAGATTTTAAGAAATAAGAGAGATATATTCCACCCTTGACAGAGGTGGAGTATATACCCAGAATGATTCAACATTTACAAAATGCAATTTATCATATTCACTACAAACTGAGCAGCAGTGCCAAGGAGTACAGAATCTAAGTGTACACTAAGCCTATTCTACTTTCTTTTCCCAACAATAAAAGAAAAGCTGGATGTCACTATTCACAGTTTCCTGTACTATACTAGTAGAATATTGTTAAATTCTCTTTCTCCTTTTTTGTTTTTTTATTTTTAAAATTTAATTTTTTAAAAAATATTTTATTTTTAATTTGTGGAATAAAACAAGCATTTTCACAATACAGTATAATTTTTAAAAAGATGATTGTATATGAAACTGCTATTCCTTTTAAATATACAAATTATCATGTAAATTTCTTTTTTCCCCTTTTCTCCCTCCCTCTATCCTAGAGATGCCTACCATTAGACACAAATATATATGTGTATATATATGTGAAATCATTCTATATATATTTCTAAATATCAGTTCTTTCTATGGATGCAGATAGTGTCTTCCTTCATAGGTCCTTTGTAGTTAATTTGAGCCCTTATAATAGTCAAAACGACTTATTTACTCAAAGTTGTAAAAGACTCTTTTTTGTTTATAATTTCAATGTACATAATTCTGTTAATGTTTCCTTATGGAGAGTTCTTTTTTAAAATTTTACTATTTTTTACGTGTGTTCTTCTAAATCCTTACATGACACCTTTCTATTACAGGTTTCCTAGTTAATTAAAACACCTGTATAAAGGCTTGGCTAATGTTTGCTGTAGTGACATAACCTGTCAGTGCTTCTTTTAATCAGACCATGTTAATTCATGCTTTTTCACCATGATGCAACATTCCTAGTGAGGCTTGTATTAGATTATGATCATCAGATCTCTTTCTACCAATGCTAATCCATATTGTACTTGTATAGTTTCATTTTCTTCCCTTAATGAGCTACCTTGGACTTGTCTTTATTGAACATCATCCTATTTGTTTTTATTGCCTTTTCAAATTTCCATTTAAGTATCAAATAAGTGATAAGAATCTATACTCAACTATGAGAACAAAGACACAGTCCTTTCCTAGGATCTTACTATTAATTCATCAAACTTGTTTTGCCTGGTAAATTTAATAAGCATGTTATATGTTCCATGACCTATATCATTACTACTACTAGGATTCTTTGAGGATAACATGTCTTTGACTACAAAGTTAACAGGTCTTCCCTAGTAAGACTTTGCATGCCCTCTCTTATAAAATAAAAACTAAATCTTTAAAAGAGTTGGTTCCCAATTTCACTTTGCTGCCAAGGTAATCTTTATAATATAAAAGTTTCTTACTTGTTTTCAAATCCTCTAAAGGATGTCAATTGCCTACTTGCATTTGTTTTCCAAAAGTTCTAATCAGATACCTAGTTGAGGCATGGAGATGCAGCTGTACTCTCATCATGTCCACTGAAGTGTCAACCTGGTAGGCTCTAACCTGCTGAAAAGTATTTGAGTATGATTGTAGGAATAAACTTAGCCTATGGCCCAAGGACCATACTAGCTAAGAGAGACCCACAAGCAGTATGCTGTTCACTAGGTAATATAGCCATTGGCTTTGGAAATCCATGAATCAAAGAAATGCCCTTCAATCTCTGTATGACATTGTTCTACTTTCACAATAAAAAAAGAATTAGAGAGGCATGGGGGTGGTGGTGGTGACAGCAAAAAAATGCTGTTTATAAAAATGTACTTAACTGTAGGGAAAACTAGATTTTAGACCTTTGTCCAATGAATTGACTTAATATTAACTACATATATATTGATATTCTCACAATAAACAAAGGTGGAAGACAGATGAAATTTGTAGATAAAGAGGATGGTGTATATTTCTTTCTTTGAAAGATAAGGAAGTTAGTAGAGTTGGTTTCATTGTGTACCCAAAGTCAAAAAAAGAAATGGCATTTCAGAGAACTTTTGGTCATCTTTTCTCATTGAATTCTAAGGAGCATAAGCAAGAAACCACTATGAACATTATTACAGCTCATGTGCCAACATCTGTTACAGAAGAAGTTGAGAAATTCATTGAACCTAACAAAAGTCTTACTGATTCTTCCTCCACAAATTGTTTTGCACCTGAACTTTCTCTATTAACACAGTCACCGCCATTATTCAAGCCTTCATTGTGTCTTGGCCAGATGATTATAATTAACTCTTAATTGGTCTCTTTGTTACCAGTTTCTCCTCCTCTAGTCCATTCTTCACACAGCTGCCAAAATACTATTCAAAAGGCCATGTCACTCCTTTTTTTTCAAAAATCACCAGTAGTTTCTCATTGCATAAAAAAATAAACTCCTTAGCCCTGGCATTTATTGGCCTCAATAGGAACTAAAAGTTGGAAGGGACCTATCTGAAGAGAAGCAGTCTGGTCCAATTCATGGCTGAACAAATATTCTCTCTGCAAAATGCCTGTTGAGTGGTCAATCAGCCTTTCCAAGAAGATCACTAGTGAGAGGAACACAAAACTTCCTATAAGCTATTCTTGAACATTATGGTTTATCCTATGCTTCTGTTTATTCACACAATTTCTCTATGTCATTGCCCGAGACTGAAATGCTTGGATTCTCCCCTCACTTCTTCTACCTATCAAAATGCTTTTCTTCTGTCAGTGCTAAATTCAGATGTCATCTACTTGGTGAAACTTTCCTGATGTCCCTCGTTAGTGTTCTGTCTTTCCTCAGTTTTCTTTGTGCTATGCTTGGCTGCATATTGTGTCCCTCCAGGAGAATGTAAGCTGTTTAAGGGCAGAGATTACTTAGCTTTTGGTTTTATATCTCTAGCACCTAGCATAGTGCCTTGTATATAACAGGCACTTAAGTGCTTTCTGAATTGAATTAAAGATCTTCCAAATCAAATCAACATATACTGTCAATACTCCAGGACTTCAATGTGCTGTTGAATAGTGGGGTGGATGATGAAAAAATAAGTTATACAATATGTCTCAGGTTTATAAATGAAAGAGGCTGAAAACTTGGAGAGTATGAAAAAGGCTTATGCCTTTATATGATGATTATTTTCTTCTCTAAGAGGAGCAGAAGGGACTGAACATGGAGAACTCTGAACAACTTTAAACAATATGAAACTGGTTATGTTTTAGCAGACTGGAAATGCCTATTAGCAATACAGGAATCATATCAGAGTCAAATGTCTGGGTATAGTCCAATCATTTGACTGGCAGGAGGAAGAAAAGAAATGTAACAGATTTGCAACAGTTCTGCCAATGTATTTATAATGATTTATTTTCACCATCAGTGAAAGGGGATCCTCAGCATTGGGATCCTAATACCTTAATATCCCAAGTGCTATTTAAAAAATAAAGAAGACAAAAGTGGGAAAGAGGGTGGGATCAGACAGAGAAGAAATCTGTGCTGGAGGTGACATGATCTTGAAAATACTGATGGATAGCTTGCATCATGAAGGGAAAGGTAGTGAAAGAATGGAAAAACCTTCCACAGATTATATGAATGAGATGACTCATTGAATATCAGCAACTACTGATCCACATGCTTACTCTCTCATCTTCATAAGAATGATTGCACATAGAATCATAAACTTAGAAGGGGCATTGTTGTTGTTCAGTCATTTAACCATCTCTGACTCTTTGTAACCCCGTGGACCATACATAGCACGTCAGTGCTGTCCCTTGAGTTTTCTTGGTAAAGATAGTGGAGTGGTTTGCTGTTTTCTTCTCTGGTGGATTAAGGAATATAGAGGTTAGGTGTTTTGCCCAGGGTCACACAGCTAGTGTCTGAGGTCAAATTTGAATTCAAGTCTTCCTGACACCAGGCCCAGTGCTCTATCCATTGAGACACCTAGCTGCCTCAAAAGGGACCTTAGAGGTCATCTAGTCCATCTCTCTTATTTTATGTTGAGGAACAGAGTGTCAGAGAGCTGAAATGACTTGTTCCAGGTCACACAGGTGGTAAATCGCAGAGAGGGATTTCAAATCCAGGTACTCTGACTCCAAAGCCACCATCGTATACTAGCTGCACAAAATGGTCATCCTCAACGAGAATATAGAAAGAGAATAAGCACCTTTTCACAAATGGTTCTCTAAAACAAATCACATCAATAGAATCCACAACTGACTGAGAGATGCAGAGGTCACTAGACTGCCTGGGTTTATTGTTTGTTAATTGTAAAAAATAGCATTGACTCATTGTGACAAAATGCAAGTTAATGCAAGAAATCTCACATGTATATGTTAAGATCATATGAGATTCCTTGATTAAGAAAAAAATAGACAACCACAGAAATAAACCCATTCAGTGATCCTCTGAATATTATTATCAAGTAAGGCTTATATTATGGAACAGAATATTTGCCAAAGGTTATCACCATTATTGTGGCAGATGTCTTGCACCAGCTCCAAATGGAAAAATAAATCCCTATAGATGATGATGTACTCCAGACACTTCTGTATATGGATGATATTGTGCTGATTCTATCAAGCCTTAGTATGTTACAGGTCCTCTTTAATGAGATCCATGGTTATTCAAAGGATATTAGCCTGAGGAGCCATCCAGGATAACTAAATGGACAAAAAATGCCCATTGTCCAAATTATTTAATGCAGTTGGATAGCCAGTACATGGAGTTAGTATACTAGTACATATATTTGGAAGAAATGCAGCAAGTGAGCAAAGTGGGCTCCAAACTTGAAATAAATGAAGAGACATTGTTGGATTGCATTTAGAAAGTTCCTCAGTGCTTTTAATGATCCCAAGTTGCTCCCTAGCACAGAGGCCCCTTTAAAAAAAAAAAAAAGACAAGCAAAAACAAAAACGTCACCTGGCTATCTACGCTCTATCTAGGTTTGGAATCTTGGAATACAATCATTTTGAGCCTAAGAGGATGTGCTGATATGCTGAGCCCAGGTCATCAGTGGTCAATATATGCTATAGTGGACCCAGACTAACATGCATCTATTCATTGCTTTGCAGGTCCCTTACAACTTTGATTCCTTGGACATTTTTGTGTTTTAAGATTCACAAACACAAAGAATCATTGGGAGAACACTGAAGTGAAAAGGAATGACCTTGACTTGCAGAGTTTGAGATGATTAAAAGAATCATGTAATTGTCCGAATGTGGTGCTTTTTAATGACTCTAAGTTTCTTCCTGAAACAAAGGTCTATCTTTTTCGCATCAACATTCTTCTAGTGATGCTTAATGGTTGTAAGTCATGGAACACTACATTCTCCAAAAATCAAAGTTGTGGTTCTCCTCAAGGGCAATCAGAGGCACAGCTGTGGATTATCAGTGGGTAATTGTGCAGGACAAGGGGCATAGAGGATGTTATTAGAGAGGAGTATGCGGAGCAAAAAAGAAAGAGAGCAGATGACAAGAACTCCTGAAGACAACACTCAGAATGTTGGGTGGTTTCTGTGTGAAAATTTATGAAAGGACATGGATAAGAGTTAGATCTGAGTTGCAATCTATGCCTTTGGAGACAGTGCATAGATTAAAAAAATTACATTTATGTTGAGGAAGACTTATGCTTAAGTAGTGGAATAAAGGGCATCAGAATAGGTAATAAGAAAAGGAAGCAAGCCAGCTAAGTGGTGAGAGGAAGAGACAATAGATAGACTGTGTGCTCACTAGGTACCCATAAAATGAAGAAAAACTAGAGCAGGTATTTAACTTTTTGTGTCATGGCTAAGAAGTGTTTGAAGCATAGTTTGAATCCAGGTCCTCCTTACTTACCCACTATTTCACCATGCCTCATGCTTAATCAGAGCTTTTTTATGGGGAGCTGGTGGGGTGCAGTTTATGGAGATTGGGAGGTAGTAACAGCTATGTCTGACAAAAAGATGCAAAGAAATTCAATGAAGTAGTTTAACATTTTATAAATACCTGGAAGAGAGCAGAAGGAAGTTTGGAAAGGACCAGAGACAAGCAGGGCAAAGTTGGTACTCCTATGTTATTTTTTTATATAAATTTAAGGTTTCATATATAATTCTTTTTTAATATAATTTTTTGCATATGAAAAAGTTTATGTTCTTTAGTGTTTATCAGGCTCATAATAAAAAAGGAAAAAAGTGGTTATTGAATTGAAAGAGTACTGTTACAAGATGACTTTATCCCTATTTTTGGTTTTTGCTCCCATATATTCAAATTTTCCCCCCTCCATCTCTTTTTTCTCTCCTCACCTCTCTCTCTCTCTCTCTCTCTCTCTGTTTCTTTCTCTCTCTCTCTCTCTGTTTCTCTCTCTCTCTCTCTTTCTCTCTCTCTCTCTCTCTCTCTCTCTCTCTCTCACACACACACACACACACACACACACACACACACACACACTTATTTTTTTCAGCTTAGGAGTATGTTGCCAATTCTGATTTTTCTTTTTGGCTAAAGAAGTATGGCTTAGGTGGTGGGGGAATAGTGGGAAGGGGAAGGTTGTTTCTTTCCTATATATTCTTGGCAAGTTAAAGTGTTGGTGGTTTGGCTGTTCTGTTCATGATCTGGTCTTGCTGTTCTGACAGACTGAGGTTCTATATCTTGGTAGTAAAAGACATATTCATTTGTTGGGTTTTTTTTTTTTAAATAAAACCTTTGAGATTTAATACTATTTGTTTTAAATTTTCTTGAATACAGCTACAGAAAATGTGTTGTTAAAAATCCTAATTAACAAGGATGAAATATATATCCAGCAGGAAGCATTAATATAATTTGTTTGGTGAAGATCGTTTCTGGGGGAGGTTGGCTCTGCTCCAGTTTGATAACTATCCTTATTCAGGCAATTTATTTGCTGGGGGGAGGGGAGAAGGTGAAGTCCTTGCATTTTAATGGGGCATTTACTTCTAACATGGAGTTGGTGCAACTAAGCAAATTCATCAGCCTCTCCGTCAATATGACTTATTCTTTATAGCCTTTTCTTCACTTCTTCCTACTACAGGTGGCATATTGACAATGCTAACCATTCAAAAGGGATATTCCTAGGTCTGGGGAAATTTGTCATCTTGAGAAAATGTGCTGCCAAAAGTATTTTCCTCTGCTTATCATCTCCCATCCCACAGAGGCAAATACTTTCAACCAATGTTCTTGATATCTATATTTAAGGTCCTTTCTGGTAAGTCTTCAGAAAAGAGATATATTCCCACAAGGCTGCTAGAATTGCCATTCAAGAGGATCTGGATGGTTCCCTAGATAAATAGGATTATAGATTTTTTTTTGATCTAGACCTATGACTTCATTAACACTTCTGATATAGAAAACCCTTTTACCCAGGAAGATTGACAGTTTTTCTGAAACTTCAAAGGAAGAAAGGTCAGAGATCATTTAGTCCTGTATGTTCCTTTTTCATATGAGGAAACTGAGGCTCAGGGAGGGTGACTTGCTTAATGTTTTTAGTAAGTTGTGTGGGGGACCTGAAATGTTGTGACTATTATATGTCAGAGGTGCTATCAACTATTCCACATTGTCTCTCTTCAGTTATTGGCCAGTGGGGGGAAAAAAACAAATATGTTCCTTCTCTGGCTTGAAGAAGGCCACCTCCTGCCACTCCTTACTCTCCTGATAGTATCAGATTAATTCCTAAAATAAATTCACAAGTGCTATGTAAAATCCAAACTAGGTAAGTGGCCTTGTGTTAAGGAATAGGATAAAATAGAATTTCAAAAATACCTCAGGGCAGGGCCATTAAAAGCCCTGCCAAATTTCATACAAACCTGGCCCATATTTTAAAAGACCTGGGCCAGTTTAAAGTTTCAAATGGAAACTATGCAAAAATATAATGACTTTATGTGGTTTTGATCCCAAACCAGGTAAAACTTGAGGTTTTGGCAAAGTTCACCTTAATTTCTTAATCTGGGGAATGCAAACCAAAGGAAGAAGTGCTGCAGAAAAACAACAATAATAACAACAGGGAAATAAAACTCCATTTGGAACAATTATGGGACCATAGCATGAGTATCAGTGCCCTTTCAGTATCTATCTCACCCTGGAAGCCAGCATGATCATGGTTTTTGAGAATATTTGGAGAAATTTAACTTAATAATTGTCCAAACCTTTAATTATCCTATCTTAGAATTCAAGGGGAAATAGGCTTTATACTCATTAATTAATTAAATTTATTATATTAATATTATTATATACTCATTACTTTACACTCATTAATTTATTTCTGTTTATAGTAATTGTGGGAATACCATGGGATTATAGAATACAAGAATCATAGATTTAGAAATGAAAAGACCCCCTAGGGCTAACTGATTCCTTCCACTAGATACACTAAGTAATTCAAAGCAATAATCTTGAAAAATGACTTTCCTAAGAACTCAACAAGGAGAACAGGTAAAGCTAACATTTAATCCATAGGATGGTCCTCCACCTTAAAATAAAAACATACCTAGAATGTAGCCGAGAAAATGAAAAAAACAAAAAACAAAAAAGGATTATACATAGAGTATGTAGTTAACCCTGTGACCTCCGAAAGGGCAAGAAGTATTTTTGTTGTTGTTCAATCATTGTTCAGTCATGTCTGACTTTCTGGAACCCCATTTTGGATTTTCTTGGCAAAGATACTGGAGTAGTTTGCCATTTCCTTATCCAGGTCCTTTTATAAATGAGAAAATTGAGGTAAACAGGGTTAAGTGACTTGCCTAGGGTCACACAGCTAGTAAGTATCTGAGGCCAGATTTGAACTCAAGAAGAGGAATCTTCCTGACTCCCAGCCTTGGCACTCTATTAACTGTGCCACCTAGCTACCCCAAGAAGTATTTACTTGTGTTCAAAAGAAGGAGATATAGGAGGATACAGAAACTGAGTATTGTTACAATCAGGGCACCTTGTTAGCAGTGAGGCACGGATTTTTTTTTAATAGACAGAAGTATGCACATCCAAAGATTACATGAATACTAAAATTTTAAGAGTTGGAAGAGGCCCTAGACATCTTCTAGGCCAAACTTCCTTTCAATGTAGGAATCCCCTCTACAAATTTCCTGACAGACGGTTGTTCATCTAGCCAGAGGAAAATCCTTAGCTGGAAAATGAAAGTCCTCCCTCCCTTCCCATATTGGCCACCTCCTTTCTGACAGTTTGACCCTGAGCTCTGAATGCAATAATCCTTTCTCATACTGCTTTTAGATCAACAGGAAAACAGCTTGTTAGATAAGTAAAGCCAACTCAATAAGCCTTGATGTTTTAGACCCCCAAATTCCTTTGAGGGGCTGAGTTAAAAGAAGATTTTCCACTAAACTTTAGTCTGGAGGTTTAATAATCATCGTTGTTAAATGTTTAGAGACAGAGACTCTCATATAGGAACTTCATTATGCTAAGTTCACTGAATGATTGCTAAACAGAACTGGGTCTACTCTTGGACACTGAAAACAACTTTTCATTACTGGGTCTTGTCAGTGCCTAGAAATGTATGACCTTTCCTCCTGGTGAATAGCACGTTATTGCTCAAAGGTACATTATGAACATAGAACTGGTGTGACCCCAGCATCAATCCATAGCTTATGTGAACTCAGAAGTCTCATAGATCTTTACCTGTTGTTTAACATTCCAAATATCCCCTTCCCACTTTTTTTTTTTAACAGAAGCAGTATTTATAGATTTACACCAAGGCCACTAATAAACATATGCCTTAAATATTATAAATAAATCTAAAATATATACATATATATACATACATATGTAACTGTATATTTCTGGGATTTCTAACCTAACTATAGAAAGATGAAATGTTCTCTTTTTGTTATCTCTGTCTGTCTCTGTCTCTCTCAACACACACAATACATATGTAAGCATATATAAAACATGAGTAGCAGAATGGTTTTGTGTCAAAGAATACTGCATTTGTAGTCATGAATCCTGGCTTTAGAGTAAGGAGACATGTTTGAGTTTGATCTTAGATACTAACTAACCGTGTGACCATGGGTGAATCACATAGCGCCACCAGTACTCAGCTTCCCTATCAGCAAAACAGGGATGACACATTTCCTCCTCTATATAGCTGAGAGACGCATATACTTTAACAATGACTGATAGATCCCTCTCATAATGCAATCATCCTTATCCCAGGGAACAGGATGAAAACATTGCATTTTTGAGATTTTCTCCAGCTCATTTATTAAATGATTTGCATCATTGTCCGACAGCCAGAACAGGTCCCACTAGCTGTCAACTTTCTCTTCTGGGTATGTAAAGCATGGCTGAAATGATTTGATGTTTGAACTGTTGCCTCTGCACATGGAATCCTTTGGTTTGTAGTCACAGCCAATGATTAAAAACACCAATGGTCTATGTGGCTCTATCTCTTTGCCTTTTGGGTTCCAATGGTCTTGCTCAAATTACTCCACTCTAATTCAGGGAATGCCATACCACTGGAGTGTCACTCCTCAATTGTTATTCCTAAGTAAGATTGACTGAATGACACATTCACGTTGTCCAGGTAACATTTTTTCCTGTTCAATGTGCTTTCCTATCCAATATTCCACTTTATCACAAGTCACAAACTACTATTATAAGTAATAAACCAGTATTATCCATAAGAGGGATAAGTGGCCCACTTTCTACCCTGGCTCTAGCCCAGGCCAGAGTCTTTTTAAGAATTCATTGTTGTTGTTAAGTTGTTTTTCAGTTGTGTCTGACTCTCTGTGACCCCATTTGGGGTTTTCTTGGCAAAGAATTCATACCTGTGTGTCAAATATGTGGAGATACACACAGAGACAGAAGACAAAAACAAGGATATGTGATATAAAGGAACCTGGTTTGAGCCAAAGTATGAATGTTTCCTGGAAAAACACACAACTAAACCTTTTCTTTTTAAAAAAAATTTTTTTTAGGCAATTGGGGTTAAGTGACTTGCCCAAGGTCACACAGCTAGTAAGTGTCAAGTATTTGGTCTGAGGCCCAATTTGAACTCAGGTCCTCCTGACTTCAGGGCCGCTGCTCTATCCACTGAATCACCTAGCTGCCCCCAACTAAACCTTTTAAATCAGGTAGCTGGCAACCCTCAGCAATTCCTGCTTCTTTTAAGTTCATTTTTAAAATCTTAGTCACCGTCAATTGAGTGACAGGGCAGCCTGGAGGAATTAGAGTTTAACAAAGAGTTAACAAAATACAATAATAATAGCTAGCATTTACATAGCACTTTGAGGTTTGCAAAGTGCTTTACAAATGTTATCTTATTTTATCTTTAAGACAACAGTGGGGAGTATATGCTACTATTACCCCCCCTTTTTACAGATGAGAAATTGAGGCACAGAGTAGCAGTGACCCACCCAGAGTCACAAAGCTGATACGTATCTAAGACCATGAACTCAGGTCTTTGGAACTCCGGGTACAATGCTTTATCCACTGTGCTACCTTACTGCTGAGATTATCATCAAGCCCAAGTCTCGATGTCTTTATGATCTATCTATCTGTCTGTCTGCCTGTCTATCTCCTTCCTTTCCTTCTTTCTTTCTTTCACTGGTTGTTAATCAAGTGCTATATTTAATTGTCCTGTTTCAGATGTATGTTAACTCTGTGAGGTGCATCAAAGCATTTTTAGAAGTTGGTGGGGATAAAAATTCTAAATAATAAAAATACACATGGCATAAGCAGCTCCAATGACTTTTGCTCTTCTACCCAATCCAGCAGGTACATAGATAGATGGAGACAGCATTTACTAAATACTTACTAAGTCCCAGGCACTGTGGCAAGTTTATATGTACATTATATATCAGAAAGAAAAAAAAAACCCGTTAGAATGTTTTAACAATCAGTATTTATTTGTCTTATTTAGCTATGTGTGGTCAACAAATCGTTGTTCACACATTGTATGTCTCATTTATAACTGATGCAATATTTTACAAATACAGAGAGGTTCAGGGTAGGCATAAAAACCTAGATGTACTTGAAAATGAAAAGTTTTAAGTAGGGTTTCCTTCCTTTCCCCCAGAAGGGACATTTCAGCACTTGCAAGCTAATAACTCGATAGTTTACTTGACATTCAATAGAAAAGCCTCTAGAAGGTATGTTCAGGGTAGAATATGAAAGAAGAAAAGTCAGTGTTTCCCTATAGGGAAAGCATTCTTGCCATGCACAGGCAGTGAGAAGAGGAAAAGGACTCCTTGCTTTGGGACTCAGTACGGGGACGCCAGATGAGGGCTTTTTCTAAATCCACCTCCCTCAGAGCAGGAGCCAGCAAACGAAGCATGAAATGCAGTAGCATCACAGCCTGGTGGGTTAAAGTTAGACATCTACTTTCTTATGCTAGAGATTAATTGCATTCTGGACCTAACTGAGGTCCAACAACCACTCATGTGTAGAGTACATGCTGATTCTTTGCCTCCTCCCTTCCCCAATTCTGCTTTGAATCCTTAAGCTGGGAAAGGTATTTCATTATCAGAACACTTTTTTTTAATGGTCTGAATGCATAGTTGTAATCCTACTTATTCTATAGAGTTCTTTCCTTGCGAGACATTTTTGAGTTTTTGCCAAAAACCAAAAGGACACATTTAGATCAGTTTACTGGCAGCAGGCAGGAGACTAGGGAAGGGGGAAGGGGAAAGGGAGGAGAAAAAAAATGAATGTATTGGAAAAACACAGCATGATGTCAATAATTATCCAATGTCCTAAACTTGCATTTGTCAACAAAATATCTCAAACTATTATGTGAAAATGTTTTTATCTCTCCCATCTTCCAATTTTTTTCTAATCCTTTATCCCATTTTATCTTCCAATCATCACTGTGTGATAGCTATGCCAGGTGCTGTTATAGAGATGGGAAAATGAGGCCCAGGGAGACTTGCTTAAAGTAACACAGTAAATGAGTCACTTAACCTAACTGGGTCTTAGTTTTCCTCATCCACAAAATGAGGGCATTGAATTAGATTTCTTCTAAGATTCTTTCCAACTACAAATTTCTGTTCCTATGAAGTTTATGGAATATTGGAGGCTCCAACTAGGTCTTTTCATTCCAGTGTTTGTATGGAAGCAGCCATTCCAACAGGGATAACTATTATGGTCAGTCAGTTCACAAGCATTTAGAAAGCATCTACTATTTTCTAGGTACTGTGCTAAATGCTGAGGATACAAAAAGGGGCAAAAGATAGTCCTTGCCCTCAAGGAACTCACAATCTAATAGAAGGAGATAACAAACAAAAAAACCCAACCAAATATGTAAAAATAAGCTATATAGAAAGTAAATAGGAAATAATTAAAAGAGGAAAGGACTAAAATTAAGAGGGTTTGGGAAAGGCTTCCTGTAGAAGAGGCATTTTAGTTCAGTTATATAGGTTAAAGATATATCAAAGTTAAATATATTACAGTCTTTATAAAGAAAAATCTACATCCAGCAAAGCACAAAAATTATCCTTTAACTCCATTTGTCCTAATCAACCACATGCATATGGCACGTAAAGTAAAAAAAGCCCTTGACTTGGGGTCAGAAGAATGGGAGTAAAGTCTGGGTTCTGACACTTACTAGAGCTGTATGACTAAGGGCCAGTCACTTTAACTTGTCTAAGCCTCAGTTTATCCCTCTGTGAAATGGCAGAAGTGATCTTTGTGCTACCCATGTTTTTCAAAACAACAACAACAAATAAGCTGGTTTGTAAACTGTTCTGAAGGGGACCTTTTTATTTATCTACAGGATATATCTTAGTGCTTTATAGAACGAACATCCCTCTCTTTCTGCGGAAAATATATTTCTGAATTCTTTCTAATGAATTTGTGATTTCACTGGTATAGGGAGTTCCTAGTGAGGATCTTCTTCTGTTGGAGAACTTCTGCATCTTCTTTGAAATTTAAATTTTAGAGCAGAGGATCTTAACCCCTTTTTTGTGTCATGGTCCCCTTTGCCAGACAGGCAAAGTCTGCAGGCCCCTTCTTTCAGAATTTTTAAATAATTGAAGGAAATACTAAATTAAAGTTTGTATTATTATAGTACCATAGTTAGATGGTAGTGACAATAAAGATATATATATATATATATATATATATATATAATATATATATATATTTTTTCCACTTAAGTTTGCAGATCTCCTTAAAATCCAGGTTTGCAGACCCCAGGAAAGAGTACATGGAAGCCAGATTGGATTGTTAAATTTTCAATGTGATTGTGGACACCTTGGAAATCAACAAACATACAGGTCAAGGCTTGATATACTGTTTTGTTGATTCTCTAGACTTAAGAAAGTAATGGACAATATGTTAATAATGCAGATTAAACTTAAAAGAGTGCTGAACTAGGGCACCTAGGGGGCACAATGGCTAGAGTAGAGGCCCTGGAGTCAGGAAGAAAGCCTACAAATCTAACCTCAGACACTTACTAGCTGTGTGACCTTGGGCAAGTCACTTAACCCCGATTGTCTCCCCAAAAACCAAAACAAAGGAAGAAATGTGTTGAACTGGCAATTTTCCCCCTAGAAGAACAGATTGTTAAACATTTGCCATACAACCCTGATCCCAGGTTAAAAACCTCTATTCAAGGGAGTTGCCTAGGGCCACTGAGAGACTAAATGACTTCTTCAGGATCAAGAGAATTTGTGTCAGAGGAGGGACATGAATCAAGTTCTTCCTGACTTGGAGGTCAGTTCTCCATCCCCTTTATCACTGTATGCAAATTGAATTATATTTCAATAGCTCTTGGGGAGAAAATTATTTAAAGTCATTCAAATAGTGAATTATTCCAAGAATCTGCCTAAAGTTTGTTAATTTTACAAATCTGAGTTTTGTTTAATGTAATGTGTATCTGAATTTGGTCTTTGCTTCCACTTAACACTGTAAGTCTGTGCTGGGCGCAGAGGGATAGCTATTTCTGAGTGAGCATAATAGAAGACCTAATCAGAAAGTCCACAAGACTAGAAACAGCAAAATAAAGTTTATGAATATTTTCTTGAAATCTAGGGAACTAGATATAATAATTCAGGAATTGTGTGAGTCAGAGAGGCATGGAGAGGTTTTGGTCCAAAATTATAATCACCTTCTGTTTTTAAATGTGGGTAGAGTAAGCTCTGGTAATGAAGGGAAATTGTCATTTTAAAAAAACTAATTTGTGTAGCTAAGAGTAGCCAGGCAAGAAGAGTGAATGTCTGTGTAGGAGGGAGGCAGAGCCAGACAAATAGAGAGACAGAAAGCGATAAGGAGACAGAAACAGACACTCAGAGAGACAGAGATGTGCAGAGATAGAAACAGACACACAGAAACACACAGAGAAAAATAGAGACAGAGAGATGCACATAAAGAGACAGAGATAGAGACAGAGAAAGAGATGGAGATATGTGGAAAGACTGAGAGAGGAGGAGACAGAGGGGCAAAGAAGGGATAGGGAGAGTTAGATACAAATACCAAAAGAGACAGAGACAACCAAAGAGATATACAGAAAGACAGAGAGCCAGCCTCGGAGTCCCAGAGATCTGGGTTCAGATCTTGTCTTTAGCACATACTGGTTATGTGACCTTTGAGCCTGAAATGCTCCAGGCAACTCTAAGACAATGAACTGCAGAGCAAGAACCACTCTGTACTTGTAGCTGGAGTTTTATCTTTTGGAGCTATGATTTCATACAAAAGAATTTTTTTTGTCACTGTTATTTATAATTTCATGTTGATGAAATCACTGGGCCAGTCCAAAAATCAATCAATCAATCAAATAATCTATCTCTCTATCTAATTTATTGATCTATCTACTGATATATCTATTGATCTATCTGTAGTCTGTGGCCTACTAGGCCTGGCTCACACAGACCAAGTTCAGTCTTGAAGGGATCTCAGTAGTAATTCTATGGCTCCTGCTCCACTGAAAATTTCCCTTGGGAGCATTTGGCTCATGTCTAGCTCTCCACAAAAACAAAAAAACAAACAAACAAAAAAAGAGCTTTTAGTTCTCATGCAAACACTCTGCCTAGCAAAGAAATCAAATATGGACAATCTTTATTAAACCTGACAAAATGATGCAGAAAGGGCTCATACTCAAGCCCACAGATAGTCCAGAAAAACTCTTTTCCTCTACTTTTTTCCATATCATCCAGGGACCTACATAGCCCACATGACTCACAGTACCAGTGAAAGGATAGATCCAAGTTGGCCCTTCTCTAGACATCACATCTGCCTTAGGAAACTCGTACTCGTCCTTTCTGGCTCTGTGCCTCATACTAACTCTCTTCATGGCTCTGTGCCTTCCTGGTGAGTCAGTCCATGCCTACTACCTGTTAGTGGATCTGTATCCATTGATCCACTGTTCTCTTTTTAGTGTTGGTGGTATCTACTCTTTGCTGAGTGCTCCTTGATTCCCTTAAAAGGCCTAGTCCAAGGGCCACCTTAAGTGTTCGAACATCTTCATCAGGAAAGAACTAACAAATTGATGCTCATTGATCTTTCCTTAATCTCTGTAGCTGTGAACTGCATCTCCAAAGCCAGAAAAAAAATTGGGTCTACATCAGTCTGGCTGTGAGTATCCAGGGCAAGAGGAGTTCACTATTTGTCAAAGAGTTTACCTTGCCCAACACATTTTATTCCCTGTTCAGGAGCCAGTGGAGGAGAATGGAGCTTTGCCTGACCTGTCTGGTGTATGACTGCTACATTTGTGTAAGCATGCATACATGCATGCATATATGTATATATGCATTTATACATGTATGTGTATATAACTCAACAAGATTCTACAGAAACTTAGCATCAAAATAAAATAAAAATACATGATCAATATTATTTGTTTTTATAATTTAAAACCTGAAAAATTCATTTAATATTTCAGTATTCTGTGGCCAACCACAGCAGATGTAGTACTTTCTACAATGTGAAGGCAAATGGCTTAGAAAGTGTGAGCACTGGCAGCTATGGAGTCATCCTAATACATATCATGTCAAATACATACTGGTAAAATTCCATTAGAACAAAATCTATGCTTCTGTGTCCCAATATGGTATATTTTCTTTATGAAATATCAACTTTCAACTGAAAGACTCAAAGTTTTGATTTTAGCAGGCCACCTTACACTTACCCTAGCTAAAGGATACTAACCTTGAAATCTTACCCTAATACCAAGTGAAGCAATTCAATTCTTCCTTCACAAATTCCCTCTGCACTTTGAATCTAAGAGGGAACCCCTTTCCGGCTCTCAACTAGGACACAGTGATCTTCTTAAACAGCCCATGAGCCCCTTCACTGACAGGTCACTTCAGCAATGGGTATAGTGATTTTGATGCTTCTTACATAATTTTCAAGAGGTCCTGGGGAAATTTCTTAGTAATGCCAGCATGGCCCCCTTTGAGCCTTGCTGAGAGCCCATAGAGAGAGCCATACTGTTCACAACAACGTGGGACAGGTGGCAGAGAACAAATAGGTCATTGTTATTTGATTTCATTTCAGTTGCTATCTCCAGAAAAGGATGACATCATCCCATTCTCTTTTCTTGTCATATGTTTTATGAGAGCTACCCCCATCTCTACTGGACACAAACAGAGACACAAACAGACACCACATACAATTATAATTTAGCTGCTTTCCCCCAGGGAATAGCAATTTTCATCTTAACTCCCTACCTAAAAGTGTCATTATGACAATCAGCCCTCTAGAGGACAAGGACAAAGGATTTTCTACAGAAAACCCCCCTTCTTGTTGCCAATTTCCTTTCTATATCCAACTAAGCCCCTGTTCTGCTTCCTGTTAAAGCATAGCATGGTGACCACTTGTATACATAGGCCTCTGTCAGAATGAGAGGATCCTGCCTAAAAGCAGCATGCTATTTTTGGTGATGTTGTTTTCTCCTACACTATTTCTAAGAACAAAAATTCATTTGCTTTGAGAATATACATATGCAAATACGCGTGCCATGAATTTACATTTGTGTATGTGAGCAAACATTTGCTTATTACTTAAACCAGTCAAAGCACGCCTATGCAAAAGTCTCTGGGTGCAGGCATGGGAAAAGTACATATACGAGAGTCTGGAATGTTGAGGGACCATTCCATAATCCTCAAGAGAAAACATGGATTTTCCTTGGCATGAGCACCCATCCTACAAATTGAGCCCCATTGTCTAATGGATGAAAGAAAATTCCAAAGATCAGAATATCAACCCAAGGACAAAGACTTCCTCTAAGTACCTTAGACTGCAATTTCCTTGAATTCCTAGGTTAAGGCTTCAATGCCCCTGGGATACAAAGACAAAGACAGCCTTAATGGGTCCATAACTAGGATAAATCCTTTGGTAGGGCCAGATGCATTACTCTGCATACTGTAGGCCAGTCAACAAATCAAAGAATATTATAAAAATAAATAAAATGCCAAGAAGACCCAATTAAAGAGAGTTTAGGAAGACCAATTTTCTTATCACAATCAAGCATGTACAGGGCCCCCTAAAATTCTCAGTGAGCTCATGAATGGCACTCTCACTATTATAAGTTACCCAGTTTTAGTGTACCAAACTGCACCTGGGCATGCAATAATAGAATTTAGTTGGTGCAACAAGAGATATTAATATTTTGGCAGGTTTATCTAGAGATGAAAATGGGGTCTCATAAATATAAAGAACCATACTAGGCTTCATATTTTCTCATTATATGAGACTTCAGTACATCTCTTTCTTGGGACAAGAAAAGTTAAGAACATTTAAGCAATATGATTGACAGAAGATGCTTAGGTAAGTTATGGTATCTACATGTATGTAACTACTCCTGTCTATGTTTCTTGGGTACTATAAAGTTATTTTATGTATTGTTTGGGATTATGATGAGGACTATGAATTTCAAGTAAGTGATTCTTAAAACTGACTAGAGATTCAATGACAGGACTCTACAATATACAAGAGGCATCAGCAGGGAAGTAGTCAGAAATAAATAAAGCAGCAAGGGAATTGTTTAACCCAGAGGGGATTTATACTTCTTGTTATTTATCATTATATCACCCAGGGTACCCAAAAAGAATGTGTGTTAAATCTGTCAAACCTATAGGAGGGCCAAGTCCCAAATCTTTGAGACCAGAAATTCTGAAAGAAAGTGATATGTGAAACTAACTGGGTTACCTATGATAGGGTGAGAGGAAGAGGAGCAGGGCTCCATAAAACTTCCCATTGAGTTTCCTGCACCAAAGTGTGGTAAAGTGTAGTGGTACCAGGTCACACTAATGGCTTAGAGATTTAAACAATTGTGTTCTATTAATGTGTGATTCAGTTTAGTTCCTAAATTAGAATGAAAAATTCTTGCCTCTCTGTCAGGAGGAACTGACATATAAAGGATAGGGCCCAAAGAAGAGAAGTTGTTCCATGAAATATAAAATTATTAAATAAAGGGGAGAGGAGCTTTCAATGAAGGATAACTTTTTAAAGTAAAAATTGAATACTATTATCAACACTCTCATTTTTAAAGACTCAAAGCAAAGCATGTGCTACAGAGAACAATTTTCCCATGGAGTAGATAAGATGACCTTTAATAAGTCTTTTCCCATCCTATTCCATGAGTCAACCTGAATGGTCTGAATCATCAAGATCTATATTTCTTTCTACTTCATAGGAAACCTACAGTTATATCACCTTTTTGGCAAATGATTTCACATACACAGAAAAGGTTCAGTCATCCAACTGGTATTACTCAATGTGTTTGAGAAGATAGAAAAATTTTAAGATAAAAGATAAATGAGTTCCATTGCTTGAACAAGTTGGTTTAACTATCAGGTTTTGAAGTGTCAACCACTTGCAAGGAATTGTTCTAGACACAAAGATGAAAAATGGAGTGATCCCATAAGGACTTAGTCTTAGAGTCTAAAAGCATGTTGTCATACAAATAAGCATGTCAAACAGTAGAGTTTGACAAGAACAGATGAGAGATACAGAAAATATTAGGAAGAATAATTGGTTTTAACTGGTGAGATTGGGGAAAGCTTCCTGGAGGTGGTGCTGCCTGAGCCAGGGCTTGAAATGAAAAGAATGTCAACAATTGACAATGAGGAAGGAGAGAGTCCTTTGTAAGCATGAGGAATGGTATTCTATGTATGGAAGAATGTAGCAGGGGATAGACTGATCTTTTGAAAGTACTAGTTGTCCACTTTGCCTGGAATTTAGAGTGCATAAGGATGGAAGAGTTGGTTGAAACCAGATTGCATAAGGTCTTAAATGCCAGGCTAAGGAGTTTTATGGGTCAAAGGGAACCTCTGATTGTTTTCTGAGCTATTATCTTTCTTGAGAACTTTATTTTTGAATGATTTCTTGCATTCCATTCCTTTTGTGATATAACGTAATAAGATGTATTTCAGTAAGAAATTCTCTTACTGAATTTTTTCTGCTTCCATTCCTTTGCTCATGATGACCCCTCTGCCTATAATGCCTTTCCTTGCCCTCTGATGCTAAAATCCTGCACGTTTTTTAAAGCCCAACTAAAATGTTGCTTCCTGAATGAAGCCTTTCCCAACAACCTTAGACTTCACATCACATTTTGTTGTATACATCTTTCATATACTTATCATATATTGTGTATTGTACTTATGTATGCCAATGTTGTGTTGTAAAGTAGAGGATCACCTAAAGTGCCTTTCAATGGAAAGGCAAATACTGAGTGCAAGCAGACTGCAATACATAAAAAAGAGGAATCATATAGAAGAAGTGACATAAGGGATGTCATCCGAAAAATAAGTCCATGGAAAAAATGACAAACTGGTCTCAGAGGAGAGTGAGGGACAACCAGAAGACAGTTTTTGTACTCCATTCATATGTGTGCAAAGTCATGAGAACTTGAAGAATGTCACCTGGCACACAGACCCCTTGTGGCAGATTTATAGGAGGTAAACAAGAATAATATGAGATGGGCAGGGAGAGTTGGGTTGCAATATGCATTATTGGAGGGAAAACCCACACTGGCAAGAATTAAATCCACACAGGTATCTTGGGCCCTTCCCTTTGCTTCAATGTTCATTTGTTTATATAAAAAAGTAGGAAATTGTCTGAAATATTGATTCCCTCTGACAAGCAGTGAAATAACTATGTTAGTTAGGATTAGCCACTTATTGCAACCCTGGTACAAACTGCTTTTAATTTATAAGTAATTTATAGGTCTTTCTGACCTGGTCACATGGAATTACTTTAGGAATTTTAATTACCAAATGTACAGCCTGTTAATTCTTGCAGTTTTTTTTTCACTTTTAAAAATGTGTGTGTGTGTGTGTGTGTGTGTGTGTGTGCTTCATAGTTGCTGATAGCATTAAATTCAAAGCTATGTTTGCTGAGTCAATCAGCTTGGAACACTGGAATTTCACTTAAATTTCACTATTTCACTTAAAGTTCCATAAGGACAGAGACTATCTGTAGACAGAGATCTACACTTTGTTTTCTCTCTCAGTTTCTAGCATAGTTCTTTAAAATAACAATACATGTTTACTGGATGAGAGTTTAGTATAGCTTAGTCTCATCAAGGAGTTACAAAACAATTAGGCTAATTGGTGAATTTCACTAACATGTTTACACTCTTGATATGGGCAAAACTCCATGGGATCTTGGGACACACCCTAAGGCCCAGAGTCAGAGTTAGTCAGTCAACAAACATTTATTAAGTACCTACTATGTGCCAGGCACTGTAAACAATGTTAAGAAACTTAGCTTCCTCAAACCCAGATATTCCAAGGTACAATTCTTACTTGTCTTTTGTGCTATAAAAATAAAATTTTTGATTTCATGAGGTTTAGAAAATGGAGCTGGATTAAAACAAACAAACAACAAAACTGAGATTTGGGCTAGATTCATGGGACCTTTTTTTTTTTTAAGTGAGGCAATCTCACTTGCCCAAGGTCACACAAGGTCACACGTGTCAAGTGTTTGGTCTGAGGCCAGATTTGAACTCAGGTCCTCCTGACTTCAGGGCAGGTGCTCTATCCACTTCGCCCACCTAGCTGCCCCTGACTGAACCTTTTTTCTTGAGGTTCATAAACTTCAAGGAGAGTTGTAAACCATATTCCAGAGAAACATTGGACAGCACATGGCTCTGAATGAAAACCAAAGCAAAATGTAAAGGTGGTGAAAGGCTACAATTCGAAATCAGGAGAAACTCAGTAGTTTCAATTGCATTCTTTTTGGTTAAGTTCGACTTGAAGCAGGACTCACCAGATGCAATCTCACATGAAATGAAACCACGTCTCTCCTATGAGTGTTTTTTGCAACTTGCCATCATGCTCACATAGACCTATGTCTTCCTTCCTTGTTCCCCGTTGTTTCTATCCAATATCATTTGTGTTTAAATATGAGTGACACAAAGGAATATTGGGAACAACTTGTGAACAGAAATGCTGAAGTTTATAGTCTTCCTTTCCTAATAGTTTTGATTTTTTGTGACTGAGAGGTGAATAACGAGTGACTTGGTATGGAGTGGCCCTTTGAATCTATTAGTTTCCCTAATAAATGATGTAATCCTAAGGCACTATTATTACCCTACTCTGGGCAAGTCCTCTTCTCGTATACTATCATGGCATGGAGGTTTCTGAGAGCTATGCAACTGGAGCGTAACTCTGGAATGTTCTACCTAAGTGGGAATGGCCGTAGGATCATAGATTGAGAGCCGAGAGGGACATTAGCAGTCATCTAGCCCAAGCCTTTGATTTTAGAGATGAAAAAACTGAGGCTTACAGAGGATAAGTGACTTGCTCATGATCACACAGCTAATAAATGTCAGACATGGAATTTGGACCCAGGTCTTCCTGATTCCAAGTCCATCACTCTCTCCACTGTACTAGTTTTTAGTATGGGTCCAGGGATGGATTGTAAGTCTGTCATCTGAGTCCCAACTGGGCTGTTTGGAAAGACAACACCAGAAGATTGAGCAATAGATTTTGTATATCACACACACACACACACACACACACACATTTATTAAAGCACTTCTGAACTCCTTGTCATCTACATAGCTAATATTTATATGGTGCTTTGAGGTTTGCAAAGCACTCTACAAATATCTCATTTTATCCTCACAACCACCCTGGGAGGTAGGTATTACTAGTACCCTCGTTTTACAGACAAAGAAACTGAGAGATAGACAGAGGCTAAGTGACTTATTCAGGGTCATGCAGCTATGATGATGATGATGATGCAGAGACTCTATATACCAAATGTTTATGCCAAAATGTTCATCATTTTTCCAACTACATAAAACTCAACATGACTTGAATAATCAACTAAACCTCTTGAACATGGAGAAATGCAGCTACCTTTGCTTCTCATCATGGCCTGTTCAAATATTCAGGGACTGATTATTTGGTATTTGGATTACTTAAGTCTTTACTTCTGTTCTTCCCTCTTCTTGCCTGACTTTTAGGCATGTCTTTGGTCACCAGCATCTCACCAAAGGGAAGAAAAAGAAAGAAAAAGAAGGGATGTCCAAATTTCTGTGAATTTGGTTATTTATTAGCATTAAGGTGAAAGGTCTAAGGATTATCTGTGGATTTCAATTATCCATGGTAGCCCTGACTCTCATTGCCATGTCAATTTCATAGCTGGATGTATTTCATTTTTTAACCTGTGTACCTTTGGCAACTCAAACATGTTATATGTTATAGAGCATTTACTTATTTTAAGTGTTTACAAGATACTATGAACTACATATAACAGAAATGTCTCTCAGTATCATGAAAATATCTATATAATGGCAAATATAACCATTTGACTAGCTCACATAACCACTTAGCAGGTTAGCAAATGATGAAGGAAACCATTTAACCTCATTTCCCCCTGACTCATATCCTCCCCACCTCCTACACAGACACACAGAAACCAGGAAGAATACCTTACCCCTTTTCCACCCTCCTTGCTTAATAATTAGCTTTACTTAATACCCAGGGTACACAGCATGTCCAGGTGGCTTTGGGGTTTAATTAATCATCTGATAAATATTTGATTTTGGTACCTTTGAAGATTTTCTGCAACTATTTTGTCTTGATGAACTTGTATGCCATTGACCAAATTCAGCTGTCCAGAAGAAGGTAGGTGGCTATGGTACCTACAAAGGCGAAAAGAAGAAATGTCAGCAGTTGTTCTCTGTCATCTGATTGTCCCATCTTATGGGTTTTGCCCTTTTGTAACTTCAAAGAGGAACACCATTAAGAACTCTACACCCCTAGTTTGATCTACACTGAAGATTTTTTTATATCCACTTAAAAAAGTCTTTGAAGCATTGTGGGTGAGTCAATCCTCTTATTTTCAATTTTGACCCTCACCTGACAGCATCCCTCCTCTAGCCCCTTAAAAAAAAAAGAGCCAAGAAAACAGAGATTCTACAAACACAAAAGACAACCTAACTAATCGAGGTGGGTAAGGGAATTAAAAAAAAAGCTTACAACAAGATTAATCTCATCCTATTATTCTCAAGAATTGAACTGGCATTGATCAAGAAAAACTTGGGGGGGACTTTGAAAATGTCTCTTATCTGTGCTACTTTTAAAAAGAAATAATTCAAGGGAGAATTTCATGTTTGTCATAAAAAACTTTAAAGCACTACAAATTTTGTTAAATAAAAGAGAAGGAAATAGGTACTAGTGTTTAAAAATGAATCAGTGACTGGGCTATTTGGATATTTTGAGGAAAGCCAAAAACTACTTTTGATCCATTAAGTATGGAGTTAAGCAATCTCACTGCGATGAAAATTACAGCACAGCTAGAGAACTATCTTGTACACACATTCACTATTCAATCGAAATCTCGCAGGCACAGTCCAATTTTTTTGAAATTCTTTAAGAAATTTAATTTCCTTTCTTTCTCCTCATCTAAATGCTAACTTTTATTTAAAACTCCCTCATTTCAATGGAGAATGGGGATGAAACATGTAGTCCTCCTCTCAGGAGGAATTTGGGACTATAGGTGCAGAATGTTCTATGTGTCTGGTATAATTATCTTATTTTCAAGGGAGGGGTCAAGTGTTTAAGGAAATATCAGAAAATGTCATTTTAGAAACATCAATTAAAATTAAACAAAAACTACACCTAGCACTCCACACTGGCAAATATTTTTACATAATCATCAAAGAGACAAAGAGAAAAGTAGCAACATGAAGGCTAGGTTCACCTTACTTAAGCCAAGGACCTCAGATGATAGATTTAGATCTAGAAAGGTACCTGGGATTCCACCCAGTCCAACCCCCTCATTTTACACATGAAGTTACTGAGGCTATGAAAAGCTAAATGGATTACAAAAGGCCACACAGCTGGTAAGTGTTTGAAGCAGGTTTTAAATTGAGGTCTTCCTGTCTCCCAAGTCTGCACTCTACCCCCTCCTGCTACCTAGTTACCTCCAGATTGGCTCTGAAATGACTCTTGTGATGCCAGTTAAAGTAAGGCAGATCCATGAAACTCACTCAGGTCAAGAACATCTCCTCAGATCTGAATTAATGATGCTTATTATCAAAGTGCAAAGAATACTGGATTTGGAGTCAGAGGACCTGTGTTTGAGCCTGGGCAAGTCAATAAAACTTTCTAAGCTCCATTTTCCTTATTGATACTTAAATACGCATTTATCAAGTGCTTACTATGTGCCAAGCACTGTGTTAAGGGTTAGGGATACAAAAGACATGAGTGAAATTGTTCCCTGATCTCAAATAGCAATGAGCAATATAACATTTGCACTAACTACTTCAATAGATTGTTATGATGATTATAGGAACCATAAATTTGGGGACAAAAGGGACCCTAAAGATAATCTGGCCAAACTCCTTCATTTTACTGAGGAAACTGAGGTCAACAGAAACAGAATGACTTGTTCAAGACCACAGAAGTAATAAATTTCAGAGCTGGTTTTTATACCCAGATCACCTGACTCCAAATCCAGTGGTAGTTGCATTACATCATGCTGCTCTCTAATCAAATGAGAGAATAGGTGAAAAGTGCCTTATAAAGTGCTATATCAACATAAATAATTTTCTTTCTTCCACTAAAATCCTCCTCTGGTTCTTCAACCCAGTGTGGAGGTGGTCCTGGGCTGTTGAAGGCTATCCTCTGGAGGAACATAAAATCTGGCAGGTCCTACCAAGTTGGAAAGGCTTCAAGTGTAGGCCTGGTGCCTGATTCTATGTTTGTTGTCTGAGGGCCAAGCTAGCAAAGTTTGGAGAGTCTCATTACTGGGTAGACTGCAGAATGGCAAATGTTTTGACCATGGTAATTTGCAAATACTAGGTTGTAAAGGGTTGGTTCAGAGAGTATCTGTACTAGTGAAATCATTGGACCTTTAAATATGTAATTACTACTACTACCACTGCCACCACCACCATCACCATCACCACCACTACTACTACTACCACCATCATCACTACTACTGCAACAGTTCCCTCACTGACCTCTTATGAATCATGTCGGTCTCCTCAATCCAACCTTTATGCCTCTGCCAGGCTAATCTTTATTAAGCTTTACTTTCATCATGTGACTACTGGACTCTAAAACCTTCAATGGCTTTCATTTTCTTTTCATATCAAGACCAGTCTCTTTTGTCTGACTTTCAAAGCCCATTGTCCTCCTTACTTATCTCCAAAGGTATTGTCAATGACTTTCTAACACCAGTCTCTTTAGTCAGACTGATCTCATTATCTTGTTAATATACATAACTTGTTCTGGCTTCTGTGCCTTTCTTTATATGGTCTTCCCCAGACTTGCAGCGCTTTCCCTTTTGTTGTCTCCTTATCTAAATCCTCCCTATCTTTCAAAGATCAGCTAAAATCCCATCTCTTTATGGTGGTCTTCCCTAACAACTCCAGCTTTTGTTAATCTCCTTACTTGAAATCACATAGCACTTCAAGGTTCAAATACACTGTTAGAACTTTCAAATGTGTTGCCTTGTATAGTTTTTTCTTGTTTGGTGTCCTTAGTCATCCTTTCCAGAACAGTTTGTAAGCTTCTTTTTGTTAGCTATAATTCTTGTGTTATCTACATCACCCTGCTCCTGCCCAGTGCCTAGAGTTGCATCCACTACACAGCAGACATTCTCTGAGGACTTGCTGGTGGATTGATGCAGTATCACTGGAAAGTGTGGCTTTGTTGTGAGTGATTTCTATATTCCTTAAAACTTGTTTCTGAAGCAGGCTGGGGGGTTATGTTAACTTTAAAAATGGATCCAAAGATCCAGTTTCATCTAGGATCTCCAGAACTTTCCCTAGGATAGACCACTTCCTTGACTATTTGCTCCCATGTTTTGCCAGTCATACTTCCCAGTTTTTATGTATGTAACTATTTATCATAAAAGTTAAGTATCTGAATCTATTAAAACTGTCATAAAAGAAGTAAATGCTGGATTAAGAATCTAAAGTAAACTATGCCATTAACAACCTTTTTAATTGTATACAATCCACAGATTGGATCAAAATGACTTTAAGAAGGCAATGAGGGTGATATGGTATATTGGATAGGAATGGACTTTGAGCCAGGAAGACATAGGTTTGAATGCTACTTCAAACAATTACTAGCTGTGGATCATGAGCGAATCACTTAACCATTCTGAACCTTAACTACCTCATCTGTAAAAGAGAATATCAATAGCACTTCTCTCACATGTGAGGATCAAATGAAAAATCTTGATGTCTAAAATAATATAATCACAATGATGATAATAAAAATCACTAACACTTAAATAGCACTTACTATGTCCCAGGCATTAATGTGAGATGGTGATGATGATGATGATGATTATAGAGAAAACTTCCTATATACATGCAGCATGTCAGATGCTACAGAGATTACCAGGTACAATAAAGGAAGAATAGCAGTAGAGATGTTCAATAATTCATCAGAGATAATACCTAAGAGTGCAGCAGTAATATTTATAGCCTCAGAAGTCTATGCAAAAACACATAGAAATTGAGTAATAAAAGGATAACTTAATCTAAAGATCCAAATTCAGTCTTATAAGTATCATTGACATTTGGTCCAACATGACTAACAGCAAATGAAGAAATCTTATTCAAAATTAATAGATTTGATAAGCTGGTCAGTGCAGTACTATTATATATCATGTCCTTTTACTTTTAGGAAGAAATCTATTATGATGGAGAGTATTTTTATGAAGATAAAAAATGGAGAGACCAAAAGTATACTGTGGTAGAATGAAACAACAGCCCACACAGCCAGAAGTTGTAAACAGACAATGAGTTCAGGAAACAAATCATAGAGCAAGGGCCTAGGCATGATATGGTAGCAACAGGGGATTTAAACTAAGCAAACATTTACTGAGATGACCTTGCTCTTCTAAAAGCAGAGTAGGTGACACATCTCTAACTTTCTTTGATGACAATTTCATCCTTCAGAAGGTGGAGGGAGATTCCAGGAGAGAGGCTATTTTAGACCTGATCCTAATGAATAATTGTTTACTGAAGTAGGAACGAGAGGAAGTTTGTGAAGAAGTGACCATGCCAAAAGAAAAAAAATGTCACCATGCTATCTGCGACTTTGCTACAGATAAGGAAGGGAGAGTCAAGTATAATCTCATGTACATTATAGACTTTGAGATGTCAGATTTTTTAAAAGTTCAGAGAAATGATACATGGGAGTCCATGGCCTAAAAGTCCATAAGGGAAGTTAGTCCATTCTCAAAAATGAAATTGAGGATAGAAGGACAAATGATTGTGATGAGAAAGAAAAGAGAAAAAAGACCAGGGAATATATACAAGGAAATTTTGTTCTAATTTAGATGTTTAAAAGATAGAAAAAAGGGCTAGTGATTGAGGTTCTATAAGAATAAGTTCAGCAATGTAAAAATTCATAATGAGCCTATGAGCTATGCTGTAGACAAGAAAAAGAACTTTAAAAACAAAACTTTGGTTGGAAGTGGAGGCAAGAGGATGATTTAAAAAGGGACAGGGCTATTGCTTGGAGTGGAAGGTATGATATAGTGATAAACACTGAAATTAGAACAGAATTATTCAACTTTTATTTGTTTTATTTTCTTACCAAGAAAAAAGATCCTCAAAATGAGGGGGGAGAAGAATATAAGCATTTATTAAGCACCTGCTATATGCCAAACACTGGGCTGAGTGTTGTACAGCTATTGCCTCAGTTGATCCTTACAACAACCCTGTGAGGTAGGGGTTATTATTTGAAGAAACGGAGGCAGCCACGGTCACATTGCTAGTCAAATAAGTGTACAAGACTGAATTTGGACTCATGTCATCCTGACTGTACTCCCAGAGCTCTATATACTGTGTTGCCTAGCCACTTAGGATATATAGAAGAGAAAGGGAATATGGAATTGATACCAAGATAGGGAGGAGATGCTAATAGAGTATCTAATTATCCTCAATGAATTCAAATCACTAAGTTCAGATAAACTATATCCCAGGAGACTGAAAGTATATTCCCATATATTTGTGAAGCAACTGTTACATGATTTGAAAAATCATGGAGAATAGGACAGGTACTAAATGACTAGAAAGGTGAATGTGGTCCCTATTTTGAGAAAGGAAAAGAAAGCAGACTTTTTAAAATTTTAGTCTGATTAGTAGGACTAATTAGTAAGAACAAGATATCATAATCTCTTTTTTTGATAAGATTGCCAGACTCATAGATGGGGAATGCCATATGTGTGTACACATATGTGCGCAATGCCTGGGCATGATGCAATACACATATACATGTTTGTATACCCACATACCTGTAAATATCTACACACACTTATACACATATACACACATAACAACATATCCGTATACCCATACACATACATGGCATTCCCCCACTTTTGAATCTGGCAACCTAATAAAAAAAAGAGGAAGATTCTCACTTGTTCTTAATGACTTATTCAAGCTCATCAATGATTATACACACATGTACATATGTGTGCATGCATGTGTGTGTGTGTGTGTGTGTGTAAATGGACTATGTGACAATGCAGTTTGGTACTTAAAAACCGGTAGAATGATCTTTCCCAAGCAGTGGTGGTTTATGGATTGATGTCAACCTGGAAAGAAGTGCATAGTGGATTGCCAGAGGGCTCTGTCCATGGTGCTGTTTTGTTAAACATTTTAATCAATAACATAAGAACACATGTATGACATACTTATTAAATTTTTTTTTTGGAAGACACAAAACTGAGATGACTAGCTAACATTTTGGATAACAAAATTGGAATCCAAAAAAGATTATTACAGGCTGAAGTCAATTGTATAAAGTTTGATAGAGATAAATTTAGTCCTATTCTTGGATTAAAAAATGAATTGTTCAAGTACAAATCTATATAACAACTCTTGTAAAAAAAATCTGAGTGTTTTCATGGGCTCCAAACTAACTCAATGTGATTGAATAGTGTGTCATGGTAACAACAACAACAAAACTAAATGCAAAGTTAGCCTGCATTTAGACTTCTATTACCCAGAGATAGGTCTTGGTAGTCTTGTTGAAATCTGGCCTGGTCAGATTACATCACATTTGGAGTGCTGTATTCAGCTCTGGATCCCAAATTTTAGGAAAAGCATTAACAAACCAGAAAACCTGGAGAACAGCCAGGATAGAAAGATGATTTTTTCAAAATGCCATATAAGGACTGGATGAAGAAACTGAGGCTCTTTAGCATGAAGAAAGGAAGTCTTTGGGAAGAAGTATGATAGTTGTCTTCAAATATTTGAAGAGTTAGCTCATGGAAAAGGGTTTAGAATTGTTTTGCTTGGCTTCATAGGACAGACTTGAAACAATGAATGGAAAATGCAAGGAAGTCGTTACACCTCCATATATGGAAGAATCTCTTAAGAGTCAGAACTGTCCAAAAATATAATATCTTGCCTTGGTATATAGTAATAGTAGCACCTAGTATTTATACAATATTATACTTTAAGGATTACAAAGCACTTTGCATAAGTTGTCACATTTGATTTTCACAATTCTGTTAGGTAGACATTGCTATTATCTCCATTTTATAAATGAGTTTAAGTGATTTGCCCAGGGTCACTTGACAAGTAAGTTAGGATTTGAACTCAGGTCTTTCTGACTCTAAGTGTAGTCCTCTATCCACTCAACTACATAGCTAGTCTGTCCTTCATCAATGGATGTCTTTAAGCAGAGGGTAGATAACCATTTGTCAGGGATATTTTAGAGGAGATCCTTATCCAGTCTCAGATTGGAGAAGATGGCCTTAACAGTGTCATCACAACTCTGTCATTATATTATTTAATAGGACTAGAATTTAAGAATTCCTCAAAGAACCAAGCTGCATCAATTAGTGCACTGCATTATTTTATCCATAAGACAAAGAAATAGAGATAGAATGAAAAACTGTATTTCAAAATAAAATTATAATTAAAATTTGATATCATTTGATGCATGTGATCCATCTAGTGTTGAATGTTTCCATCTAACAAGTTCAACTGAAGAATTTAGAAGCCAGAATTGGAAAATTTGGCTCTGCCTTATCTTATCTTTAGATCAGTAAGTCATTACAATTAGCACTTGATCTTTATCAATTGATGGTTTGGATCAGTTTAAATGACTTAATTTAACTCTCTTGGCTTCCTCAGTTGTTTAGAAATTGAGCTGTATTTCCTGGGTCTCAAACTATATGAACTTACTGGACATTCCTGGGAAACATTAAAATTATAGTTCTTGGTGGAAAACACTAACACCAGTCATCAATACAGAGAGACTGAAACAGTAATAGGTATTTTTAACAGTGTTTGGGAAGCTGTTTTGTATATAGTATCTATGTACACATTTAGACAGACCTGTGCATAGAAAATATTTGTTTTACTATCTTACACACTTAGCCTTTAACTGTGTCCTAAGGCTGGTCTTGGCCCTATTATTGAAGCTTGCTTCATTCTCTGTTTTCCTCCCCATGGAAAATTCAAATCAATTCAAAAACTGTTTTCCCTTTGGGAGTTGTTGGAAGGTGCAAAATGTCCTCATTAGGGAAGCTGCCCTCAACTACACAAGTCATACCATTGTGAATGATGAATGCATGTGGGACCATTACTTCACACACAATGACATGAGAGCTGAAAACATGTGAACAGGAAGCCAAACCCAAGAGAAAATTGGAATGTTTCCAGCTTTCCAGGGAACATAGAAATTGAGCACAAAAAAAACTATCCTCTGGAATCATGTATCTGGGGGATCATACAGTTGTGACATTGCCATTTCTGTCCCACAGAGTGAGTAAGCCCAGTGGCCCAGACAGCACCTCTGGGTAACTCACCCTGATGAGGTTGTCTTAAAGCAATGACTATCTCTAAAGTTAGGGTTCTAAAGAACCCAGCAAGAAGCTCATATGAAGCAGGGGGTGGAGTGCACATGGGAGTTCAGCAAACGTTTCATATATAATCATGTTAATAGGAAACATTCCCCAACACATCTTACTCCTTGTTTAATAATGAAGTATACACTGACACATATAAATATGCAAAGGAGCTGTGATTGCATCAGTGTTGGGAGCTCCCACAGTCCTTCCAATAATGTAACCTATCAATGACTTAATAAGTAGTTAAGTCCTAGGGAGTTGCCTGGCTTGCTTCAAGTAACACAGCTAATAAGTTTCAGGGGTGAGATTTGAGCCTTGGTCTTCCTGACGCCAAGCCAAGTATGGTATCTATTGTACCACACTGCCTCTAAGCAATTACGTAAAGTCTTTTTTTAAAAAATTCTAATAAATGTCCTGTTCTCTCTGTCTTAAAAAAAATACTCATATCTGAATGCCTGAAATCAAAAGGTCTTTTCTATGCTTGGCACTTATGTTTACTCAACTATAGAGTTCAAGATTGAATTTACATTCTCTCTATTATTGTGTGAAAAAACTCTCAGCATAAATGAAATCAATATTTACTGTTTTATCAAATGCCAATGAGGGGCATTTGAGATGGCCAGATGTGAAATCAATCATCGAAAGCCAAAAGCTCCCTAAAGCCTACTCAACTCCTGTATTTCTAACGAGTGATGAATATTTTTAATACTGAGAGGATATGATTATGGTTCCATAGTGGTAACTTCCTAAACCTGCTTCTCCATGCTCAATGGATGTGGATTACCTGGAGGAAAGAAATATCACAGGGCTTTGTGAGACTATCCATAAGGTCTTGGGTCAAACCTCCTTTGTCAAGAAGGTAAATAGCATGTGCTGTTAAGTTTTCAAGAAAGGCATAACTCGGAAAACCAGCAAATATGATGGAGGCATTACTGCAGAAGATGAAGGGCTGAGGCTGGAAAGGGCAAAAGGTACAAGAAAACTAAAGTTATCATAAAACAAAACCTCAGTGATTTAAAAAGTTATGGCTTTCTGCCTTCAATACAAATCAAATACCATTGAAGATGCAAAGAATTTTGTCACTAATGTTGGGCTGGCAATAGGCAGTGGGTACAGTGGTGATGGGCAGAAGAGGTGCAAACTCAATTGATTACTGTAAGAATTTCTGGGCAAGATATTGTCTGTCTTCATGCCTTCATTTCTAAGCTGGGTCTCCTGATCAGGTGATGGTAATTATTCCTGATTACTCTTCGCTTTTTGGAGCCACAGATTTCCAGAAAGACTCAATTCAAGCAACACCTCCAGGGTCCTCCTCTCTAAATTATCTTGTGCTCATTTTATAAATATTCTGTCTATACTTTATATATATATATATATATATATATACACTCACACATATATACATATATATGTATGTATGTATGTATGTACATGTCATTGGCCCCATTAGAATGTAAGGTCCTTGAAGGCAGGGGCTGTTCTGTCTTTATATCCTCAATACTTGACAGTCACTTACATGATTGATTGTTTGATTATGAATAAGTGTTGGAACTGACCATGAAACTCACAAAGGTCTTTACTAGTCTGGCCTCCCTATGCCTGGTCCTCTAGTCTCATTCAGAAGGAACTGGAGTAGTTTAAAAAATTAATTAGAACTCTTTCTTATTTAACCGTGAAAGCCAAAACTCACCTTATCTGAAAGCGTACTTAACCTTTGGCAAGGCTGCTCTTCCTGCTAAATGTGAATCTTCTTAAAGGTAATAGGGACAATCCAATTAGCGGCACTGATACATCTAAGATAATGATGAGAGTCATGTGATTACAGGATAAAAGTGTTACTGAATTGTTGTTCCTTAGGATGAGTTTCAATAGCCATTATTCACCCACTCAAAATTCAAGTAAAATCATTTGGCAGTCTAAGAAATAGCTTTTCCTCCTCTCACACTTCTTCCCATTTTCACTACCTTATTACACTTTTCAAACACTGGTGAATACCAGTATTCAACCACAAGGATCTCTCAGGTTTGACTAATATTAAATCTGCGGAGAACAAACAGAAATTTGAAATATTTTTATCACTATCTAAGAACAATTAAAACCCAACAATTATTAACATTATGTATACATCTCTAAAACCAGATAATGAGAAAACCCTCTTTGGCTCATTGAAAGTTGAATATTAGCCAGGCCTATGAGTCTAATGTTAAGATTATGTCTAACATTGGCATCAGACATGTTAGCTCAAGTTTGAACTTTAGCTGTAACATCAATTTTTCATCTAGGTGCAAAGAAAATGCAAATCCAACCACACAGAATCCCAACTAGAAATGCCAGTCACAAAACACACTGACAATGGACAATGTTTTCATGGCTCCACTGCATTCACAAATTTGATGATGCTTCTCTACTCAATGCAACACACTCATTTATACTACCAGGTTTATTACTGAATTTTTCTATCATATTATCTTATCATTAGAAGCTTGGCTATAAGGTGATTTACTTTTGTCTAATGAAGCAACATGTGAAAACAATTTGATGAGGTACACCTTACTTTTTCTTCTGATTTAGGGGTTAGAATATTGGCCCATATTTTCCAGGCTTCTTTTGCTTTCATTACTTTGATTTACTTTCCTGAAGGCCATTTATGCCAGAGAAGTGTACGAATAGACTGTAAAGTACTGAGGTATGTAACTACATAGACCACTTCACTACTTCCAAATATCCATGATTTTATGGAATAAGCACAGATTACAACATCCTGCACACACACACACACACACACACACACACACACACACCCCCAACTGCCTGTGGCCAAGCTTCTAGAGAAACAAACAGAGATACAAACAGCATAGTTGGGCTTCTGATGACAGACATACCGTCTTAAATCTTTATAACTTAGGCCTTCCAGAGTTTGATCTCTGTAGTTGAAACCTTAGAAAACCTAGGACCATCTTTCATGGCAAGATAAGTCTTTAAGCAGGGGTTTCATAGAAAAAGCATATAAATGAACAAATCTAAATAGATGTGGAAATAGACCATCCTTTCTTGATCACCACTAACTGGATCATCACCAGTAGGCTAGACACTACTATCGCTCATTAATGCTTTGGCCACTGCAATCCATGAAACATACAAACAAAACCAAATTTCCCTCAATCCTGTGCAGATCTCCTTCTGATTCTGTAGTGAAGGTGGCAAAATGGTGAAAAAGAGGGCAGAATCAGTTTTGAGCCTAACTTAAAATGGTATTGGTAAATCTAAATACAAACATTCACAATATCTTGTAAATAGAAAATTCTATATCAGAAAGGACTTTTTAAAGCAATTTTTTCAGTTAATAAATGTTTACTTTTCTCTTTTCTACCTCTGCCCCAATTGAAAAAGAAAAGAAAAAGAAACGCATCATAACAAATATACATAATCAAGCAGAACAAATTCCCTCATCAGCCTTGCCCCAGGATATGTCTCATTCTGTATCTTGAGGCCATCACCTCTGAGAAAGGATGTATACGACAATAAGAGACGCAATAACACATAATCTGTTGGTTCTTTAGTTAGCAAATAACACTTCATAAGCTCTTCAGAAATTGCATTTTGCTTAGTGCTATTCTGCTGTTTCCAAAAATTAGCTTTTGTTGAAAAGCTAGAACTCCAAGTAATATTGTATAGAAGAGCACTAATTTTATATTAATTTAGCATTCTCTGAAAAAAATAGCACAGTGATAATGACGCTTTGGATTTTTGCCAGTGCTTAAAAAATTAGATTCTATTTCTTCCCTCCTAGGGCTGTCAAAAATGTAATAGAAATTCACATTTCCACTATGTAGTCTTGCTCCATTTATACAAGTCAGTGCAAGCTTCATGAACATACTGAGAGATGGGATATAATCCAGTGTGAAAAGTAACTTTCAACAGCTGTTTACTTGTTGAAATGATAAGCAGTGGAGGTAGAGATACTGAAGATCAATGTTTGTTACTTTTTTGCCTAACAAATGAAGCTTAAAGTTGCAAGGGGAGGGGAGAAGAGGCTGGGAGAGAGAGAAACAGACACAGACAGACAAAGAGGAAGAGAGACGGGGGCAGGGGGAGGGGGGAGAGAGATAGATAGAGAGAGAGAGACAGAGAGAGAGAGAGAGAGAGATGTCCTAGGATGCTGTGAGAGTGACTAGATCCAGGGGATCTGGGGAGAGGGGTGCTAGATGATTAAGTGAATTGGCTACAAGAAATTTTTTTCCTTCCTATTTTTGTTAGGGGAGACCAAGTTGGGTGGAGGACTTTGGGCAGGAAAGTATTTTTTCATCACCCAAGAATTCGAAGGAGGAAAAATAGCCCCAATGACTTTTAAATTATGAAACGTTCAAGGCAGGAAAAGGACCATTGAAATACCCACCAAACCCCCTCAAAACTAAAGCCAGAGGCTCATACTTACTTACTTACAAAGGTTGCCCTCCAAATCTTCTCTAGGAAAAATGTCTTGAGATCCAGAAGTTTGTGGAGTACCAAAGATATGGTGGCAACAAGCTTTCCTTCCCAGGACTCATTGTTTCTTATCTCTTTTGACCTCTGAATAGAAGGCCACCAGGAGTCAGGAAACCCTCAATTCTGCTGTTGACCTTTCCCCTGCCTCTGCCAAATCACTTAACCTCTCAGCCTCAGTTTTCCAAACTGTGGAGGGGGGAGGGCTACCATCCGACAAAGGCCACAGGATACAGGAGCTTCATTAGTGAAGGTTTTGTCAAGTGCTTGCAAGATGAGAGGGTTACATAAGCGCTGGGGTATTATTATCATCATACACCCCCATACAACTAGGGCTGCCAGACAAACAAAAGAGCAGTTCCAAGAAGAGGAGGAACAGAAACAGGAGTTACACTGAGGGTGAATTTAGGGACACTGTTTAAACTGACTGGATGAGGGAAAAGAGCAATTCAATATGTGCAGGCAAAGCTCTCTAAACAAACAGGGAGCTGCCGCTGGCAGAGGCCGATGAGGTGAAGAAAGCCACAGGCTCTCATTGTGAGGGCAGGAAGCCCCGGGCAAGGATTCTGTGCATGCAGTTCCCGGCTCCGTGTGGGTATAGAACAGTAGCTGCCTGTGGCAGGATAGAGTAGATGACGAGGATGCGGTATCTGGGGGCTGCAGAGGTTCCAGGGACCAAGTGCTTAGTAAATACAGTTGTCCCTTAGACCAGGTGCTGCTCCTGGTTTTCTGATTCTGGACTCCTCATTTTCCTATCATTGGTTGCCAGTGAGTTTCTGCATCATGATACTACCCTGTCTCTTTTAAGGACCCAACCAATAAGGCATGAGGGAGCACTTTATTCTGTGAGGAGTACAGGAAATGGGGTAGAATGTTGGAAAGGACTTTGGCTCCAATGATTTGGAATTAGTTCCAGCCATACTACTTGTTAATTGTGTGAAATAGAGGATAGGGCCTGGCTCTGCAATTTTCTTGGTACAGGGAATTCCCTTAGAAGAAGCTGTCCCTACCAGTAAAGGTCAGCACCTGCTTTGCAACTCAGAGCTTTGCCTAGCCCTAGGACAACATGAGGTTAAATGACTTGTCCAGGCTCTCATGGCCAGTATGTGGCAGAGATAAGGACTTGAATCCACTCACCTCACTACTCACCACAACACACTTTGTCTTTAGTTTTGTGACTTTGGATAAATCACTTTGTTTCTTCAGAGCATCATTTTCCTCATTTGTAAAATAGAAAGGTAATGATTCCATTGCCTACCCACCTTGTTTCCCTAAGAAATCTCAGGGAATCTCAAAAGCCCGAGTCACACCATTAGGAATAGGACCAGCACTAAGATCTCGAAGACCCTTTCTCACCATTGAGGTGTTTGAATATCAACTAGTACCCAATTCCTTGAAAGTCTTCCCTCTTCCTCA
This sequence comes from Vombatus ursinus, assembly GCF_900497805.2. NCBI lineage: Eukaryota > Metazoa > Chordata > Mammalia > Diprotodontia > Vombatidae > Vombatus > Vombatus ursinus. The sequence goes on along the minus strand of NW_020954590.1, from coordinate 15,817,790 downwards.
ACTAGTTTGAATTAGCACCACTTCCAAGTCCGGATTCCTTGTTCCTTTTCCCCAATACTTAGTCCTGCATGATCGGGACAAGAAATGTATTAAAAGCCTATCAGATTTTGTTGTTGTTTGTCCTTCGTTCTTGAAGAGGACCATGACATCAGGGAGGTAAGAGATCTAACTGGTTTAGGGGGAGGATACCACATTCCCTCTGAGGCTCTAGTTGGGTGCACCCAATTCCACCTGAGACTCCAGTGGTCCAGACCTGTTTCTACCATCCTCCCTGACTGCCTTTCTTACTGTGAGTATGCCATCTCAATAAAGGTGACTTCCTTTGCTGTCTTGTGTGCTCCATGTTTCTGTGCACTGGACTACTGATATCTTTGAACTTTTCTAAGTCTGCATTAAGACACTATCTACCCCACTGATTTGTTGCTAGAATTAATGAGATAAAGTATGTAAAGCACTTTGTAACCCCAAATTATTATATAAATGTTAACTATTATTATCATCATCATCATGAAAGATGATGATGACAATAATTTGTGATTCTTGATACCTTGTTTTCCTACAGATTGTATATAACATGTTCCCTAGACACTGAATAATAATAGTTAATAATCAATAATAATTATGATGACAAATAGCGTGGTATAATAGACCAAGGGCTGGGTGTGGTAGAGCTGTGCTCAAACCTTGTGTCTGATATCGTCTATGTGACTACTGGCAAGTTGCTTAACCTCTCTGAGTCTAAGGGAACATTAACATTATAAACTACATAAATCATAAGTCCTTGACATGTTACTACAATAATAGTAGTGATGATGATGGTGATGGTGGTAATGATTTTCATCTGGTAAACTGACACTAATCACTTCATATTCCTATAACTTGAATCAGGGTCATACAAATATATAATTTTAATATTGGAAGATATCTTAGAGGTCCTCTAGTCCAATTCCCTCATTTTACAGATGAGGAAACTGAAGTCCAACTTAGTTAAGGGACCACACCAATAGTGTCAAGCTAGGACTAGAATGGGATTTACCCTTTGACATACCCAAATACACATGATAATGAGACCTGTTAAAATTAACTTATAATAGTACAATGACTAATATAATATCTTAGTGAACCTGCTCAGTGGGCCTTTAACTATGCCAGGCCCCCTACCTTGATATTCCACATTTTCTTATCTACTAAGAGATGACAGTTGTCTATGTAATGATAATGAAATATTATCTCAAGGTCACATCTCCTAATCAAATATGTTACCATTGTTTTCTAAAAGTGTAAGGTTTAAGATAATAGTTTTTGTATGGGAAGATCTAACATTTTTCTGGTTCTATGACTGTGGGTAGAAAGTAGAACAACTTTTGTTTTGTCAGGTCAAAGCTGAGTAAAGGTTACAAACATACATACATATGGACAATTTAGTTGTTATTTTCCTAATTCAAGCAAAGGTAGATGAAGGGCTAAGTTGGATGCACTGTGGGACATCTTCCCCACCATGAATCACCCCTTCATTATATAGACTGATCCTGATAAGTCTAATGTTGGGAGCAGATGAAGAATTTGGGTGTAGGACTCCCAATGTGGGTACTTTCAATTCTCAGTGTTGGAGCTCTCACTGATGAAACCTATCTATGATTCAGGACATAAGACCTAGGGGATTTTTTTTAGGCAAGAAAAGGTTAAGCAACTTCCCAAGGGTCACATTACTAGTAAGTGGCTGAGGTAGGATTCAAACCTAGACTTTCTGACTTGAAGCCCATCACTCTGCTACCCTATGTACCTCTTCTCATTGGAATAACATGGCTTAAAACTTTTATGTATTTGCAAATATTTGCTATTTACATTTTAAAATACATATTACTTTCCCCAAATAGAATATAAGCTTCTTGAAGTCAGGGACTATTGTGTTTTTGTCTTTGTTTCCCTTCACTTAGCACAGGACCTGACCTAGTACTATAAATACTTGAATGAATGAATGAATTAGTCCACTCAAAATTACTCTATATGAAGCTTGCCTCTTCCATTTGGGTTAGCATATGTATAGTGGTTTATGAAAAGCCACATGGATAGGAAAAGCATTATTTCAGGCCTAGGAAAGGTAAAATAATCTAAAGTCCCTCTGGTTTCTCCTTACATATTTGTGATGATGCTCTGACACAATAGAAAAATGGAGCACAAAATTATGAAGGAACCTGACAAAAAATATGGAATAAGCAGCTCATGACTATGTAGCCCCCACTATGCATCAAAATATTTACAAATACAGCTCAGTGTGAAGTGACTCCATATTTGAATTCACATTATTCAAAAGTATAATTATATGTAAAATATTTTAACTGGATCCAGCACAATGGAAATGTGCAAAATAAAATAATGAAACATTATTTGCACTAATCAGGACCTAGCTGTAGAAATTATAATACAAAGATACTATGTCCATGTGTCCATGATGTACTTTGGATTCAGGCTGCCTGGGATTTTCCTTCTGTGCTTAATTTTTTAAATATAATTTCTACCTGGAGATCTTTTGGAAGAGCAGAAGTATATTACTGGCATGGCTTAACATCCTTGGGATGGCTCCAGTGTACTCCTGCCTGGAGGCCAAAAGATAAGCACAATTACCCATTGGGGTTTCTTCCAGTCCTATCATGTAAACCTTTATTAATTGTAATCATTTGGTGGTACCCTGGGTAAAGTGAATATGCAAAGATTTCTCCTTCTTAGACAAGTAATCATTGCTTAATAAACATTTTTCTATTATGAAGCCTACTAGTCTCCTTTAAAATTATCCATTACAGAAACAAAACTTGAGATGTCATTTTTTTTCCTCTTCATGAAATTTACTATGGGAAGAAAGATTATGCATGTTTGCACTAGGCTTTGGGTTCTAACTGAATTTTCTCCAAAGTACATAGAATGCACAAGATCATTTAATCACTTCCAAAAGTTTAATACTTTTCATTCCCAAACAATACTTTCATCTTCATTTTACTTATGGAGAAACTGAGTCACAGAGCTTGAAGTGTCTTGATTATAAGTTACACTAGTCTGATTTGCTAACTACCGGGCCCACAGATAGTGGATAGGAAGGATAATGGACTTGGAATCTGGGAAAACAGGCTTGAATATGACCTAGCTGTGCAGTTATAAAAAAGTCATTTGACCTCTCTGAGCTTTAGTTTTCATCTCTTTAAAACTAAGCACAATAACTACAATATCTACCTCATAGGATTGCTGAGAGGCCCTAATTAGATAAACCATAGAAAGTGCTTAGTAACTCTTTGGTTGGGGGTGGGGGAGGTGGGACTAGGGGAAACTGGGCCATCAATTTCTGGAGTAGACAACCCTCCAACAAGGAGATCCACCCCTGTTGTATAACTTAGGGTCTTAGAGAGAGGCCTGGGGCAGTGACAGGCTAAATGACTTGTCCAGGATTACACAGACAATATGCATCAGCAACATCATATACAAAGTCCTGGCTCCAAGGCCAGCCCTCTATTGACCACCTCTCCCTGCCTCTTTAATAAACGTTAAGGGCTATCTAAATAGAATTTATTATCGTTGTTATCTGTAGGCTATAAAACGATGATAAGGTGAAAGTTACAAAATAAATGTTTAAATTGGGTCCGTACAACTTTGCTCGAGTCTCAATACCATTAAAAGACCTTAATCAGATGCCTATTTGCCGGTTGTGTTGCCTTTTATCCAAAGCTCTGCAGATCGAGTAAACAGATCCAAACACAAGCTGCCCGCACAACGAACCTGCGCCACGCACACTCTCTCCCATTTCTTATGTGCCGTGAACCAAGCTAATCAAAATAGAGTCTGAGTTCTGTTGGAAAAGGGTTCATTTAAACCACATCTGTTGCTCATCAAACTTCCATTTGGGGAATGGATAGCTCTCTTCTGCAGTTCGATTTTGCCGGGTCTTACGGCATCGCATAGCCTGCGTTCCATTTCACAATACACCAGCACATCCGTGTTGTCAGGTCCCTGACTGAATACTGCACTCCTTATCCCTCTACTCGACTTCCTACTTCAAAGGACTCCTCACTTGACTAATTCTAGAACATAAATTGATTTTCTCTCATTTGTTGTGGTTGACAATAGGAAGGCTGACTCAGCAGCATTGCTAAAATGACAGCCCATTTCTATTCCAGGGGAAGGAATTCCTATTAATGCTCTTAATGAGGAGCATCCCTATGAGAGATAGGGAATCATCTATGCTTAGCAGTAACCTGATTAGGATTGCAAATATGTGCTACTTAGAAAGGAAATAATCAGACATGGGGGAAATGATTTAAGCAGATCCAAATTAATAGCAAGGATTAGTTCACTGCAGTTTCCTAATGTGGCTTGTGTATTAGACATAGATAAGATCACAGGGTGGAAGGTAGATTTGGAATTGGTCTTCAGATGCACTGGCATTCCGCTAGGAAGGAAACTAACTGGACATACTGCTATAGTAAGATACTCTTACATTTTCCTAGGGTTGGGGGAGTAGTACTGTGGTGATGTTATAAATTTCAAGACACCAAGGAAAGGTAAAGAAACTATAGGTTATATGTTGATATATTTGACAAACATTTTTATGTGCAAGTTTATAATATTCCTACTATGTGTGATAATAGTCCTACTATGTGCAGGCAATAGTTTATCTAAAAAATGCAATCCAGCAAAATTGACTGTGTGCAAGATAGTGTATCACACACTGAAGGTACAAAAGTGAAAAATGATTCAATTCTTTTCCTTAAGGAGCTTAAAATCTAAGAGGGTGCATGCATGTGAAACATTATACACACACAAACAACACAAATGGGATGATATGTTCTAAGATTTTGATAGGAAATGAAGACAAGTTCACTGGCTTGTAGTCAGTGGTCACCATCATTCTCTTCCCTTCTTTGAAAACAGGGGATGGCAGTTGCCTTTCTCCGATCTGGCAGCACATCTTCAGTTTCTTTCTTCCTTCAGTATCTCAGTATATTTCAAAGATCTCTCTCTGATGAGGGAAGGGAGTTCATTTGGCCTGGTGACTTAAATTCATTGAGGACTGCTAGGTGCTCTCTTTCTATCCCTTCTTGTCTTAAATACCAACTTCCCATTATCAATCTTTGCTTTATCTTTTCCAATCCAAAGATCATTCACCTTGGCAGAGAAAACAACAGCAAAACCAAAGGTGAACAATTTTGCCTCCTCTGTCAACCATTATTATCATCTCATCCATGCTGAGAGCAGCAATCCCATTCCTTCTTTGATCCCACTCTTTCCCCAACATAGGATAAAAAAAATTCTTTTTTGTTGTCATTATCTTTGCTCACCAATCCCCAGGCATGTCGGGCTTTGGCACTTCTGACAGCATCCTTATAGGACTGTGCCCCATTTTTGTATTTCTGTGAATTGATGCAGAATGAAGAAAGCACGGAACAAAATGACTAGAACAATTTAAATTAAAACAACATTAAAAGAAAATAAATCTCAGATGAAATTCAAAGACCAATCTTATTTGAGAGGACTGATGTTGCAACATTTCCTTGGAGGTGGGGGATTTTGGAAGGCTGTAGAATGTTGCATATAAGAGACATCATTGCTGTAATAGTTTTGCTTGACTTTTTGCTGTTGTTGTTACAAGGAAGGGCCCTGCGTGTGTGCGCATATGTGTGTGCATGTATGTGTGTGTGTGTGTGTGTGTGTGTGTGTGTAATATTAGGAAATGACAATATCAAATGACAAAAGTCACCCATAAAATGTAAAAAATGAAATATAATACAAAATAAATAAACTCTAAGATGGCTGATGAGTTCCCTATACAACTAATACTATTGATTCTTTAGACAACTCTTTTTCTCTTTACTAGAATTTGTTTTTTATTTTTATTTTTTCAGAATTTCATTCTGGAGAATTTTCTGTATTTAATAGACTGACTTCCTTTCTAACTATCATTTTTCTGAACTAAAATTCTAGAAGGGAAGTTCATGAAGCATACAAAATGAAAGAAAATACAAAAATAAATAAAATTTGCTCCCCATCAATTGAGGATATGTGTCAAACTATACTTGGCATTTCCTCTATCATTATTTCTGGATTGGAGTTATTCTTTCACCACTAAAATTCCCATCATTTCCACCCCAGTGACAAATTTCTCTTTGTTGGTAAAAATCATATTTAGAATAGAATTTCCCCTTGTTTGTTCCTCTACCTTATCATTAAGGCGAGTCAAGATGTTATTATCTATTCTGCTTTTGGCAGAGATTTTGCTCTAGCATATGTTCAGATAATTAAAGTCTCCTATCACTGTTATATGATACTGCCTTTCTAGCCCAGGCTCAAGTCCTGTAGTGTAATGGGTGGAGTGCTGGACTTGGAATTAGCAAGACCTCAGTCCAAAATCCACTGTTGACATATACTAGCTCTGCTTCCATGGATAAGTCACTTAACACGTAAGTCTCAGTTTCCTTATTTGTAAAATGGGGATATTATGCTCCTCATAGTAACATTATTTGACTCAAGATTATGTACGCAAAAAGAACAATGGTTCTGGAGTCAAAGAACCTGGGTTCAAGTTCTGCCTCTACCTTCTTACCTGCATGAGTTTGCGAAAGTCATTTAGCATCCTTAGGATTCAGTTACTTCATCTGTAAAATGATGAGATTGGGCTAGATGGCCACCAGGCTCTCTTCCAGCTCTAAATCTAAGATCTTATGATAAGAACCATCATCATTGGTACCTCTTTCTTGCCCTCCTCTTCACTTTCCTTTCTCTTCAGTTGTTTCATAGCAGACTCTGATGGCAATTGCACTTCTATTTGAACTTTACCCAAGTGTTTTTCACCCTCTGCAGCCTTAGCTCAGTGTTTCTTTTCTCTGGGACTGTGTACTGGTGGATAATTAGGGATGAGGAAAGGACTGACAGGACACTAGGAAGAAAAAGGAAGTTTTTGGTTTTTTTAAGAATTAATTCAGAGTTATAAGCTTGACCTCCAGTCATAGAAGACTTATTCCCTTTATTCCATTTTCCTGTAAGCATTGGAATGACTTTTAAAAAAATCCAAAAAGACACTATAGGCTATACTTCAGTCTGCATCATTCCTTCACTCACCTCTCCACCCCTCCTCCCAGAAATTCCCAGCACATTAGCTATTTATCTCTAGCTGCTTCTAGTTAATATTAAATTATCTTCCATGGGAATCTGCCCCCATTTCCGTTTGCTATGCATCTCTTCAATATACACTGCAGTATGGTCCAATTTATGATAAATGAGTTTGCTGCATCCTCATTTTATATTGCTAACAAAGAGTTATCTTCATTTACAAGACAAAGGAAACTTGTCAACACTAAGTTCTAGTTTTTAATAGTTGGCATATTTCATCTTATACCAAGTCAAGCGTCTCATGCCATAGCAGTCAGGCATTCCTGATAATCACTGAAGTTAGAGCTTCACAATGTGGTTCTTTTATCTAGATTTCAGTGAATCCCTTGCTCATGTGAATACTCTCTATTCAAACATAAGCACAAAAATACATCTCAAGGACAAATATTTTGATTCTATTTAATTCTAGAGTTTGTCAAATTCCTGCTATGTTCAAGGCACTGTGCTGGGCTATGGAGATACAAACAAACAAAAATATCTATTCTTTGCCCCCAAGGTGTTTATATTTTCTTAAAATGGAAGGAAAAATGACATATACTATAGTCAACTGTAATAGTCAACTATAATAAAAGATAGGTGAAAACCAAGTACTCTAATGATACTTGAGGCAGGAACATATTCAGGAAGGAGGGATATGGAAAGGAATCACTGAGGAGGTGACTTCTGACCTGAACTTCAATGAAAGATAAGGATTCTGAAAGAAAGTCCATTTTTAGATGAAGATAAGGCAGGAATGAATCCTACGTATGGGAGAGGGCTTTTATAAACTCACTGAGGCTGGATATGAGCTGGTAATTTTTTAAGAAAGGAGAAACATGGGTCATAAAGTTTGGGGGGCAGACAAAAATTTTTCATGTTTCAATTCAATTCAAAAATATTTATTCAATGTATATGTTAGGCATTGGTTGGGAAATACTAATCCATTGCCAACTCCCTCCATGTTTCCTGAATCCTTTCTATAGTATCTCTGACAGGGGATTATCCCTCTTCTAATTGAAGACTTCCATTTTTGAACTCACTACATAATGAGGTAAGCCATTTCACTTTAGGACTGCTCTAATTATCAGGCACGGTGGTGACTGTCAGTAACATTATTTTTGATGGGAATTTAGTAAAGATTAACATGTAAGAGCTTAGTTCATGAGTTATAACATTCAATTATTCAATATCTATGTACTTATCTATCAGATACTATCTATCTATCTATCTATCTATCTATCTATCTATCTATCTATCTATCTATCTATCTA